>NC_060142.1:289327579-289647579 GCF_021461385.2 Schistocerca piceifrons
TAAAAACACACACCATGGAAGATGACCCTCCCCCTAAAAAAAGGGGGGGGGGGGGGGGGGAATTCCAACTAGATCATCTAGCAAAAGCAAATAAAAAATACAATGAAAATTTTGAACATGAGAACATGCAAAAGGTTCGTAGAGTCTTTGAGTTTGTAGCCATCACTTGCCACAAATAAATATTACGGCAATTCCCATAAATGGAAAGACAACACAGAACAAAATAAGACCAGACCATGAATACTTCAAAATCAACAAACAAAATTATTGATGAAGTTAATCAAAATGGACAGACCTTGCAATCACAGCTCAGAAGGCAATTAACTGGGGTCAACCTCCCAGGAAACTTAAACACAGATGGTGGAACAAACTTGTGATTAGGGTAATGAACGAAGAATCTACAACAACATTCTACATGGCAGGATTTTCACACAATTCTCAAACAATCTTCAGATTATATTAGAGGAGTTAAAAGAGCATATAAATAAAGCAGAGTAAACATAACTGAGGAAGACTTCAAGAGGAATATTGAGAAATTCCTACAGAATATTCAGGGAAAATATAAAAGTTTATCAGCACCCAAATATCTGCTTTAAAAGAACCGATAGGTCTCTAGAAACAAATACTACTCTGAAAAATTCTCAAAATATACTTTGATAAACTCCTCAACTGTAAGAAGCATACGAAAATGTTAAAATTCACAAAAATGATACCAAATCCAGGTTCGAATCCACCCTCAATCACAGAGACAGATGAGGTTATAAAACAATTTAATAGCAACAGAGTCTCAGTAGGAGTTGGCATTAGTGCCATGATCTGGAAACTCAAAGATCAAAATATCACAAAGAAAATTCATAAAATTCTCACAGAAATATGGATTACAGAGAAAATACCATAGGAATGGTAATGTGTACTGATCCGGCCACTGCACAGAAAAGCCAACAAGACACCCTAATAACTAGAGAGTTTTTCATTATTACTGGTCACTTACAAAATTCCGTCCAAAAGATTACTCATCTAGCAGCACAAGCTGACAAAAAAGATAGGTCAATAACAAGTAGGCTTCAGAAAAGGAAAATCATGTACTGAGCAGATTTTGAACCTCCAAACACTCCTGAAGGTCAGACAAACTAACAACACGAAACTTCCTGGCAGATTAAAACTGTGTGCCCGACCGAGACTCGAACTCGGGACCTTTGCCTTTTGCGGGCAAGTGCTCACCAACTGAGCCACCGAAGCACAACTCACGCCCGGTACTCACAGCTTTACTTCTGCCAGTACCTCGTCTCCTACCTTCCAAACTAACAACACTGTAATCACATTTGCTAACATTAAGAAGTCCTATAACGCCATAGAAAGGCAGAAATTCTTTGACACACTAGAAGACTACGGAATATACAGGAAAAATAGGGCACTCATACAAGCGACACCACATCCAAAATAAAATTTATGGGAGAACTCTCAACCATATGAGATACATATAGGAGTCAGACAATGAAATGGGTTCTCAGCACTTTTATTCAATGTGATCTTGGACAAAATTATCAAACAATGAAAACAGAAAGTAAAAGGGATTCTGTTAGGAAAGGCCTGTGTAATCAAAACAATCATGTAATGTCTGGCATTTGCAGATGACATGGCAATACTCAGCAACAATAGACAAGAAGCGCTGGAATACTTACATGAACTCCCTGCCAAAACAGGTCCACAGATGTCATACGAGAAAATGCTATAAACAGAAAGGAAGGACAACACTACACACGCCATGCACACAAAATACAGAAATATTAAAAGAATGGAAAAATCCAAGTATCTATGTGAATATATGGGTGTTTGTTTTAACTTGGAACAACTAGATATTTAGAAATATATGCAACATGCAAAAAATATCCAGTTTAAAAGTTAATATTTTCAAAGGGACATCCGCCTGTACTAAAACTGTCTCCCCCCTCCCCTATAACCCCTGAACATCCTTATGGGGGGCAACTCCTTTTTTTTCCAGAAGAGAACTCCTGCCCCCCCTCCCCCCCCCCCTTCCCTTCCATTTTAATCACAGATTCAGATTCTACACCAAAAAATAGGTATGGTTTACCCAAAGAATTTCTTTCCACATGTCTCAAAGCAATTTAATCAACAAAATTCAGTTTTGCCAGTTTTTGAAATTACACATCAAACTCATTTGATTCTGCATTACATTTATGATAAAAATGTAGGCTTCTACTGTTCTGAATAGATGCTACTTTCGTTAAAAATTTAATTTATTTTTGCAAATTTGATTATACAATAGAACTTTTATGTTTAGACATTTAAAAGTCTTTCACATAAGATACTTTTAACATAATGAAGTTTTCTGCTCCCTTCGGAGTTCAGTTTGATGAATCCCCACACCATCAGGATGTCTGATTTCAGTGAGTCCCCTCAGATCTCACTGTCCGAGTGACAGGTTTTGGTGTGTTCTTTTCCATTACTCTTGCTACAGGGCTACTGGAGATTACAGTGTGCAACTATTGTAAAGAAAAATGTTCATAATTAGTGACAGAAGCACTTGCCATGGATACACACATACTGAGTGAACTCTCACATGGATGGCCCATCACTCAGCACCCCCACATGTGGTGCACTCTCGTGCCAGCTCCCCTCCCCCCAATTCCTGCACCTCCCACAGTGTCAGCACCTTTATAAGCATGAACACCAAATGACTCAGCACCATTCCTCTCCACAAAGACTTTTCTGGCACATTTGAAATGATGGACATTTTATCTGTAGAACAGAGAATTGAAATAATTTTAATTTATGGCAAGACTGCAAGAAATTGAGATGCTGCTGTTGCTCTTTATGCTTCAAGATTTGCTGATATGCCACAGTCTCCTACAACAACTTATCATGTTGTAAAACAATTTCCTACCAAAGGAAATATGGCATCTAAGAAAAGGAACTTTTAGACCAATTCTTACAGGAAACAGTAGTAAACAAATTGCAGCACTAACTGCAGCAGCTTGTAGTCCACATGTGAATACCTGAGACTTATCTCACCAGTCAGAAATTGCTCATACAATTATTTGGGCAATCCTAAAACATCAAAAATACTATCCCTGCCAAGTCACCCACACTGAGAACTTCATGGGAATGATTTTTATATTCAAACTGGAAAACTTGCGCAATGACAAAGAGACCCACAGTTTTTTTTTTTTTTTCTCCAAACAGCATTCGTCAATGAACCAACTTTCACACACCACGGCACACATGCATTATTGAAGTGCAGAAAACTCCTGATTAATCAGCATCCTTTGTCTGCTAACATTTGGTGCTGCATCATAGGCAACAAAGTAATTGGCCCTTTATTTTTGGCAGGCTCACTGAAGAGAGAAATATATCGTAACTCATAGAAATATGAACAACTGATTCTGTTGGAAGATGTCCCCTCATAGTATGATAGAATGTGTAACTTCAACTAGATGGGTTCTCTAGCACATTATTCCACAATAGCCCAAGAACATTAAATCACAACTTCAGTGGCCACTGGATTGGTAGAAGTGGTACAGTAGAGTGGCCAGCCAGATCACCTGACCTTACATCATCAGATTTTTTCTAGTGGCATTATCTTGAAGACTAAATGTATGCAGAAGTACCAATTAATCAATAGAACATGTCACAAATGCTTGTACAAAAACTACAGTAGTCACACTCTTAAATGGTGACCATGAATTCCAAGCAAAAATTAATAAATGTATCAAAATGGAAGGTCATCATTTTTAGCATTTCTTGTGAAAGGCAATAATGGTGTAAGGCAAGGAGACATACCAAAATCGAACACCCTGATTGGAACAGGAAACTATTATATCCATGTCATTTTTCCTGGGTAGTGCTAAAAGGAGTTTATTAACCATACATTTAAATGTGTAACTGTAAAAGTTCTTCTGTACAATAAAAATTACAAAATTAAATTTTTAACGAAAGTACCAATTGTCCAGAACAAAAAATTGCATTTTTATAGCATATATAAAGTAAAATCAAATGAGTCAATTAATAATTGCAAAATTTTGTTGGTTACAACACCATCTACCATGAGCGAAAAGAATTTTTTTAGTAAACCCTAGCTATTTTCTGGTGCAGAATTCAAATCTGCAGTAAGGAGCAGGGGGAGGTGGTTCTCATTTGAAAATAAAAAATTGACCCGCAATAATTGTGGTGGGAGGGGGGTTCAGGTGGTGGCCAGATTCAGCACAGACTGGTGTTCCCTTCATAAATATTAACTTTTAATTTGAACCAATTTTTCATACATTGCATACCTCTCAAGATATTTAGTTGTTCCAAGTAAAAACAAACATTCTTTACACAAATAGGAGGCTCAAACAAGGCAGCCAACATAAAAAGAACAGAGAAACAACATAAACTGTAAAAAACTCACATGAATACAGTACAACAGGCCAAACTCAGGCAACACAAAACAGTCAAACTGTCAGAAGCATACTGCACATCAGAAATGACCAGAATTAGAGCATCAACCATCACAGAGACAGAAAAAATAAAAAATAGAACGTAAAACCCTTGGGGGGTGGGGGGGGGGGGGGGGGGAGGATGATGAGCCCAACCAAAGAATGATACGAATACACAGACAAGCTCACAGACACGATCCAAAAAGACGACTACCATTCTATGGACACATACCTAAAATGAACAAGACTCATAAGGAGGGTTTCCGACAAAAACTGAGTTGTTTTGGATATCAGCCTTATGCAAACACAATTAGTTTATTTTTATATTTACCCAAACATGTTTCAACACCAATGTGTCATCTTCTGTGGGTCAAATTTTTATTTCTGTAAAGTACATTTATCACATTTGTAATAATCTAACTGCTGCAGGCCTAAGAAATACAACATTTGCAATTTGCTTCATTTTGTTTGGACACTCACCTTAAAATTACATCGCTAACTGAATTGTATTATTATACATTGATTTTAGTGCTCGTTTCATCGATTTTTGACAGCAAGTCATCTGCAAATTAGCCATGAAGAAAATTATTGTGTATTTGTGGAGAGCTGTTTCGAGGGTAGAGGTTATGAGGTTATGTACGTTTCTGTACTTTCACTTTCCATCCTGTTTTGTGTCCCTGGTTGGTGTGTCAATCATCTGCTGTTTAGTGCGTTGCTTTCACTCAGTTTTTTACAAATTTCCACTTACTACTTCACCTCACATGCACTTACACAAAATGTGGTGAAATGTGATCTCTGCAGACACTTCTGACAATATACTCAGTGAGAGGTGTCTTGTTATTGTCGTTTCTCATTTGCTCATCATTGGTCTTTTGTTTGTTATTGTGTGATAATTTCATAGCCTGCTTCACTGTTTGATGGAAGCACTACTCTGTCAAATGTGAGAAAAAGAGTGCTGCCTGTGGGCACTAAGGATGCTTCTACCTTTTTCATCACCCGATGGATTGCAAGGACGCCCTGATCAGAGAGGTACCTTTGGATTTCTGCCTCGGCCAGATCATCGAGCAGCCTAGTATGAATAACACCACATGAAGAATTCAGCATTTGATGGGCCTTGACATGAATAAGATAGCTGTGGAGGAGTGCAGCTGCAAGCAGTTGTTGAGCTCGACAATCAGAAGTAGTCTCCAAATCCAAAGTGAAATTGTGTAAAGAAGAGCAGGATTTCACAGGGCCAGTAATTGCATCAACACCTTTCTAAATAATGAATGGATTTATCATAGCAAAGGACTGACCATGGTGCAGCTGGAAGGGTCTCTGAATCATCAGCCTCATTCAATTTATGTTTAGTAGACATAGACTGTGAAGATGATGATTGGCTCATTGTGAGAAAATCCCCCGTGATTGCCAGCATCTCTGATTGGGCACTCCTTCCAACTGGGGTCCCCCCCCCCCCCCCCTCCCTCAGATGGCGGATGCACCTACCTTAGGTCACTTGTTCACACCTTACATCACACCTCCTGAACACCTGACACTGGAACCAACTGCAAATTTGGAAAAGCAACATCTCAGGCAATCACCCAACCCCGGGCCTGATCTGTACCAGTGGTACATGCGAACCCTACCTATCAATCTGGGGCTGGGACTTGCACATTACCCAGTCACCTGTTATGCATCAGATGCCTGGGCTGGCCTTCAGGAGTGCATAGGGGGGAAGAAGAAGAAAGAGGAACCTCAAACGCCGAAGCAGAAGAAGGATAGGAGAAAGTGAACAAAGAAAGCACACATGGAGGAAGAAGAAAAAGAGGAACCTCAAACACCAAAGTGAGGGTGGGATAGGAGAAGGGGAATGGAAAAATAGAGAAGGAATGAAAGACAGTGGAGACACTGTTCTGACGTCAGGCTACTGAAAATGCACAACACATTCGCAAAAGTGTCCCACACATGTTCCCCAAGGGAGGGGAAAAAAGAATAGCAAGAGGACAGATATGCAGCACAGAAGCGAAAAGATGCTGCAAAGGCTGAGGCCCAGTGGAGCCAAGCACAAACCCGCCACAGGGTGGCATACAAATGTATGATAAAAGAAACGAAGACAATTTCACGTTACTATCTCACTGATTAAAACTCTACTCCCATACTCCTCAAGTACTTGGCTATGAAAATTTATAATAAATGAAAACTGTTAAACTACAGAACTATGATGATGATCCATTTATGGGGTGCTCAAATGTGCAGTCATCAGTGCCTGTACAAAGTCTCAATTTTTACATAGTCCAATTTTTGTACACAATCCAATCTAGCCACTGTCATGAATGATGATGATGATGATGACAACACAAACACCCAGTCCCCGGGCAGAGGAAATCCCCAACCCAGCTGGGAATTGAACCCGAGGCCCCGTGATCCAGAAGTAGCAACGCTAGCCGCTAGACCATGAGCTGTGGACCACATTACACTATGTTTACTAAAAGAATTACTTGCCATCCTTGTACAAAAATGTTATTACTCAGTCATGGAATTTTTAAATGAGACAGATTTCTTCATAAAGCAATGTAATAAATTTGTACTGATGTTTGTAAATTAAGATTACTTTAAGGATTTTTTGACACACTATGTATGGCTTCTCAGTTCCATTATTTATAATGATGAATCTCTTACACATTAAATCAATGATTTATGTATGCATGTAATGAGATAATATAATTCTGATACTGAAATACTTTTGAAAACATAATGTTTTTAAATCTTCTCAGTGATTTGTCAGGTTTTGTGATACAGCACAAATGGACAATGCAACCATTTGCTCTACAGAGCTAGCCACACTGAATCAAGTCATATTTTTTTCCCAATTATGAATCTATTAAAAAATTTGTAGGCAACTTTTATTATTCTCTGATCAACATTGACTCTCAGCATGTATTTCGTACTGCTGTAATTTAAGATTATACGGTATACTATTGACAAATAAATAACACTAACTGTTTGTAAATACCATTTTAAGAAAATCTGTGTATTTGTATGACAACTGAAATACATTTATTCCTTAACATAAAGGATACATGGATTTCTTGCATCAATTTTACAGCAATCGAGGAGGAGCTGCACACCTTCAAGCTCAACAACCTGGAACAGATGTTGTCTTCAAATACACAAACAGAATAATATGCGAGGGGCTCCTGAAATTAAGACATTGAACTTTTTTCCTTTTCCCAGAATCCATTTTATTTCTCAACAGTCTCCTCTTACCTCAATAAAATCAATATTTAACTCGTTCCCTCTAAAAAAGCATAATGTTTAGGTGGTTTCAACAACCAAAGCCTATTCCCCATCCACTGAAACATGCACTGCCTGCAATTCTCTTCAGTCATCACATTAAAGGACAAGGTAAGCATTGAGACTGGTTGACAATTATCAGTATGTCTTCCTAACTGCCATGAAAATGGGTCTGACAATTGCATATTTTTTGGATATATACCTGGTGACGTCGATGTATTGCGTATGTGACTGAATACACTGCCGATATCTGAAGAACAGGATTTTAGTAATTTATTTAGGATATCAACCCTGAGAAATTTTTGCTTTCCATAGAATTAATTACACTCTTCATTTCCTTGAAGAGCATGGAGTAATTGTTATTTGTCTGTATGTGTGTGGCTTTGCTTCTCGTATGTATTCTAATATTCTATTCTTTGAACTGTCTATCCCAAACATGTGAGTTACTTCCAGCCTCGTGAATTGCATGAGAAAAGCCAGAATATTTAGTATCAGTAACACTGCACATAACTATATGTAAGTTTTCCTTGTAATAATTACTCTTTCAATTGTAATAAGAAATGGTATCAATCAATTGATGTCACAACTACAACAATTTGGACTCCCAACTTCTGTACACTTGCTCAATTTAAATAATGGCATTAATGAGACATTCCTAGCAGACCTGCCACTGACTGTTTCCTTCAAAATTGTTCTATGGCTCTATATTCTCCTGAAACATCTAAAAATTTACCTACATGTTATAAATGATTGACTTAAGCAGTTAGCCCAGCAGACAATTTCTGTACAGTATGGAAAAAATGTGTATTTGGTCAGATTAAGACTTTTAATGTGAGTACATAGTAAACAATGTTCCTTAGATTGCAGGGCCACATTTTGGGAGTGTGTGTGAGTAATGATTTCACAAGTCTGCTGAGTTTATCAAGGAGATGATCATCTCATTTTCTTCCTGCAGGCCTCACCTGGTAATTAAGTTGTTTAATGCCAGCTTCATAATAACTTCAGTCATTAGACAATTTCTTGGGTATATAGGCACTAAGCCACTCCATAATACATATAAGTCTCCAAAAGTTGTCAGGTGAGAGGATTTTTAAGTTCAGAAAAAGAAAGACATATGATGACTGACTGGAAAAATAGTAAATAAAGTACAGCATGTTCACATGAATCCTGTAGCTGACACTACGAAATTTATTATTAAGTACAGATATCTTCAAAATCAACTTAATTGAGTTACAGAAGTGAATGACCTTTAGAGTCAAATTAATTTGAGTTTCTGCTCAATAAATTAACCAAGTTATTCTACATATTATCCATGGAATACCATATGCAAACAATAACTTAACAAACTTACCTGGTGTTGGTTTTCTTTGTGTTTCCAACAAAGATTACCCATTAGCCGTACAAGGTCTACTTTAAAGCCAAAGGCTGGATGCTGCTGCAGAGCAGTGTCCTTTCCTTTCAAATCTAACTCAGATAGCCTCTGTATTACTGAGAAATTATTATCACCTTCCTGTCCCAGACTGTGCATGCTTTTCAGTAAAACTGTACAAAAACAATTGTATTATTAATAAATTAAGTAATGCTTTATAATGTGCATATCATGTAAAGCATTTCAATGAGCTGTCAAAGTGTATTCACATAAGATTATTGTCTGTTTGTTACTTAAGGAGTAGTACCATTGAAGTATTTGCACCACATAACCCAGAGTCACTTATCTGAGTCCTCTTGTTCTGTACTAACATGCAAGCAGAATCTCAGTTTCTGTAATGACGATGTGACAAAGAATGAATGGGCACTGTTTATGCTGAAAATTTGCAGCCCCTTACAATTTCTCCAAAAGTGATGTCATTACACTTGGAGCTGTAGTGCACTAAGAGAAGAGGGAGGAAGTGAAATGGTTGTGGCATTGCTGAAGGACATATCCTGGCATTCATCTGAAATGGTTCAGAAAAATAAATGATGATGAAGGTGTACACGCATGACAGCAAAGTCTTCAGTGCCTGTACTAAAACGTTACGAGACAAATGGGGTTAAAGGGCAAAAAAGATTAAAACCTCAACTACAAGGAAAAACAGAAACAATTCCCTAAGAGCACACACACACACACACACACACACACACACACACACACACACACACAGAGAGAGAGAGAGAGAGAGAGAGAGAGAGAGAGACCATGTGTTCGGGGACAATGACCAGATTGGAGGCAGGTTGGGGTCACTTTATCTCGCCTGAGTGACTGGCATCAGGTACGTCACAACTGGATAGCTGACTTCAACAACTCCAGCTTATTGTCCCTTGCTGCCAGCCACTTCTCCTCCCACAATTTCATGGATCTCAGACACAAGAACGAAATTACAGCCAGCAAGGAAATGGCACATTGTGTCACATCATGTCTTTGCAGGCCTCCTTAGTGCTCAGTCTGCTCATTCATTTTCCCAAATTCCCACATGCCCTGGTTCCCAGCAGAATAATACTTTCTGTTTGTCATGCATTAGTACGACCAGCTTTTCTGCTGGGTACATATGCTGCAATGATTGAAGGGCACTTAGGTAATTGGAGTATGTAACATCCACAAGATAAATTTTAGCTACAGTGCGATGAGAGGAAATTATGCCTCTAACAGTTATAAACATTATCTATTCAACATATAAAAAACAATGAAAATTATGATAAATATTAATTATTTATATAATATTTTATGATGTAATTGGACATATCAATGTGTATCATACAAAGACAATGATAATTGTAAATTCCTTTAATGATGTGCGTTTGTCTTCCTTTGTTTTTACCTTTTTGTTGGATGGCTTTTGTAGGTTGCAGACACATATCAAACTGAGGTCTGTTAAGAAATTGTAAGTATTTGTTAATTATTACTTGAGAATAGAGTTCATTATTATTATAAATATGAGTGAATAATTATTTGTAACTTTAATTCCTCTCTCAGTAAGCATTATCTGTGTTAATTATTTCTTTCCGCTGCAAGGAGCGCAGCCATTGACGATAGCGATTGGTATCACGTTTTTATCTGTTTTCCTTAGAAAAAAAATCAAATGTTTGCTTGATGAAGTCTAAATAGTACACAATACGAAAGTAAAGTTTAATAAGCGTTTCAAATACTTATCCTATTTGCTCTAACAATAGAAAGTCTCTATCGATTATCTGCCGCCATCTTAACAATTATCTCAGCGGCAAATTCAAATTACGCAACTCTGCAGACATAAATGCCGAAGGTAATGCAAATGTGTAAAAATAAATGTGCACCGGTGGTCCCGAACTCATTTTAATGAAAATAATTTGAATCAGACTGGTTCTTTAAAAACAGTGCTCATAGCACGATCCTTATAACAAACTTTTCTAGCTGATGTATGGAGCCGAAATTAATTAAGCACGAGTTGCGAAGAATATTGTTTCAGGTAACATACGTCAGTGTTGTGTGCGGCTGATATTCGGTGGTTTTAATGATCATTTTGCTGAAGATAACTGCTTCCATCATAATCAATAGTTGTATAGAATCTGTTGTATGAACTGTGATTTAGTGACACTTGCCCAACTTACAGACAACACTTTAACACGACGTTAACTTGAAGTTCTTTAGCAACTTGACCAAATCTTTAGCCGGGAGGAAAATTATTTAGTAATTACTCAATGTAATAAAATACGATTATCATTTTCACTTACAAATTAGTTAAATACCAAACCACTGAATAAAACAGCGAACACAAGTAGAAGAGAAATGGTTTGCCTTTAAGATGCCTCATCTGCTCCAGTGCCTTCAGGATTGCATGGAACTCTGTGGAAAATATAGATGAATCCCGAAGACATGGTTGGGGAACAAGATGGAACAGCCAATGGAATACTCTTGTTTGGAGCCACGAGTGTACACAACTTTAAAACTGTGATACTCCTATCTAAAGTGTTAAAAAACAACAGAGACTGATACATAAAACTTTCAGTTCAATCTTTCTTATAATGTGTCAAGTCTAAAATAATTCTGGGCCTCTCTAAGAGCCAACATGAAGATCTGCTCCAACCCTCATATAAAACTCCACACCCGTCTCTAAAAGGCAATCCTTCCCATGAATCCCATAGGACCTAGTTGCTTGTTGTCAATGAAGAAAAAGATTTTTCATTGGTGGCCAAGCAACATTTTGATATGCAGGTGTGTATGGCATGGACAGTGTTTTACAGGTCTGTCTCCCCATGAAATGTCATCGTCTGATGTAAAGTGGTTGCTCACTAGCCTCAGCCCAATGTCATGGTATATGGCTGGTTCTAAAGCCCCCCAGTGGCCAGCCGAATTCCTTCCTTCACGGTGCACCACGTCAAACATTTTTAAATAAGAGGGTCTTGCAGACCCATACAATGTGCTCCCATAATCAAGCCAAGAATCATGGAGGCCCAGTAAAACTTGAACAGACAAGTGCAGTCTGCTACCATGAATTGTGGCTAAGAAATTTTAAAATATTGAATGCTCTTAGGGACCATCTTTCAGAGCCCCAATGTGTGGCCACCATGTAAGTTTAGAGTCCCAGACAACACAATGTGTCTTTAAAATTAAGAACAGTGTTCCCACCTACAAATAACAGTTTGAAACAGAACATGAACAGTTTAAAAGAACACAGACAGACATCTCAATGGAGAGATTAAAATTCCTTTTCACCACCCTTTCGTCCACCAACAAATAGTCAGTTGCAACATGAGTTATTGTTGCAGGGCTTGAGGAGGAACCAAAGACACAGAAGTTGTCAACGAACAGAGAACACTGGACAGGATGTTTAACAACCAATGTGATATTATTACTACCTACATGAACACAGTCACACTTAAAAAAGAACCTTGAAGGACACTCTTCTCTTTCTCAAAGCAATCAGAGAGGATGTCAGCAACTTGGCACCTAAAATAGCGAGATGAGAGGAAGGACTGTATAAATACAGGAAAACATCCTCGTAAAACCCATCCCTGGAGCTACCTGTGGATAATAAGCCCCCCAGGTAGTATCATAGGCCTTTCTGAAATAAAAAATATATACTCATAAGGCGATGCCAGTGCAGGAAAGCCTGTTGTATAGCCACTTCTAGCCAGACTCCTAAGATTCAGATAACATGGTTGACCATCCACTTCAAGATTTTTACCATGCACCACTACAATAATTACTCGGGTATCTGTGTTTCTTTCCAGGTTTTAAAAGCGGAATTAAAATAACCTCTTGCCCTGAGTCACGAGAGTGTCCTGATGCCTGAATGAGGATAAAAAGGGCAAAGAGGATTTCTATGCTCCACCCAGCAAGGTGCCATAACACACTATAAAGGAACCCTATCATGACCAGGTGATGGTTCACAAGCTGCAGATAATGCAAAACCCAGGTCCCACATGGAGAAGGGGACAGCTGTATTCTTCATCAGTGGTGGAACTGAAGTCTCAACCTTCCATCTCAGCAGTCACCCTATAGCACTGGAAACCTAAACCCTGACTGGCAGTGGTGGTAACTGTGGGAAAAATAGGCCACCATTGTCTGGCCAGTGTCTCACAGGTTGGTTTGGAGACTCTTTTCCCATTATGGCAGCCATTAGGCACCTCCATCTTGTCCTAGAAATCCTCCTGATGGTCTCCCATATGACTGCTTTTAGTGAGTGCAGTTTATGGTGGTCAGGAACAGATACCACACTCTATTTTTTTGCTGTTTTTAAAAATTTTGTGGCATTTTGCTCTCACTACATATAAGGCTGCAAAGTTCTCTCTGGTTTGCTGGCATTTGAACCTACACAGAGCCACAGTCCAGATTGCAGAGCGGCATTCCTCACTCCATCAAGGAACTAGCTGCGTTTTCAGAGGGTGTGAATATTGAAGAGAAAAGCAGCGTGGTGGATCATTTGGTAATATGACCGATTCATTCCTGGACACTCTCATGGCATTCAAACACAGCAAGCTGGCTGTAAAGTGTTCAGTCACCCCTACTGATCACCCACTGTGGAACCTTTCTTTCAGGTACCACTCAGTCTGGCAGATGAATCTAGATAGGCAGGTAATTGGAGAGCACCAAAGCACATTGTGTGCATTAAAATCCTCAAAGAGGAAGAAGGGTTGGGTGGCCTGAGTAAGGATTTCACTTTAGCACTTCATGTGGATGCATGTAGAGAGAACATACTGTCAACCTATGATGCACATGCACTGATACAGCAACTCCTTGCAGGTTGGTTGTAAAGGAAAGAAGCGAGGAGTGGCGTTTGTGGAAATAGCTACTCCTCTTCTAGCTCAACACTAAGATTGTCCTTTTTGTGGAGAATTTAACTTTGTAGCTCAGGGGCTCCAGTACAATATGTCTCTTGAAGACAGACGCACACACTGGTCTTCCTTGAGTTAATAGACATAATTCATCCTCTTGTGTTCTGAACCCATTCAAGTTACACGGAAGTATGGAAGCCATCGTAACTGTGAGGGTCTCCTCTGTCTTCCTCTCGCACCCCCCCCCCTCCCCCCCCCCCCCAAATTCATTCCTCTGTGGTGGTGAGATTATAGTGGAGCAGGATGGGGAGGGGGGATGGGCGGTAGTTACTTGACACTCTGGTTCTATCAGGCAGATGTTGACACCCCTAAAATTGATAATATAGTCATTATTGTCTGATCCATCGGGCACAACCAAGCTCACATGGCCTGATGTCTTTGGACCTGATTGTTTTGGCCTGTTGGTTTTCATGACCAGCTTGGATTTTGGGGATATTGGTAAGGCCATTTTAACAGAAATGTGGTTTTGGTTCTCTTCTTCAGTCTGTTACAAGTGTCTACTATTCTTTCCAGCACGAGGTTCTGCTGCCACCATTATTTCAGATGTAGTAGCACTGTGTTGTTCAACTTGCTGTGCATGTTTACAGCTACACTGACAGCTATAAGTAGATGTGCTCTGCTCAGTTGTCAACATCTGAGTGCCAACACCAGTTTTCTATACAGCTTGTTTCGTCACGGAGGCAAACGACTGCACAAAAGCACTATCGACAGTGTCTTCTCCGACCAGTGTCACGTGCTGCTCTCATCTCCGCAGAAGGAACACACAAATTGACCACTGCAAGCTGCTGCTAGAGAGGGCCACCCCAGATTACCTTCAGATTATTTTCACATTACTCTATTGATCACACCGAGCATATGAATGACAGTAAAGAGTGATTTTGCAAATGTCGCATAACACCTGTAAGGCTTTACGAACCTAGATTGCCATCATTGCTCCTCTGGCTGCTAGTGACTATTCTAAACCGATCGTAGTGGAACAGGGAGAGAGAGACCATAGGATACAAAGTTGTGTGTGCCTTACAGCAAATACATTGTAAATAAATACATTTATGTTTTATTCCTTCTATAGCGCTTGATATGTTCTAGACTGTTCAAGTGCTCCATTACACTGATGGACACAACAGCTACAAGGCTTTAATGTCTTCTTCTAGTCAGAGTTATGAGATGTGTTATGTCACATCAATATACTGCATTTTATTCTCTTCTGAAAAGACAGGACATTCACTGCTTCCAACTGGATAGACTTGGGAGCAATTGATAGACATGGGAGGGCGCGGGGGGACAGTACATCAAGTATCAGGTTCGTGGGCAGTGGACTCTCCATCTTCCAAGACGCCTGACCATTGTAACACATGATGGTAGGACCACAGCACTGACAGTTAAAGCAGCACATTGGTTTGGGTACATGGACCTAACTTCAAGGTGGAGAAAGCCTGTCACAATACATTCAGGCAGCTTTGGTAAACTGAATGTAAGGACAAAAAATGCTTACCTTCTGAAGCTCACCATCAATCTCTTTCATGAGACTCTGAACTTTAGTAACTATTTCACTTTCCTGTTCCTGTTGCAGTTTACATGTGGCTTTATCAAAAATATCACAAACACAGTGAGTATTAGTCCCCTCAGAAAAATCAATATGATGAAGGGGACATCACTTTTCATCTTCAATAACTGCCTAATAACTTCTCAGAACTATGAGCTACTTGACCTTTCATTTATGACATCACTAACTTAACTGAATTTTCCACTGGACTTCCTAGAAACCAAAACTTATTCCACAGGCATAAATACTGCATAATGCTAAATAACCATGGTACAATAATAATGTTGTCATCGAAACTAGACCTCCACTACAGTGGTGCTGATATTTTAACATCACAGTCTCTCGTGAGCATAAACAAATGAGAACCTAGCCTGCTGGAGAGATGAGAATGGTCTACAGACACAGCCCCTGCAACCATCTCACACGGCTGGCATCCACATCCTTCATTTGTGCTTCTGTAAGGCTCGACTGATAAGTAGTGATTGTGATTGCCAATCTTTTTTAAGATCATGGAAGTTGTACCCGAATTCTGTGATAAACCACGATTAATCTTTTCAGTCATTTCAAGATAAGAAAAGGAAAATGAGCAGTGCATAACATGAAGCAAAGCATAGTACACAAAGTACTTGGTATTGGCTGTCACACAATTGCTTCTTGTTGTAACAGTGTTGTAAAAGAGGTAGCACAAGTCCATCCTCTATAACTACCTTGTACAACCATAGCTTAAAACACCATCGCCAGCACAAAACCTTGTTCTCAAAAAATGTGTTTGACTGGAATTTTACAGCACATTGTTGTGCCAATGAAAAACGATCATACAGCATTACTGGCCTAAAAACCCATCTGGGATTGTTTGGGTGTTTGGTGCAAGTCAAATGTAACAATTAGCATAGTTTGTTGGCAATATATGTAACATTCTTTGTGTTTCTTACAGTGTTATATCGTAGTGATTAATACACAATGAGTTATTAGTTGTTCAGATGAATAGTTGATGTATGTAGAAAATTAAATAGAATATCAAAAACAGTAAATAATGAAGCACACTATTTTCAGTAAGGCCTCATTATAAAACAAACTTCAACAACAACAATAAAGTTAGCTTTCACTTGAGCTGTGTTAATATTTCTCTACTTTATTTTATGTTACTGTAGCAGAGCTTAACTTTCATTTTGTAGATACTTCTCTCAGTGTGAAGGCAGTAATATCGAGCTACAAGAATAATGAAACAGAGTGGCCTTAAAGTATGTAGTATATACATTTTACAGCTAATTTTCTGGGGGTTTCTCTTGATATTTGGGAAACTGAAATGTAAGTAAATAATAATGAATTGGGGGAAGTAGAATACCGATGATGGCCCTACAATCATCTGACATATCTGACATTTCTATTCAGACATTCCAAGTGATCCACCACATGATTCTCACAAGCAAATTAACATACAACATTTAGTTACTCCAATTTAAGGAAGTCAGTAATATCGAGCTTTGTACAGAAACCAGATGGCAGTTATAAGAGTCGAGGGGCATGAAAAAAAAGCAGCGGTTGGGAAGGGAGTGAGACAGGGCTGTAGCCTGTCCCCGATGTTATTCAGTCTGTATATTGAGCAAGCGGTAAATGAAAAGCATAGAATATGCAAAGTACTGTTGGTAAGAAAAGATCACAACAAATTAAATAACAACATAACCTAGGAAAATCGATCCAAGGTGCTCATTGAAATTCTGTTGCAAATCAAAGAACAAGAGAATGTGTTCTTCAATATCTGAGGAGAACTGTAATAAAATACTTGACATACATTCTGGTCCAATTTGAACTGGGAACAACAGAAAGCGTGTTGCTACCTTAGTTCACAGGAAAGAAGTTAAGCAAAAGACCACAGTCGGAGAATCAAGAAGAAAATGTAGACTTTACTATGACTCAAAAGTGCAGGATGCTGTGTTACCAGTGTGTAAAGAAATGTTCCTTTCAACTTATGGAATTGGTGAATGGTCAGTCAGCAGTTGGGTAAAACAGAGTAAACAGGATAATTGTTTCAAAACAGGAAAAACAGAAAGAAGGAAGTTATGCACTAAAAGAAAATATTCATACATTTTAGGTAAAATTCCCAAGTTGCCATCCTGTTATTGCTAAGCATCTACTTCCAAACTTTATTTGCAGCCACATTTTTCATCATTTATTGAACTGATAAGAGCATTCAAAGGCGATTGCATTAGCCATAGTACTGAACCAAAGCTGTATGAAATTCATTTGTAAGAGAAATAAAAGAACCAAACATTACTGTATTCTGCACAAAGAAAGATAAATGTGACATCAGTTTTTCTTATAAGTTACATAAGATTTTGGAGAATCAGTACACTGCTCACCAGGTGAAGAAAGTGAGTGCAAGACAGGAGTAGACAACTGATAAAAAGGCATCTTAAGCTGCAGAGTCTTATGTATTTATCATGGATGTACAAGCAGTGCAGCTGGTGCCCGCAACCAGTTGTCTCTATTTTCAACAAAAGTTGCCACATGAGCATGTCAGTTTACAATTTAGCAGATAGCTCAGGGTATGGCGTGTTTGACATGAGGGAGGAGGACAGTTAGATGCTAATATGTTTGCAACCTTCATTACAGATTTTTAGACACAGAAATAAAAGACTGGACATAAGGAAAAATAAAATATTTTATAGTCATGGATGTTTTGCTCAGAACAAAATGTACTTCTGTCACGTGTGTTAGAACATTACAGCACAGTAGTTGGTACAACCATCATTCAAAAATACATACTTATTGGGCACACCCAAATGAAATGCAACAGTGTGCGTTCCACAACCAAATACAGAAACAGAGTGCTCTATTCCTTGGATAATTATGTTGATGTGAAAAGGAAGCAAGATGTGGGAAAGAGGGCCAGTATATAGCCAAGCACAAATCTCATGACTTTTTTAAATACTTCTAGACTTCTCTGAAGTTCTGTACCATACATCATTTCACTCAGACAATAATGTGTTTCAGACATACCAGCTGTGGAGTAAAATTCATAGTTGGGTATTGAATGTAAACTGATTTTTGAAGAGGACTAAAAATTAGTTCCAAGATACCCTTATACAGTTATTAAGAATATAAAAAACCTGTGCACTGGATCAGTTGCAATTTCTGCACCAAAGTATCACGAGTTAATGTGTCTAAAATCAGTTATTCCAAGAGATTATCATCCTTACTATGAAGGCCTCCTTTACCAATAATGTCAAGCAAATTGTCGGAAAAACACAAAGAACTTTTCCATAGTTTTCATTTTTGTGTGAAAAGGCTTTAAACTGAAATTAAATTTGTTTTATGTGTTTGTATGCTCAGTTCTGTAACATTAAAAGCTATCTGAATGCAAAACACTAACTTCTTGTGTGTTAACAATGTTTTGTTGTAAAACCTTGTATTTTGTTACATAAGGTCATACACATCATAAAATTGCCAAATAATATTTGCAACAGATATTGTTACTTGAGTTTATTACACAACATTTCTTTACACTAGCATGAGTTGCATCAACTAAGAACTGTATGCGTCAAAGTTTTTTTTAGTTTCCAGTAATATATGTATTTTTGAGATACAAGGTTTTGGTATCTTAACAATGATTTCCCTATGTACTCCTGTTAGCTCGTCTCCAGTATTACTTGTGTTTTAGTTACCAGTTTTAGCACACTTCTCCAGTATTACATTAACTTAAGGGATATGTGGTAATGTGACTGTGCAGGTTGCAGGTGACAGTGAGGTTGGGAGTGAGTGAGTAATTCTGTAGGACTTACTCCTCCCTGTTTAATGACCTTTTTAGTCATTGTGGTCACATTTGTCCTTACTGGGTGCTATAACCTAGCCACTGAGTGCCTGCAAACAAACAAACACACACACACACACACACACACACACACACACACACACACACAGAGAGAGAGAGAGAGAGAGAGAGAGAGAGAGAGAGAGAGAGAGATTTCTGAGCCCTGTGTTTCTGGAAATGCCTGCAGGAAGAGTGCAAATTATTTTCTATACCACACATCAATGGCACATCAGTGACTCCTTTCTCATTTGACCTCACAGCACATATACACTGGATTCGGTTACATGAATGGCACACACATCCTCATTTAATGCATAATGCAAATGCAGAAGAGTGGAAATGTGCCTTCTTAGAAAAGTTAATGGTCAATAATTGGATGTCTACTTTAGATGCTCCATCAATCAAAACATAATACAAGCAGATCTGTGTGCTCACTTTCAATCACCCCATTTCAATAAGTCTCTGTCAGCTGATGACAAAGATTTGAAATCTGAAATGAAACATCTGAAAACTGTGTTTGGAAATGAACTACTCACTACAGAAAATAACAACTGCATTTGTCAGCACACAACAGACATGAAATCCTTGCATTGTGAAAGGCAGCAGCCAATAGAGCAGCCATACCTTTCATTAGACATTGAAAAATGCCTTGTTTCTATCACTCAACAAAATTAAGGACAATCATACAATCCTGGAAATAATAGTCTGCTGTATACTATGAATGTGCTATGTAGGACAGAAGACAGACAACATGCACCTTCAATGAGTGTGACATGACAAAGCGCTCATAAATACAATATGATGTGTCAAACCACATCTTCATGAAATGGCACAGGGCTCAGTTCAAAGAAACTAAAATCAATGCCTCAATGGCAAGAGAAGCTTTGCACGTCTGAGTAACACACACTTTCATGAAAGACACAGACATTAAAATTTGCATGCTTAAAGTCATAAATATTCAGTTAATAAAAAAATGGGAACACATTTTGTGTAAGTGGTGCCCCACAGCTAACAAGTATTTGGAAAAAATCATATTTCAGACATGAAGAGTTGTTGATAACGTAATTCTTCATTAACTACCATTCCTGATTGTCTGATCACCTTTAGGTATCATAAAAGTATTTACAACAGTCTAAATGGCAAACATTATTACTGCAACATCAAATAAGGGTCAGTACGTGAGTTCACTCTACATTAAATGATAGAACCCGACTATGACAGTGTATGAATACTGATTAACTATGCCAGTACATTTTAATGATGACTGTTTAATGTATTTTACTATCGACAGCAGCGAAGCATGATAGCTTTTATTTTAGTTGACACCACAGAGAAGTATACTTATATGTAGACTGTTGCAAATAAGGTTACGATAAATGAAGATAATCAGCTGATCAAAACCAGTAGTTAGTAAAGAATTAATTTACCATTAGCTCCTGGTAATTCTGTAATGATTTTTAACACTGTAACAGTGGCAACATAGTGGCAATTGAAATCTTTAAGACTTATGCAGTTAATATGATTCTTCAGACAAAAAGGTTCATTCAGTATCCAGCCTCCTACGATAAGGAAGATTGTGGTTTAACATCCCATAGATAAAGAGGTCATTAGAGATGGTCATGTGATACAAATACCCATATGTTTAGTACTTTTGCAAACACTCCTCTTATCTACAATTTGGAACCATTACAACATTCAGGACTTCTATCACATTCTATTTCTTGCCAATACAACACTGAGCAGGAACAGACCAAATAGTGTCATACCCTTAACTATGGACTAAAATTTTTGCAATTTGTGTACACCTCTCCAGCAGTGACTATAAAGACATGAGAGAATAGACAAAGTAGGTACAAAAAATTAGAGTTCGATACTGTATTATATGTCTTTGAACATAAGAAAGGTCTTCAAATATTTATAAAAGAACCAGACCTTAATGCAAAAAATGTAAAAACTTTTAGAAAATGTGTGCCAATTCTGAGAAAAAACTTCAAGTCTGCATTCATTTACAGTAAGCAGAATTCATTTGGTGGAAAATTTAGAACTCTCTCTGTTATGGTTACAACTTTGCTGCTCAGAGACTGGAGCAAAAGCATAGAAGCATATGGTATGACTTTTTTTATTACTGTTCTCAAGGAGCACGATGCACTTATAGTTGTCAATAAGAACTGTTTATTTTGAGCCCAGTTTCTTACTACTATAACCTAGTTTAGTGAATTGCTGTGTCATTTCATGCCTCAGAGAGAAGCAGCTGTAGTTATCTGCATACTCACTTGAAACAAAATTGGAAAGCTAAATAAACTATTAACCTTCTGTTCACAGAACAAAAACAAAAAATTGAGAAAAAGAATGTCTAACCACAATGGAACATAATAAGCTCCAAAAGGCACCACTATGTACCCCCTCCCCCCCCACCCCCCACCCCACCCCACCCCACCCCCAAAACTCAAACTTCAGTTGCCAAACTATGACCGCAGATTCATTAGAACAACATAGAGCTGCCAAAACATGTGGAGCTGCAAAAATCTTGTAATTAAAACTGAAAATTCTCTTCAGAATGTAGACTCCAATCTTGAAAAGAAGAGAGAAAATATCTCTCTTTCCACACATTAGCTTATTGGCAAGTAATTTTTTCACTCTAAAATGAGTAACATTCACAAACTGTTGTTAATGAGATTCTTACCACATTTAATGAAATGCAATACATACATGTGCAATCAATAAGGAGTGATTTATCTTTCTGCAGTTCCTCCAAGTATGGACTTTTACCAGATGCTGATGCAATGACTTCAAGTAGTTTAGCTACTTCCAATGGTTCAATTTCATCAACATATTTATCAACAGTTTTAAGGATGAAAAATGAACGTCTTTTAAATTCTTCAGCAAGAAACAAAATAGTATCCGGTTGTATAGTTGGCAACTTTCCAGGTTCATCAATTTCTCCAGGTTTACATCCAACAGCTTCAAAAACTGCATCAAGAACAAATAGTCTTGGCTTATACTGAAGTTCCTTGTACACTGATTGCAAATAGCCTTCTCTTCGGACTAGCATATCGGCAATGAATGACCTGCAAAAGAGAAACTTCAGCTGAGCTCAATACCTGGTAGCACTGATTTGTGCTCTCATTTCCACATCCTCAAATTCATTTATTTCGTCTACATATTATACAGCATGCTATGATATGTTAATACTTACATTGGGTAAATTATGGTTACAATACATACAACATGTTTATAAGTTTTGCTTCATTGAATTGCTCTTATGTTGCGCTTAACTCATAATCAGGACATTTACAAGTTGAGTTTTCTGTTACAGAGTACAAACAGTGATACAGTAAATACGACTACACAGATTAACGAATTTATGTGCCAAATTGTCTTCAATAGACTTTATACTTGGGAGGAGCTCACTGAACAGCTGAAGACCCATGGACAATACTAGTATGCATTTGGTTCGCAATGTGTGGTTTTTCAAGAATTTTACTGTCTCAAGAATACATAAGCAAGGTAGTGTGAGCATCTGCCGTTTTCTGAAATTAGGTTTGCAAGAGTCTCTAGTTTTGCATCCATTAGCAATCCTCATAGCTCTCTTCCTGATTTTGGAAACGCCAAGGCCAGCTGAAGAATTATCCAAGAATATCCCACCATATCGTAGGTAAGCATGTACGTATGCATAGCATGCACTTTTGAGTGTTTTCAGACTAGTACATGCCTGCCTGCAGCACACTCAAGATATAACAACTACTACTACTTTTTTAGTGTTTACCTGATCAATAGGTTTATTCCATTTTGTATCATGTTGTAACTACAGACCCAAGAATTTGAATTTAGTGTTAGATTTTATTAGTTGCTTATTAACTGTTACAAATAGTCGAGGCTTTTTTTTTTGCTTTAGGGCACAAAAACAATTAGTACCATACACGCCCATGTCAAAACAAAAAAACACAAAGACAATGAGAGGAGTTAAAAATGACTACACATCAATCCAAATTGACAGAAGGGAAGATACCTAAAAACAGGGACATGGGGAAAGGTCTATAAAATAAGCCATAGAGAAACTAAGGTCCAGAACAAAAAATTAAAAGGCCTTCATGGATAAAAAGTAAAGCATGGTCGACAGCCCACGCGTCATTCACTAAAATGGATGATAACTCAGATGGCTAACATAAACGGGAATGTAAGCAGTTTAAAAAAAAAGGGGCATTCTGTCAGGAAATGGCGGACAGTTAAAAGTTGGGCACAATGTGCACAAAGTGGTGGAAGAGCACCATTTAACAAATGGCAATGGCTAAAAGGACAGTGCCCAATAAGCAACCTAATTAAAATGACGTCTTCATGGCAAGAGGGACAAAAGGAAGTCATCCAAGCTGCTGGGAAAGGCTAATGACCTGGAGCTTGTTCCCATGAAGGGTGGGCCAGTGAGTGATGCCAAAGTGACATCACCTGCAAACATACGGCAACAAAGATATCATGGGAGGGAGTGTAAGAAATAGCGGGCTGAGATAAGAGGACTGCAGCCTTGACAGTAGTGTCAGCAGCCTCGTTTCCTGTCAGACTTGACCAGGAATCCATATAAACATCACAATGACTCCATTAAGAGTGAGCAAGTGACAGCTTTCCTGGACCCGTTGCACTAAGGGATGGACAGTGTGCAGCACACAGAAGCTTCGAAGGGCACTGAGAGGGTCTGAGCAGATGACACAACTGAAAAGCCCATGTGACCGGATGTACTGCATGGCCTGATACAAGGCAGAGAGCTCTACTGTAAATACTGTGCAGTGTTCCAGGAGCAGATACCGAAAAATGTTAGCGCCAATGACAAAGGCACACCTGACACCACAGTCAGTAAGTGTGTCATCAGTGTAAACAAAGGTGTTATTGCGAATTCCATGCGAAGGTCATGAAATGAAGGCGGTAGAGAGAGACTGGAGTAGTGGCCTTAGGAATCAAATGAAGTCCAAGATGAACACGGGCCGCTGCATGAAGCCAAGGTGGGGAAGGGTTCACATCCAGCAGGAAAGTTGCAGGGAGTATGAAGTTGAGCTGGTGGAGCAAGAGCCAAAAGTGAACTCTAGGAAGTAATAGTGATCAAAGGATTCATCGAAGAAGGAGGCATAGGATGGGTGTTCACGCATGGCAGACAAACGGCATGCATATCTGCTGAGGAGAAAGTCACAGTGGTAGGGCAGCAGTAGTTCGGCAGCTTCTGGATGCAGACACTCAACCGGGCTAGTGTAAAAGATGCCAGTGACTAAGTGGATGCGACAATAGTGGATAGTATTGAGACGGCATAAGATGGTCGGATGTGCAGATGCATAAACGAAATACCCCTAGTCTAGTTTCGAATGGACAAGGGACCGGTACAAATGGAGCAGGATGGTTAGATCTACACCCCAAGAAGTACCACTGAGGACACACAGGACACTGAGTGACCCATGCAGCGGGCTGCTAGGTAAGACATGTGGGTGGACCACGAAAGTTTCCTATCAAGCATGAGCTCCAGAAATTTTGTAGTTTCAATGAATGGAAGAGCAACAAGCCCAGATGTAACGACAGTGGATGAAACCAATTGAGCCACCAGAAATTCATACAAACAGCTTTGTCAGTTGAAAAACGAAAGCTATTGTTGATGCTCCTTGAGTAAAGATGATCAAGACACTGCTGAAAGTGCCGCTCAATGAGACAAGTCCATGGAAAACTGCAATAGATGGCAAAATCATCAACGAAAAGGGAGCTGGAGATACCCAGTGGGAGACAGGCCATTGCAGGGTTAATGGCGATAGCAGAGAGGATGTTGCTCAGGACAGAACTCTGAGGCACAATGTTTTCCTGGATAAATGTGTCCAACAATGCAGGACATACACCTACCTTGCAACCTAGTTCTTTTAAAAATTCCTGAAGGGGAATGGGGCAGGCAGCCACGGAAGCCCTATGTGTAGTGAGTAAGGATGATACCAGTCCTCCAACAGGTGTCTTAGACTTTCTCCAACCGAGAAACACGGTCGCAGTCTGGTATTTCCAAAGAAAACCATTCATGACATGAATGAACAAAGTAATGAGATGGTTAACTGTAAAACACTATGCTCGAAATCCACACTGTGCAGTGGTTACTAAGTGCGAGACTCGAAACATGCCCTCGGCTCAGTTGCAGTTGTACAAATTAAGCAGAAAGTGCTTGCCCACAAGAGTAAGGTGCTGCAACATCTGAATGTGAGCAGCGTCTGGCCCTGGGGCAGAGGAATGGGATGAAGTGAGAGCATGATCTAGCTCCCTCATAGTAAAGACGGCATTATAGCACTCACAATTCTGAGAAGAGAAGGGTATCACCTGAGCCTCCTTCACTCGTTCCGAATGGAGAAAGGCAGGGTGATAGTGAGAGGAGCTCGAAATCTCCACAAAATGGTGGCCCAAGTTGTTGGAGGTAGTAATAGTAGTAGTAATGATGACATCATCTGCTACTGTCAGGCCGGAAATTGGGGAATGGATCTTGGTCCCAGTGAGCCATCGGAGGTTGGCCCACATGAAGGAAGAGGGATTTGAACTGTTAAAAGAACTAGTGAATAAAATCCAGCTAGGTTTTTTGCTATCCCAAAGAACGCAACGACACTGTGCCCACAACTGTTCATAATGAATGCAGTTTGCCATTGTAGGGCAATGGTTAAAAACACAGAGTGCACCTTCGCATGTGAGGGCATCACAGCACATCTCAGTCCACCACGGGACCAGGACACAGCGTGATAAGAGGAAGTCCGAGGAATGGAACATTCTGCGGCGGTAAGGATAATGTTTGTAAGATATGCCACCTGGTCATCACAACTGGGAAAATCTTGTTTGTCAAAGGTAGCCAGGGAGGTCAAAGGGCAGCCTTAGTAAGCTGCCATTTGGGTGTGCATGGAGGTGGGGTAGGAGTCAGCTAACAGATAGCGCATGGGAATTATTGCTTGAGGTTTTGTCAGAGAGAACGGACCACTCGAGACAATGGGCAAGCTGGGCAGTGCAGAAAGATAGGTCCAAATAGGAATAGGTGTGCATGGAGTCTGAAAGGAACATGGGTGCTCCTGTATTAAGGCAGAAGAGAGAAGAGGTTAAGTAGCTTCTGAAAGTCAGCCAAGAGGGCACCTCTCAGGCAGGATCTGGGAGAACCCCAAAGGGGATGGTGCACTAGTCAGGGAGATGGGTCGACTATGAACGTCATCCCAGTCATCTCATATGACATGCATGACTCCCCCATAGACTGAATGCTGACCTCAGGGGAAAAAGGGGGGGGGGGGGGGGTGAGGACACAATTTTGTTTCCTGAAGGCAGAGAACAAGCAGCTGCTGTCGTTCTACGAGCAGCTGCAAATCATCTTTGTTGGATCAAAGGCTGCAAATTTTCCATTGGAGGAGACTCATGACAAGGAAAAAATGAAGGGGTGTGACCTTGTTGGATGCCGAGTGACAGCCTGCGAAGACTTGCTGCTACAGGGTGCAGAGGCGAGAGGATCCTGCTCCATGACGTCCACAGAAGCATCAGCTTTCTTCTGCTGTTGGTCTGCGAAGTTCAGCACACACCAGCGACACACAGGCCAGATGGGTGAGGGTATCATATGGTGACACCATCGAAGAGGATCTTCGAGTTGGCGAAGGAGAAGACTGTTTGCCTTTGTTTGACTTCTTTAAGCCTTTCCAGTTAGCAGACGAAGACTCAGATGTTGGTTGGCTGGAGATATGCAGGAAGTCTTCATGGGAGTATCCCTTGTAGCCTTTCGTGCCTGCCAGTCATGTAGCTGGTGACTTCGCCCTGTGGGGTGCGAGTTTGATTACTTTCTGCACAACCGGACAAGGAGACAGCGATGCTACCATGACAATGGGCGATTGCACAACCTCAGAACTGAATTTGAGGCTGCATGTCCGCATGGCCATGTCCTTCATGGAGCAAGATGTAGCAAGAACAGTACTGTAAGTGCCATATGGTAGAACATAGGGTTTTCAGCTAGCCAATAACTTGCGAGCAACCAGGTATGGTACTTTTTCCTTTACCCAGATCTCCTGGACAGCCCGCTCATCGAGATACATGCAACAATCTCGAGAGGAGGCACAGTGGTCACCATTGTGGTTGATACGGCAAGGGGAAGAAGGTGGACAATCGCCTTCGTGCATATTCCTGCCGCAGGCTACACATTTGGCTGGGTGGAGAACACATCGGTTGGTTACATGACGCTGCATACAGCCTGCGTTCCGCAAGCACCAGTATTCAATGAACTGTGGATGAAACCCGACTAACATGGATTACATGCATTGAGCAAAAATAATAGTGGTATGTAATATACAAACCATATGAGTTACTCCATTACTTGTAACTTTTTATGACATCATCTAACTATGTACTTCTTGTATTCTTAGCATTGAGAATGGTTAGCTTCTAGCCGAAATATAGATCTGCACAATAAAATATAAAAAGGACGACTGATCACTGCAATCTATAATTTACAAGAATTCAGAGTTCCATAGCCCTCGATACAAACAGGAAAACCATGGAGAAGTGAAGTGGCAAGCAGTAGTTGTGTTTGAGAATCGGAAATAGTCTCCAAAAACAAAGTGCCATTACATAAACAAGAGCAGGATTCCACAGGGCCGGCAATTGCAGCTTTGTGAATTAGAAATGAATTTACCATTGCAAAGGACTGAACGTTTTCACTACGTGAAACCACAAGGAACGGTGGTGCAGCTGTGAGGGTCTTTGAATTGAGAGCTTCATTCTCTTTACGTCTGGTAGACGTGGACTGCAAAGATGATGCTTGGTTCATTGTGAGAAAATCCCCCATGTTTGCAAGAATATCTGATGGTTCGCTCCTTCCAACTGGACGGCCCCTCCACAAGGGCGTGCACCCGCCTTAGGTGATTGTTCACACCTTCGGTCATACCTCCTGAACACCTGATAGAGGGACCAATCGACAATTTGGGGAGGTAGCAGCTAGGCAACCACACCTCCCTGGGCCTGGTCTGTACCAGGAGGTGCTTGCGAACCCTACATGTCGACCCAAGGCTGGGAATTACGTGTTACCCAGTCACCTGTTACAAGTTGGATGGGTGGGGGCCGGCCTTCTGAAGTACACAGGGAGGAAGAAGAAAAAGAGGAACCTCAAACACTGAAGTGCAAGTGGGATAGGAGAAGGGGAATGGAAAAATAAAGAAGAAATGAAAGACAGTGGAGAGACTATTATATCAGCAACTGAATATGCAGGACACATTTCCAGCAACATCCCAGACATGTTCCCCAAGGGAGGGGAAGAGGGGAAAAAGAATAGCAAGGGGATAGACGTGCAGCGCAAATGGGAAAAGATGCTGCAAAGGCTGGAGCCCCATGGTAGCCAAGCACAAATCCGGCAAAGAGTGGTGAGCCCCCAGGGCGGGTGGGGTGGTGTGTGTGTGTGTGTGTGTGTGTGTGTGTGTGTGTGTGTGTTTCACAGAAACAATAATTTCAGTATTACTGGTTACTCTGTTGTTTATAGCCCAAAAGCTGGATTGTTCAGTAGAAGAGGTTCACAGCTTTCTGTAGTGTTTTGTTTAGTACACTTCTTTCATCTGCAAATATAATGGTTCTCTGAGCATCTACATTCAGGCTGAAGTCATCTCTATACATAAAAGGCGATGTCCTGACTGATTGACCGACTGACTCTCCATCACCCAGCCCAAATCACTAAGGATAGAAACTTCAGGTTTGGAGAGGGTATGGATCTTATACTGTAGGCAACATTTAAGAAGGAATTGTCCAAAATTCCTCTCCTAAGGGGATGAAAGGCTTTTTGAAAGTACGTTTCTATTAACGGAATTTTGAATCTAGAAATGTGGAAAGTGGAATTTGGTTTATCAGTCAAAAACTAAAAAATATCTGTTTCAGTATTTTTGGAAATTCGACCACTAAGGGGGTGAAAATAAGGGGTTAGAGTTTTTTTTAAATACATAATTACCAAAGAACTACTAAAGGTTTTTAGACTACATCTAAGACAATTGGTATTTGACTTCTCACTTAGAAATTTAAAAATATGTGTCACAGTGTTTAAAAAAATTTTAAAACTTTATTTATGAAAATTGGTATTTCACTTCTCGGTTAGATATAAAGAAATATTTGTCACGGTATGAAAGATGTATGGAAGTATATCCACAAGAACGCAAAAGGCATGATTAACAAAAACTTTGGACACTAGCTACAAGATTCGCTTTTTGGTCAGAAGTACATTCAGGAAAGAGCATGCTTGTATGGCCTTGATTAGTGTGGAAAGCTTAGAGCGTGTTGCAATTTGTGAACAATATAAAAATTCGATTAAATAAAAACAAAACACAAAAATCTCTGCAGGCCATACAGTGAGTGAAGCAGCAGACGCTAAGCTAGTTGATATGTATAGGAGCAATAGCTGAGCTTCCAGTACCAAGAGCTTAGACACATCTTGCTTGCTATTCTACTTCCATATGGAACTTCAGTTCCTGAATGAGTTGCTTGTCTGTGTACATCAGAGTGTCTTTCTGTGAGCAATTGATGATGTGGGACTATGCAATCAATTTGTTTGCCAGACCTCTGATACCATACTGATAAATTTTTATAAGGAATATTTTATGATCCACTACATCAAAAGCATTTGATATAGCTATAAATATGCCTGTAATGGGTTGTCTTGGCAAAAAGATCTTGTATTGTATTAATGCAGTTATATATAGCCTTTGTGTAGATCTTTCGTGCCTAAACTCATACTAAAATATACTGATATTATACTCAGTATCTTTTTTATTAGTGAAGCTCATCAGTTTTTTGTGCGCGATCTTTTTTTTTTTTTTTTTTTTTTTTTCAAATAATTTAAAGAAGCAGGGTGAAATTGTGATGGGCTGAGAACTGCTCATGTTCCTTTCTTTCGCCGTTTGAAAATGGAAATTAAATACTTTCAATTATCTGGGAAATAAACTGCCTGGAAGGAGCAGTCACGGAGGTTGGTTTGTGGTTCTGCTACAGTATGCACACATTTCTTGAAGATGGTTGCTGGAATACCATCATTCAGTCACTCACATGTTCATGATATTTTATGCACAATCACATTTATGTTTCTACATAACTAATTTTGGCTGTCTCAAATGGTCAACCACAGACTAATTTACTTAAAGAAACGCGTCATCACAATATACGTAAAAGAGAGAAGAAAAGGACACAAACAATTATTGGTCTATCACAATTTCACCCTTCTCCTCTTAAGTATTTTAAAAAATTAAGTACAAAAAAAACTGATGGGCATCATTGACAAAAAGTAATGTACTGAGTATGTAATGGAAATAATGTACTTTATGTGTTTAGACACATCAGATCTACACAAACGACTGCATATGACTGCATTAATAAAATACTGTAAAATACTACATACTATGGAAAATATTCCAGCATCACAGACTATGACATGGTTGCAAACTGAACAGAGACCCGAAAATAGAATAAATTTCCTTTACTTCACATCTATGGTCACAAATTTTTTATGTCATCAGACTACTAGTTTCAATCTATAAAGACCATCTTCACATCTGCTTTATAAAAACATGTCTAATGTATTGGAGCCATAGAGGCATTGTCAAGTGTAAAACAGGTTGGTTGGTTGTTTGAGGTTTAAGGGACCAAACAGCAAGGTCATCAGTCCCTTGTTTCAAATATACTCCATTCTGCTAATGGGACATCTCAGAAAAGTCAGAACAATAAAACGGAAAAAGGGAAAAATGTAAAAGAGCAGTCACGTTGTCATTGGTAAAAAAAAAAAAAAAAAAACAAAATGAGGGAAGTCGGCAAGAGAACGAACCCAACACTATGCTGAACCTGAGACTTAAAAAAAAAAAAAAAAAACAGAGTAAAAGGGGAAGAAAAGAGGATTCCGGTCAGGGAGGTGAATCGGGAATCTCTCAACACTGCCTACAGTGGGAGACACCCAAACACTCACCGCCCTGCCCCAACACCAGAGAGATTAAAAACCTTAAAACTGAGAATAAAAACCACTCTCCCGGAGGAAACCGAGAACCAGAGAGACCATCCGGGAATCGTCAGCCAACATCAAAGGTAAAGTGTGGGGGAGTCTGTACTTAGCACACAGGGCCAAAAGAAGGGGGCATTCAACCAAAATGTGGGCCACTGACTGGAAGGCTCCACAACCACGTAGCGGGGGTGGCTCATCACGCAAAAGAAAACCATGGGTCAGCCTGGTATGGCCAATGCGGAGACGACACAGTGTGGTCGAGTCCTTTCGGGAGAGGCGAAAGGAAGAACGCCATGGGCCTGGTGTCACCTTAATTGCACGAAGTTTATTAGACAGGGGAGTAGCCTCCCAAGAATTGGCCCATGACTGTGTGAAGTGGGATTTGATGTGAAGCCGTAAATCCACTGCAGGAGGGGTTACAGAAAACGGGGGGTAAGTAACTGCTCCCCCAGCCAAACGGTCAGCGAGCTCATTACCCGGGATACCCACATGGCCAGGGACCCAAAGGAAGTCAATGGAACAAGCAGCACGGTGAATATCAGCGAGATGGTCATGGATGGCAGAGACCAAGGGATGGCGCGAAAAACACCTGTCAATAGCAAGAAGGCCACTCATCGAGTCTGTACATAACAAAACACGGTTGTGTTGGGATTGTTTAATAAAGGTAAGGGCCTGGGAAATTGCCATCAGTTCCGCAGTAAACACCCCACATGTAGGTGGCAGCAGATAACTTTCCGTTCCAACAGAGGACGTGAAGGCATACCCAACATGATCAGCAAGTTAGAGACATCAGTGTAAAAAACAACAGCATCCCGAAACTCCCATAAAATTTGGCAGAAAAAGGAACGGAACACCACCGGGGGGATGGAATCTTTCGGACCTTGGCGGAGATCCATCCGAATTCGAGGCTGAGGAACTAACCAAGGAGGGGTGGAGGGGAGGGAGCGAGGAAGACAGGACAAAGAAGGAAGCTGAAAATCACGGCAAAGAGACGCAAGGCGCAGCCCAACCGGTAAACCCGTCCGAGGGCGGGAGTCGGGTGGGCGACGTCCATGGTCTGTGAACAGGATAGAATAGGAAGGATGAGTGGGAGAAGAACGGATAGTGAGGGCATAAGACACCAGAAGCTGGGACCGCCGAACAGAAAGGGGGGGGGGGGGGATCCCAGCTTCAACCAGGAGACTATCAACAAGGCTAGTAGGGAAGGCACCGGTGGCCAAACGGATACCACGATGGTGGACTGGATCCAGCACGCGCAGTGTGGAAGGAGCAGCTGAACCATAAACTTGACAACCATAGTCCAAGCGAGACAGAACTAGAGCACGATAAAGACGGAGGAGGAGGGAACGGTCCGCACCCCAAGAGGAGTGGGCAAGGAAGCGAAGGACATTGAGTTTACGGAAACATCCTACCTTCAGGAGTCTGATATGGGGCAGCCAAGTGAGCTTGTTGTCGAAAAGATGACCCAGGAAACGAAACTGTGGAACCACAGGCAATCGTTGTGCAGCGGGATAGAGCTCTGGATCAGGGTGGATCGTAGTACGGCGACAGAAGTGGACCACCTGCGATTTTAAAGGAGAGAATTGAAACCCGTGTGGGAGGGTCCATGCAGAGGCACGTCGTATAGCCACCTGGAGCTGCCGTTCTGCAGATGCCATCGAGGAGGAACTAACCCAAATGCAGAAATCATCCACATACAGGGCTGGGGTGACCAAGGGACCGACAGAGGCCACAAGTCCATCGATAGCAATGAGGAAAAGGACACTCAAGACAGAACCCTGTGGGATGCCCGTCTCCTGGGTCCGTGGAGAACTAAAAGCAGTACCAACTCGAACTCTGAATGACCGATGGATCAGGAACTGGCGGATAAAAATCGGGAGTGGGCCCCGAAGACCCCACTGATGAAGGGTTAGTAAGATGTGATGGTGCCAGGCCGTGTCATAGGCCTTGCGAAGGTCAAAAAACACTGCAACCAAATGGCGGCGCTGGGAAAAAGCCTGCCGAACTGCGGATTCCAAGCAAAGTAAATGATCGATTGGAGATCGTCCCTCTCGAAAGCCACACTGGTAAGGTGACAATAGATCCCGAGATTCGAGGACCCAATTGATCCGACGGGCTACCATCCGTTCAAGTAACTTACAAACAACATTGGTCAAACTAATTGGCCGATAGCTGTCAACAGATAGGGGGTTCTTACCAGGCTTAAGGACAGGAACCACAATGCTATCCCTCCACTGAGAAGGGAAGTCACCCCGGAGCCAGATACGGTTAAACACCCGAAGAAGATGTTGCCGTTGTGGAGCACTGAGATGTTGAAGCAGTTGGTTATGAATGGAATCTGGGCCAGGGGCCGTATCATGAGAAGAAGATAGAGCAGAAAGAAATTCCCATTCAGTAAAAGGTTCGTTGTAAGATTCTGACTCACAAGTGGTGAAACATAAGGTGGGAGCTTCAGCCTGCTGTTTTTGATGAAGTAAAGCAGCTGGATAGGAGGCTGACGCTGATGCCACTGCAAAATGGGTCGCAAGATGTTCTGCAAGAACTAATGGGTCCGTACAAATGCCATCTGGGAGGTGAAGGCCTGGGAGGGTGGACTGCCGATGGCAACCTTGAAGAGAGCGAAGTGTAGCCCATACCCGTGGCAGAGGGACAGTGGAACCAAGGGAAGAAACGAATTGTTCCCAACATATCCGCTTGCTCTGTTTGATTAAATAACGGGTTTTAGTGCAAAGGCGTTTAAAGGTAGTAAGGCTGGCTACGGATGGGTGCCTCTTAAAGTGTTGCAAAGCTCGACGGCGATCACAGATGGCAATGGCAATAGCCGTACTCCACCACGGGACTTGCCGGTGATGAAATGGTCCAGATGAGCGCGGGACAGCAAGGCTAGCAGCGTGAACAATCGCGTCAGACACGTCACGGAGGACGTCATCAATACAACCCGACAAAGAGGGAGAAAACGCGACCTGTGCAGTGTATAGAGGCCAATCGGCGCGTTGGAAAGACCAACGAGGCAACCTGGCCATCGGGGAACGCGAAGGGAGCGTGATAATCAACGGGAAATGGTCACTATCACAAAGGTTGTCGTGTGGCCACCAGTGTAATGAAGGGAGGAGAGAGGGAGAAGAAAGAGAAAGATCAATGGCAGAAAAGGTACCATGACCGGCACTAAAATGAGTAGGGGAGCCATCATTAAGAAGGCACAGGTCGTGGTCTGCAATAAATTGGTCTATAAGAAGACCTCGTCTAGATGGAAAGGCACTGCCCCACAAAGGATGATGAGCATTAAAATCCCCAAGGAGGAGGAAGGGAGGAGGAAGTTGCTGAAGAAGGGCGGTTAAGGTAGCAGGTGTAAGAGTCCTGTCAGGAGGGAGATAAAGATTGCAAACTGTGATTGCAGAGTCAAAGTGGACCCTAACAGCAACCGCTTCCAATGCAGTTTGAAGAGGAATCCACGTGCTAGTAATGTCTGTACGGACCAATGTACAAACGCCACCAGAAGCCCGGAGGGGTCCGACCCGATTTCGACAGAAAACACGGAACCCACGGAGGGTCGGTGAGTGAGCATCAGTAAAATGAGATTCCTGGAGAACCACACAAGCTGCAGAGTAGGACGAAAGAAGGGATTTCAATTCCGGAAGGTGACGATAGTATCCATTACAATTCCATTGGAGAACCACAGAACGATGGTTTGAATGGGGGAGGGGGAGACATCCATGAACGACAGGTCAGAATCCGGTTGTGAAGTCGGGGAAGGGACCTCCGGTGACACCAGAGGCTCTTTGTCCCAGGACTTATGTTTCTTCTTCCATTCAGACTGAGATCGAGGAGGGCTGTGTGGCATGAAGGAGCCAGCTGCAGCAAGATCAGGAACAGAAAGAGACTGGGCGACTTGGGGGCCGACAGACCGCGGCTCTCGCGGTCGTCGCGAGGCAGCAGACCTTTGGCCTGGAAGGTGCCGGGAAGGGGCATCCCGGGAGAGGCGCCCTTGAGCAGCAGACGCCGAAGGAGTGGGACACTTCTCCGGCTGGGGAGCGGGAGCAGCGCCCATAGGAGAAGGTGTGGGAGCCGCAGGGGAGGGGGGGAGGAGAGGAGTCCGGGATGGGGGTAAGGAAGGGGGAGGAAGGGGTGAAGATGTAACCAAGGCGTAACTAGATGTCATGGACACAGGGTGAAGTCTTGCATATTTCTTACGGGCCTCTGTGTAGGTTAAACGATCGAGGGACTTATACTCCTGTATCTTTTTTTCCTTCTTATATACGGGGCAATCTGGTGAACGTGGAGAATGACTACCACGACAGTTTATACATACAGGAGAGGGAACACAGGGACTCCCCTCATGGAGTGGACGTCCACAGTCACCACAGAGAGGGGCCTGGGAACAGCAGGAAGACATGTGACCAAACCGCAAGCACTTAAAACACCTCATAGGAGGTGGGATGTACGGCTTCACATCACAGCGATAGACCATAATCTTAACTTTCTCAGGAAGGGTATCCCCTTCAAAGGCCAGGATAAAGGCACCAATATCAATACGATTGTCTTTAGGACCCTTCTGAACACGCCGAACAAAGTGAACACCCCGCCGTCCGAGATTGTCCCGAAGTTCCTCATCAGTTTGAAGGATGAGGTCCCTGTGAAAAATCACACCTTGTACCATATTTAGAGACTGGTGGGGGGTAATGGACACAGGAATTGTGCCAAGATGGGTACAGGCACGAAGGGCTGCAGATTGGGCAGCTGAAGTAGTTTTTATCAGCAATGAACCTGACCGCATCTTGCTCAAGGAGTCCACTCCGCCAAACTTGTCTTCAATGTGTTCCACAAAGAATAAAGATTTGACACTGGTGAAAGTATCTCCATCAGTCCTGGTGCAAACTAGATAACGGGGGAAAGGTTTTGCCCCTAGACGACGGGCCTGACCCTCTTCCCAGGGGGTAGCCATGGAAGGGAAGGCTGAAGGGGCAAGAGAAGCAGCACTTGAGGAATCAGTTTCACGCAAAGAGACGGCCGCAGAAGAACGGCCAGAGTTCTGGACCCGTATGCGTTTCATTTGCATAGCGTCCGCCCTGATACCACCCACTCCGATCAGGGGCTCTCCTCACGGGCGCCACCCAGCCACAGCAAGGGCCATCTGGCACGGCGACCATTGCCGGGAATTCCGATGCTCCAGGATGACGAGCAACCACTCCAAGGCATGCATGAGGAGGTCACAGCTCAGGTATCAGAAGTGTGATCCCTGTGTGTCCAGGGGGCTCAACCAAAAGGGTACATAGCGACCCCACCACACGGGCTGGCTACCGTGCTGGCTATGCGCCCTAGCATCAGACAACGACGTGAAAGAAAAGGTGGAATGTACTAGGAGGGCGCACGTCGGAGACACTAGGTAAGGTGCTCTTCCCCAAATGGCTCACACTACGGAGGAGAAATTTTGTAATGGAGGTCAAACCCCAGAGGGGGACCAAGGAATGCCAAAAGGAGGAGATGATTACGCAACAAAGCCGGAGTGTAAAACCAACAGGACCAGGAGGATAGCGGGGGCCAACATAAGCAAGGACACCAAGAGAGGGAGAGGAGGGGGCGACGGGAAAGGAGCAAGGAGGGGAAAGGAGGGGAAGGGGAAGGAAATGCAGCCCTGGAGAGAAAGAAGGCTGCAATAGCTCGGGGCCCCGTGCTCGCCACGCACGTATCCACAAAAGAGTTGTGGACCCCCTGGGGGGAAGTGTAAAACAGATGGTGTATTTGAAGTATGAGAAGAAGAAATAATTTTGTACCACATGCATGCCCAAAAAGGAAGAACTATTCTATCTGCCAAGAAAATTTCAAGACAAAGATAATATTTCAAAGCCAGTCACCACTGCCACCACCACCATGTAGTTGTCCCTACCGGCAGGGTTTGCATGGAACAGAATCAGCTCTATCTTAATTCTGAAATATATGTTGGACCATTATAATAGAAATATATGTTGGACCATTATAATAAGCACAACATCCTGGGAGATTTTCATCATGGTTTCAGAAGTGGTCATAGCACCATGACTGCAACACTTCAATTTATACTGAGAGCTCTTGACAAAATTGATGAAGGCATGTAAGTAGCTGGAATTTTCCTAGACCTATCAAAGGCTTTCGATAGGGTTGATCATAAGGTACTTCTGTCAAAACTGGCTAGAGATGGCATAGGTGGAAAATTATTGCACCTCATCACATCACATTTAAAAAACAGAAGACAATGTACCTCAATCACACACAATAGTGGAGAAACATTAAAAAGTAATACATCAAGGGTCAGGAGTATTAAATTTGGTGTGCCTCAGGGATCGATAATTGGTCCCTTCCTTTTTATGTGTTACGTCAACGACTTCCCAAAGATAGTAAAAAATGATACCTTCATTACAATGTATACAGATGACACTTCAGGCCTTTGTTGAGGAAATGATATTCTTAATCTTGGCATAGAGGTAAAAACATTTATAGATATTGCAAAGGAAAAGTTTGAAAATGACAATCTAAAAGTCAACTTACAAAACACAAATATAGTCCCCTTCAATGTTGGTGATTTGCAAACTTGTATTGATTCTCAAGATAGTAATACCATAGGGAAAATCTGCAGTGAGTGTAAATTCCTAGGTATGCATAGATAACAAACTACTATGGACACAACAAATTGACAATGTATGTGGAAGGCTATCATCCAGCCTGTATGTTTTCAAAAGAATAGCTGCATATGTCAATACCCAAACAATGAGGATGATGTATTTTGGTTTAATACATCCATTTCTAGCATATGGTCTTGAACTGTGGGGCAGGACTTCCAAAACTCATGTAGACAGAGTATTTTAACTCCAGAAAAAAGCCTAGAGAATATTAGGCAAAAAAGATGCTAGAACATCATGTAAGGAATTGTTTATAGAATTAAAAATTCTGAATATCTATTCAATGTATATGTTTGAAACAATAGTATTAACTGTAGAAGATAAGAAATATACCTGTCGTAATGCAGAAATTCATGATCACAATACTAGACAAGTACAAAATTACCATATGATACACAGAAGACTGAAAAACACTACAAACAGTCCATATATTAATGGAGCAAAATACTTCAATGCACTGCCAAATGAACTGAAGGTAATAACTGCAGAGACATTCAAAAAACATCTAAAATCGTGGCTCATTGAGGAGTGCTTCTATAGCCTACTGTAGAAACTAAAATCTAAGGTATTATTATGTCAAATAATTTGGATGACATTCTTAAGTTCCTGTTATAAAGTAAAATTAGATTGTATGCTGTTGTATTGTACTACCAATTGCTATGCATGTAATTACATGTTTCACGCAAATAAATTACAAAAAATTACAAATCTTCTCCAGTATTCCCACAACCATCACTATTCTGGCCCAGTCTTCTGCTATCTTTTGGATGCTTTCTTTCACTCTTTACAGTCAATTTGCTCTGAGATTGCCCCATGAGCTCCTGCCCTCCACCTTCATCTCAACCATCTTCCGAGGAATCTTCATCTCCGCCCATTCTCTTCAAATGCCCACACTATTTTGATCTTTCTTCCTCAGTCACATATTATCTACTTAACCCCTTTATTTCTCATCTTTTTCCATTTTTGTTATAACTACCTAACTTCTCCAAAACTTCATCTCACTTATTCGCATCGTACCTGTTCCCCTTTCCTTCATGACCCTGTTCTCTGCAACACACAACAGAAGTGTCATATAATATGTTTGGTATACCACATTCTAAGTTTTCAGGAAGGGGGGCTTGGCTTTGTTGTTCCACACTATTCCTCTCATACTTATAATAAATCTATCAATTTGCCTAGGTTGTTCATTTCTTCATCACTGCTTCTATTTTCTTGCATTATACTCCTTGAAACTTCCCACTGTTTTTAGTTGCTATAGTTTTACTATAGATCTATCCTTTTTTTTTTCTTGTTGTGTCCACCTGCTCACACTTCTATCCATTGACTTTTACACCGTACTCTTGCAAAACTTCTTCCCAAACATCTAATTGCTTCTGTCTGCCTCCTCACTGTTCCCCATATTGTCAAATCATCAGCAAACAGCATTGCTATCATCTTGTCTCCCATCTCTTGCAATTTGTGTCATTATCCATCACCACTAGCAAAAGTAATGGAACTAGTGCAATTAATTTTTTCAGTCTGTTTCTCTGTGGCAGCCATCCTGTTCTCCTCTTCCGATTCTCAGACAACTTACACTTCCCTGGTACTATTATTGTACCTCTATGCTATTTGCTTACCTATCCCTCTCCTTAGTGACTCCCAAACTTTATTTCTCAATAGAGCGACATATACTTTCTGTAAATTCAGGAAGACCACCAGTAGACCTCTCCCATACTCAAAGTGATGTTCCTGCAGCTGGCTCACTGCAAATATTCTGGAGTTCTCATTGTATTCCATACAGCACTCATAACTTTATACAGCCACAGCATCCCCACCTCTTCTGCATCTCTGATCAGTTCACCCTTTATTCATCTATACCTGATTCTTTTCGTCCTTTCATGTACATAAGTACTTCCTCCACTTCTATTCACAATAGATCGTTTTTCCATTTCCAGCCCCATCCTCCATCTGTCCTATATCTCTATTCAGCTCCCTGTTCTGTTTGGATGCAGAAAATCATCAAAATTTGCCCTGCTCAGCTCTTTCAGGTCCATCACCTTCTCTACCTCATTCCCATATTTCTAAAGTATTTTTACATTCTCTGACAATCTCCTCCTCCTCAATCTCTGTGCTTCTCTTTCTTCTAATGTACTTTGTTGAAACCATACCCCAAATGTTTTATTCTTCTTTAAAACTGCTTCTTTAAGTCCAGAATCTCCTTTATTTCTCTGATGTTCATTAATAAAGCCAATGGTGGTCATCTAAGGCCTCTGAGGCATCTCGTGGTATTACATTGAAGTCTGCTTTGTTTCTTGTCACTTCATCTGTTGTTAATGTATATTCAACCACTGATTTATTTTTAGATCAATCAGTGCTGTACCATGTTACCTTATCTATCTCTCTCTCTCTCTCTCTCTCTCTCTCTCTCTCTCTCTCTCACACACATACACACACACACACACGCGCGCGCACGTGCACGCGTGCACACACACACACACACACACACACACACACACACACACACACACACCATACCCTGAATTTCCAATCGTCAATCAATGTAAATTCAAATTTCTCATTATAATTGTGCTGTTCCCTGTCATCTCCTTCTATAATCTCTTCTGTTTCCTCATATATGCACCTCACCTAAGAGGCATAAACTTTTAGTATCATCACTGTTTTCCCCTTCAACAATATTCTGGTCTTTATCTTTCTCTCATCTATTCCAAATACTTCCTCTTTCAGTCCAACTCTCACTACTTCTCAACTCCATTTTTGGTGTCCTCCTCACCATCTACCTAGTACAGTCTAAACCCGTTCCTCAATTCACACTTTTCTTCATATCTCCATTCTGTTTGTGCGACCCTGTAACACATTCAGTTTTTATTTTTCCATTGTGCCAACAAGATTTTCCATTTCCCTTCCAGAGTTGGACTCTTTGATGTTCCAAATTATAATCCATGCCCATTTCCCTGTCATGTACCTTTAAATCCAATTTTTGTAATGAAACTTGTTCCACTTTGGAGAGCTCCTATTTACCCACTGTTGGTTTGTGGTAATCACAGCTTCACCAGAGTGTCACTTTGACAGCAGTTCTGAGTGCTTCTGTATGGCCTTCACAGTTACTGTACCAGTCATGGAGCACATGGCCCCCATTGCACTTCACTCTACTGGCAGTCCCCTGCTTCATGCTGTTGCCTATGTTCCAAGACTTTGGTATGGGTTTGGACTTTGAGAAAGTTATGGAGTATATAACAAAAATTTCAAGTATGATGTAAGAAAACTTTCACAACAGGAGTAGCAGAAATAAGTGACAAGAATGTCAAACACAGTGTGTCTCAGTTAAGTAGTCACTGCTTGTATCAAATTCCAAACTGCAATGCTGGCTTATGGTGAGTTAAGGTGTTGCGATCCTTGAAGTTTCAAAAACAGTTGTGTACAAAATCAAAGTGCTAGCATCACTGCAGCATAAATCCTGATCATGAACTTTACAGTACATTTCTGCACACTCATCAAAACATGGCACTGGAGTAGTGAGGCAACAAAGTTTTTTTTGAGTCCTCCAGCATTTGTATATGAGAATTCATCGAATTCAACTGAATACCAAGAGGTTGGTCCTGGTTGTTCCTCCATGACGACACCCCAGCCCACAAAGTGAAGATTGTGCACGAATGTTTGATCCATTTTATAGTCAGTCCTGGGTCACCACTGTATTCACCAAATTTGGCCCCCAGTCAACTTCTGGTAATTCCCCAAATTGAAGTTGGCAATGAAAGGTCACAATTATGACACTGTTAAGGATGTACAAGAAAACTGTACTGTAGTACTAAATGCAACTCCAAAAAAGGTTTACAGTGACTGTTTCAAAGGACTTTTAAAATGATTTCTGTTGTGTTTTGATTTAGGGGAAAGGGTATTTTGAATAAATAAAGTGATCCTGTGAACATAATCCATAACTTATTTTCCTAACAGAACTGGGACAACCGTGTACATCTGTTGACTGACAGCAAGGAGGAAAAAAGGAGGAATAAAAAGGTTTTTTCAAACTTACGCAAATTCACAGTCATTAATGGCACGGTCAATTATAATTTCCAGGCCAGCTGCATCAATATCTTCAGAAATCTGATTATGGCCCAAAAGTACATTATAAATTACCATTGAAGAATAGCTGGCAACTTTCTGATTTTCATGCTGCAAGAATTTCCTGTAATGAAGATTATTTAGGTCAGGTAAAGAATTAAATAAGAAAAAACACATTCTCGCTTACCTAAAACCAACACAGCAGAACATCAAAACACATACCAGGCACAGACTTCAAAAATGAAATGGTTGCAAATTATACACATCAAAATTGTATCAGTTTTATCTTACTGTAACTGAAGAAATTTTAGTAGGTCATATATAGCTACAATGATTTCTTTCATCTTCATCTGCAAAGATCAGACACAAATCTATCACCTAGTACACACACAAATGAAAATAAGCAATATTTCTAGTCATAATCTGAAAACCATGTTCTTAAATAAATGTGTCCAAAATGCCTACAAATGAAATAGCTACTGTCAACTCCTAAAAAAAAATATTATTATTTAGTACCAAGGTGCTCTACAACAACATTGGCATAGCCATTACAAAAATAACTAGCAAGATATGTAGTTCAACCTTCTCAAATCAATACACTAACAATATAAAAACTAACTTACAATCATACTTAGTCTCTCTCTCTCTCTCTCTCTCTCTCTCTCTCTCTCTCTCTCTCTCTCTCTCTCTCTCTCTCTCTCACACACACACACACACACACACACACACACACACACACACACACACCCTTCACATAGCACTCAGAAAATATATTGAGATATTAAAATTTTCATGCCTTCTAAATCAGGTGCAGTAACATGTACTCCAAATAATCTTAAAAACACGAATCCTGTTCATCTGATTTTCAGATCCAGATTAAACAGTAAACAGATTTCTAACCTCATCAAATGTAAAACATATGTATTTTAAAAGCAATTTGCATAAATCCATGTGTCCAGAAATCCGACAGAATCATGTCTCCCTCCCCCACCATTTTCAATGGAGAACAGAGTTCTGTATCATTGGCACTTGTTTCTCAAATGGGTATTATCACTGTGCAGACAGAAGATCTTAAGGGAAGTGGAGTACATGAAGACTTTCCAAGATACTACTACAAATCATTTGCTCCCAAGGTCTTGTGATCAAAAGAGATCTGTACTATAAACTGAATATGCATCTGGCATGTGAATTTCAAGGACATACCCGAAACTTCAACAAAGCAGCCTGTAATAAGCTAATATGACACAGCAGAAGACGAAAACTTTCAACAAACCTACAGAACACCCACATGACTGGATACAATTGGTTAGACAAACTGGGAAGAAATGCATTTAACTGGCATTGAAATACAGAGAAACAATTTTCTTGATTACACGGCCCTCTGACAAAACTGCACCGAAGACGATGGTGGTAATCCATTGCAAAGGAGTTTGGTCAGGTGGCTTAAATTCAAAAAATACCAGCCAGGGATTATTCTTTATAAAATATCGCTGGAAAAAGATGAACCATTTAATACTGTGAGCTCCAGGAGCTGAGGAAAACAGCAAACATTGAAACCTCTTCTGAAGTATTCCGAACCATGCAACATTTCACCGGAGAAAAAGGAAGATTTGAGGGAGCTGTTACCTTTCATTTCTCCAGCGTTTCATTATTTTTACCAAAATTTACCAACATCAAGCAGTGCTGGGAGTATTTACCTGGTACAGATAACAAAGATGAAGGCCCATGAATTTTTTGTAAATAATTGTTGTTTACTGTGTTTTCCCAGTATTTGTATAGAATAAATAATTATGTTCCTGAATACCTCTGCTTTATCTATTAATTTATTAATAATTCATAAGAGCCTGCAGGACCATATTTTACAAAGTTATCATTGGAGCTCAAATACAGAATGAAGAATTCCACGTGTGTACAATGGGTGAAGTCCACAATTCTTAATGTGCGCTAACTTTGATGTTGAACATCAGTGACTCAACTTTATTTTAAACAGAAATCCAGTTTTATAATTAGTTTGTGAATAAAATAAGCGCTGAAACAATTTTTTGCCACCAATACAGGATTTTGCATCAGTTGTCAAACTTTGAACTGGGATTTGCTGAAATTCTTTCCACTATTCACTCCAAGGACAGATCTACTTAAAAACACAGATAAAAATTCACATGATGTCTTTCTAAGAGAGAGAGTCCATACCTTCCAAACTAACAATGTCAGCACAGACCAGATTTGGCATAAATTCAAAGAAAAAGCAACTGAGACATTTATACCAAATAAATTAATAAGAGATGGAGCTGATGCTCAATGGTACACAAAGCAGGTCAGAACACAGTTGCAGAAGCAACAAAAAAAGCACGCCCAATTTAAAAGAATGCAAAGCCTCTAAGATTGGCAATGTTTTACAGGAAGCTTGAAATTTAGTACGCACTTCAATGCAAGATGCTTTTAATAACTTCCACAATGAAACTCTTCCTTGCAAAGTGGAAAAAGATCCAAACATATTCTGGTGTTATGTAAAGCATGTCAGTGACAGGACCCAATTTCCACCTTCACTGCACAACAGCAATTGTAATGTTATCGATCACAGTGCCACTAAAGTGGACTTACTAAATATGGTTCTCTAAAATTCCTTCACCAAAGAAGGTGAAGTAAATATTCCAGAACTCGGATCAAATACAACAACAAATATGAGAAACTTGATTGATATCCTCAGTGTAGCGCAGTAACTTAACACTAGGAGCACCACGTGGGTCACTTTTGACCCAAAAGGGTCTGTTAATGGCCCTATCCCCTTCCATAGTTATCACAGGGACAAACACTGCCGTGACTTTAATCATTTATGGGATTGTACAACTCACCAAGATTTTCATCATCATTCATGACAGTGGCTAGATTGGATTAAGTTAAAAATTGTACAGTATAAAAATTGAGAATTTGTACGGGCGCTGATGACCGTGCAGTTGAGTGCCCCACAAAACCAAGTATCATCATCATCATCATCATCATCATCATCATCAAGATTTCATTCCCCTAGCCCACCTAGAAGTGTGAAAAATTTACCTGTTATACCTGGAGTACCACGTGGGTCATTTTTGACCCATATGCATTTTAATGCAGTCTGCTGTCAATAACACAGGTTTTCAGACTCTTAAACTGTTCTGAGCATGCTTGACATTATTCACGAGATGTTTGAGTATAGAGGTCAGACTATGCTTTATATCAGCACTGCTTTCAGTACATGCTGCACCCAGAATGTATTGTGGGAGACACAAAGGCCAATGGACATGCCAGATGACACGCTGTAGGTGACTCTCCACTCTTTGGGTTGCTGCTATTAGTCAATGACCCGATCCTGAAACTAATAAAAAAGTACACTGAAGAAAAGGCTCAGAGCACACTTGGTAATAATGAATGGTTCCTAGGCTTAAAGGAACTAGATGCTTTCACTGGATCACTCTACACTTGTCGAGTACATGGCGCTCAGAGCATTTCATACGAAGACTTACGAAGCAATACAAGGGAACACCTTTCTTTTAAAGCACCATGCCAAGGAATGGATTTGCAGAAATATGCAGTCACTTTAGGTTTGATTCTATGTCATCAATGAGACAACACAAGTCAACTGATAAATTTTGCCTTGCTTCAGAAATATGGAATCTACTTACTGACAATTGCACTGCCTGCTACAAACCAGACATTCGTATAGTACATGCCGAGTAAACCTGATAGTATGGGATAAAATACTGGCTTCTGTGTGATGCTGATAAGCACTGCTTCCTGAAGGATTCCCTTCCTGTGGAAAACATGAAACTCGTGATCCAAGCAGGATCTTGGTCACTGTGTCATTATGAAGTAACACAGCCACTCCCCAATTGTGGTTTTAACATCACAATCGATAACTTCTTAACCTCCATGAAACTGGCAGATGAGCTGAAGCAGAAAGGAACAAGTTTAGTTGACACTCTCCAGAGATCGCTCAAAGAGGTCCCTTCTACAGCGCAAAGTGAGACGACATGTTGTATGCAACACACCTGTACAAGTTGGGTGACAATCTTCTCATAGTGTACCAAGGGAAAAAGAAAAAAAATGCCCTTACTCTGAGTAACATGTATGCTGGATGCCAGGTCTACAAGATTACTGAGGAGAATCTTTCAGAACTGAAGTTTTATAATGAAACTAAGGATGGATTCAATATAGTTTACCAAATGACTAAGACTGTAAAGTATCCAAGCGCTGGCACACGCTGATGGCCTGTGCATGTCTTTTACAATATTCTTTGCCTTCCCATAATCAATGCTCACACAGTTTTAAAGTTATTTGCCTCCAAGAAGATTTCAGGATGAGACTTTATCCACAGAGTAGCAAATGAGCTTGCACTCCCCTGCAAACTGCAGAAGGGAGCCTGTCTGCCCTTGTAGGCAGTCGGTACTGGCACTGTCCACCAAGAACTAGAAAGCAGTGTCAAATCAGTTATCTCTGCAAAGAACAAATGGAGAACAAAACATCACAAGTATGTGTGGAAAAGCTGTCTAGCCAAAACTCTTATTGAGTGCCTGAATGGTGCCCAGCTCAGACTATTCTGTCCACTACTATGTTCCTAAATATTTCCAAATATTTATAATTCTAGAGTGAATTGTTCTTATGCTTTTGATCCTTGATTTCAGTAAGCATGAAAACATGCAGAGCATTTTAATCACATGCTGCATTTCAGAATCTTTTACAAAAACTCTGTACTTATCTCATTTGTCTGTAAAAGTAAAAATACTATTAGAAGTAATAAAGACAGTGTGTTTTGGAATCTGTTTCAATCATTTTATAAAGGAAAACCATGTATCATTGTTTTAATTATTTATTTTAATGATATTTGATGAAAGAGCGAGGAATTTCTTCTGTAAAAAAAAAAAAAAACGAATTTTTATTTCGGAAAATTTATTTTTGACTGTGTGCTGCTCATTTTAGAGATCAAATTATCCTTTGGTTACACTTTAGTCTTCCTGCATGTATTATTAGCATGGTGATACCCAGAACACCAACCAAATACCAGTAAAACAGAGGTTTCTTACTGTACATCAAAAATGTCCCATATGGTACTTCTAGGGATATGGCAACGTCCAGTACTTCTAGTGTTAAATCACTTAATGAAGGCAAGTCTATGGTCCAGATTGTACACTGATTAAGTTCCTTTTAGAGTATGCTGATATAATAGCTCCATACTTGGCAATCTTTTACAACAGCTAGCTTGATGAAAAAGGCGTAGCTAAAGACTGGAATGTTGCGCTGATCACATCAATGCTCCAGAAAGGAAATAGGAGTAATCCACTGAATTACAGACCTATATCACTGATACTGATTTCCAGTAGGATTTTACAAAATGGTTCAAATGGCTCTGAGCACTATGGGACTTAACATCTATGGTCATCAGTCCCCTAGAACTTAGAACTACTTAAACCTAACTAACCTAAGGACAGCACACAACACCCAGCCATCACGAGGCAGAGAAAATCCCTGACCCCGCCGGGAATCGAACCCGGGAACCCGGGCGTGGGAAGCGAGAACGCTACCGCACGACCACGAGATGCGGGCTAGGATTTTACAAACATGTACTTTTCACAATGAATTTTCACTCTGCAGCAGTGTGTGCACTGTTAAGATACTGGCAGAAGTAAAACTGTGAGGATGGATCTTAAGTCGTGTTTGGGTAGCTCAGTCGGTAGAGAACTTTACCGCAAAAAGCAAAGGCCCAGGTTCAAGTCCTCATGCTGCACATTGTTTGAATCTGTCAAGAAGTTACATATATTATTTTTGAACTTATGAATTAAATCAAAGAAACCAATCTATTGACACACAGCACGGTTTCAGGAAATAACATTCTTGTGAAACACAACTAGCTCTTTATTCACATTAAGTAATGAATGCTATTAACAGGAGATCTCAAACTGATTCCACATTTCTACATTTCCAGAAGACTTTCCACAGCATTCCACACAAGCAGCTTCTAATAAAAATGTGTACCAATGAAGTTTTGTCTCAGTCATGCAACTGGATTCATGATCTGTCATAGTTCACAGGTTGTAGTAATTGACAGAAAGTCATCAAGTAAAACATAAGTGGTACCTAGCATTCCTCAAGAAAGTGTTGTATGTCCTCTGCTGTTCTTTAATCTGAATAAACAATCTAGGAGACAATATGAGCAGCTCTCTTTAATCGTTTGCAGATGATGCTATCATTTGCTGTCTAGTAAAATCATTTGAACATCAAAATTAACAGCAAAATGATTTAGACAAAGTAACTGTATGATGCAAAAGATGTATGATGATTGACTAAGTAATAAGAAGTGTAAGGTGATCCACAAGAGTACTAAAATGAATCCTTAAATTTCATTTACACCATAAATCACACAAATCTAAAGGCAGTCAATTCAACTAAATGCCTAGGGATTACAATCACAAACAACTTAAACTGGAACAATTACATAGAAAATGTTATTGGGGAACACGGACCAAAGACTGTGTTTTCTTGGCAGAACACCTGGAAGATGCAACAAATCTACAAAAGAGGCTGCCTACAGTATGCTTCTCCATCCTCTTCTGTAGTACTGGTGCATGGCATGGAATCCTGACCAGACAGGATTTGACAAACAGGGGAGAGAGTGTCATGAATATGATATCCAAGTTGGGGTGTCAGTCAATAATATAAAGGTGTTTTTTGTTGTGGAGAGATCTTTTCACTAAATTACCATCACCAGCTTTCTCCTCTCAATGTGAAAGTATTTTGTTGTTATACACCTAGAAAGGGAGAAATGATCAGTGTAATAAAATGACAAATCAAGAGTTTACATGGAAAGATTTAAGGGTTCTTTTTTCCAGAGTGCTGTTCAGGAGTGGATCAATACAGAAACAGTCTGACGGTAGTTTGACGAACCCTCTGCCAGGCACTTCAGTGTGAACTGAAGAGTAGCTGGGAAGGTGAAGATGAAGAAAGATATTTAGAAAAATTGGAAATGTGGCTTTGAAGAAGAATGCTTACGGGGAAGTGGACTGACGGATTTAAGCACGAAATAGTAATGAAGAAAATAGAGGAAGTAAGAAGATTAGTGGAAGTGATCAGAAAGAGGAAAAAGTCCCAAGTGGGATTGTCCACCACAAAGAATAATAGAGGGAAATATAGAGGGACTGAGAGGAAGAGAATGGGAAAAATGGATGACATTAATAGAGAACAAAGAAACAAACAGATGAAGGAAGATGCTCAGAACAGGACACAATGGAGGGCCTCCAGTTGTAACCTATCATAAGACAGACACACTAAAGAAGAATTCTAGTTGCCATAACACACTGTGCTGGAATCAGTCATTCCCTGGGACTATCACTCAAGTCTCAGACAATGACATATTCAACACTCTCATGGATAAAGGGTAATCATACTCCTTCATTATATTGAACAGAGGAACCAATTACCCCTCTCTATAAGCAGTTTATGGTAGTAAAAATTTAGTTATTAGTTTGGCAGGGAAGGAAAAGGAAGGAAATGTGCCCTATTTGGAATGTTTTCTTCACAGAGATGATTATTCTGCATTAGCCCAACCCCATTAAAGCCATTACTTTATTGGGGGCTTCAGTCCCTTGGAACAGCACCAACATTTTTAAATTTGTCTCCTTGAGACAAAATCACATATGTGTTCGCAGTCTGAAACTTTCAGTTTCTCTCAATCGCGGTATTCCCCAATATAGTTTGCCATAAATGAAGTAGTGAGATGAATACACTAAGCAGATTCAGAAGGATGTAGGTTGCAGTAGGTACTGGGAGATGAAGAAGCTTGCACAGGATAGAGTAGCATGGAGAGCTGCATCAAACCAGTCTCAGGACTGAAGACCACAACAACAACAAATGAAGTAGTAGCTTGTTGCAAAGTCACTGGCTCAACCATCAGTGCTCCGTTATGCACACTTCAGCAACTGTCAATGTATTTCTCTCTTCAATGACAAATGCATTTTAGCAAGATGAACATTCCCTGTTACAATACGTGGCTTTTGCTTTGGGTGAGTTGTGATCAGGAGGCCTAGCCTTATAAACTCTCCCTTATGGTAATTTTCAACATAATACCTGAACTGTTGAGAGTCAATTTCTGGAAGATTTCTGAACCACATCTGTTGCAAGATAGCTACAGCCAGTCCACCCAAGCAAGCCCTTCATACTAAGACAGGCCTATACAATTTACGCTGGTGACCCAAAATATGAGGGCATCTTGAAAAGTAATGCCTCCGAATTTTTTATGTGAAAACTATTAAGTTTTTTTTAAACAGAACAAATGTTATTTACATTCTACATCTTTATTCTTCATTCTTGTGTATTCTTATTTCAACATGCTCACCCTGGCGAAAAACAGCTTGTTCATACCATCGCTGTAGAATGTTTGACTTTTTTTGCAAGAGCCATATCCCCACCTCTCCTTGCACAGCATCACTATCAAAGTGAAGACCTTAAATGTGTTCTTTAAAGTTTGTAAACAGATGAAAAGTGGATGGAATCAAGACAGAATTGTATGGGGAATGATTGATGACACTGAGCACAAGGCATCAGATTGTTGTTTATCTCGCAGCACTTGAGTGTGATCCAGCATTGTCATGCTCAAAGAGAGGGTGCTCTATATGTGCATCAACTCTTCGAATTCAAAACTCAATTACAGCATAGTATTTCTCATGCACCGACAGTTACATTACACACCACTATGTTACATGCTACAATTTGGTGCCCTCTAGCGGCAGACGGTTGCAAATACATAGACACGAAGAATAAGGATGTAGAATGCTAATACCATTTGTTTATTTTTTACGAGACTTCACATAAAAAATTAGGAGATGCACTCGTATCATGACCATCTGCTTAATCGTGGTGTTGTTTTTGTTGTGGTCTTCAGTCCTGAGACTGGTTTGATGCAGCTCTCCATGCTAATCTATCCTGTGCAAGCTCCTTCATCTCCCAGTACCTACTGCAACCTACATCCTTCTGAATCTGCTTAGTGTATTCATCTCTTGGTCTCTCTCTACGATTTTTACCCTCCACGCTGCCCTCCAATGCTAAATTTGTGATCCCTTGATGCCTCAGGACATGTCCTACCAACCGATCCATTCTTCTAGTCAAGTTGTGCCACAAACTTCTCTTCTCCCCAATCCTATTCAATACCTCCTCATTAGTTACGTGATCTATCCACCTAATCTTCAACATTCTTCTGTAGCACCACATTTCGAAAGCTTCTATTCTCTTCTTGTCCAAACTATTTATTGTCCATGTTTCACTTCCATACATGGCTACACTCCATACAAATACTTTCAGAAACAACTTCCTAACACTTAAATCTATACTCGATGTTAACAAATTTCTCTTCTTCAGAAACGCTTTCCTTGCCATTGCCAATCTACATTTTATATCCTCTCTACTTTGACCATCATCAGTTATTTTGCTCCCCAAATAGCAAAACTCCTTTACTACTTTGTCTCATTTCCTAATCTAATTCGCTCACCATCACCCGATTTAATTCGACTACATTCCATTATCCTCGTTTTGCTTTTGTTGATGTTCATCTTATATCCTCCTTTCAACACACTGTCCATTCCGTTCAACTGCTCTTCCAAGTCCTTTGCTGTCTCTGATAGAATTACAATGTCATCGGCGAACCTCAAAGTTTTTATTTCTTCTCCCTGGATTTTAATACCTACTCCAAATTTTTCTTTTGTTTCCTTTACTGCTTGCTCAATATACAGATTGAATAACATCGGGGACAGGCTACAACCCTGTCTCACTCCCTTCCCAACCACTGCTTCATTTTCATGCCCCTCGACTCTTATAACCACCATCTGGTTTCTGTACAAATTGTAGATAGCCTTTCGTACCCTGTATTTTACCCCTGCCACCTTTAGAATTTGAAAGAGAGTATTCCAGTCAACATTGTCAAAAGCTTTCTCTAAGTCTACAAATGCTAGAAATGTAGGTTTGCCTTTCCTTAATCTTTCTTGTAAGATAAGTCGTAAGGTCAGTATTGCCTCACGTGTTCCAACATTTCTACGGAATCCAAACTGATCTTCCCCGAGGTCGGCTTCTACCAGTTTTTCCATTCGTCTGTAAATAATTCGTGTTAGTATTTTGCAGCTGTGACTTATTAAACTGACAGTTCGGTAATTTTTACATCTGTCAACACCTGCTTTCTTTGGAACTGGAATTATTATATTCTTCTTGAAGTCTGAGGGTATTTCCCCTGTCTCGTACATCTTGCTCACCAGATGGTAGAGTTTTGAAAGGACTGGCTCTCCCAAGGCTGTCAGTAGTTCTAATGTAATGTTGTCTACTCCCGGGGCCTTGTTTTGACTCAGGTCTTTCAGTGCTCTGTCAAACTCTTCACGCAGTATCGTATCTCCCATTTCGTCTTCATCTACCTCCTCTTCCATTTCCATAATATTGTCCTCAAGTACATCGCCCTAGTATAGACCCTCTATATACTCCTTCCACCTTTCTGCTTTCCCCTCTTTGCTTAGAACTGGGTTTCCATCTGAGCTCTTGATATTCATACAAGTGGCTCTCTTTTTTCCAAAGGTCTCTTTAATTTTCCTGTAGGCTGTATCTATCGTACCCCTAGTGAGATAAGCCTTTACATCCTTACATTTGTCCTCTAGCCATGCCTGCTTAGCCATTTTGCACTTCCTGTTGTTCTCATTTTTGAGACGTTTGTATTCCTTTTTGCCTGCTTCATTTACTGTATTTTTATATTTTGTCCTTTCATCAATTAAATTCAATATTTCTTCTGTTACCCAAGGATTTCTACTAGCCCTCGTCTTTTTACCTACTTGACTCTGTGCTGCCTTCACTAAATCATCCCTCAGAGCTACCCATTTGTCAGCTACTGTATTTCTTTCCCCCATTCCTGCCAATTGTTCCCTTATCCTCTCCCTGAAACTCTGTACAACCTCTGGTTCTTTCAGTTTATCCAGGTCCCATCTCCTTAAATTCCCACCTTTTTGCAGTCTCTTCAGTTTTAATCTACAGTTTATAACCAATAGATTGCGGTCAGAGTCCACATCCGCCCCTGGAAATGTCCTACAATTTAAAACCTGGTTCCTAAAGCTCTGTCTTACCATTATATAATCTACCTGATACCTTTTAGTATCTCCAGGATTCTTCCATGTATACAACCTTCCTTTATGATTCTTGAACCAGGTGTTAGCTATGATTAAGTTATGCTCTGTGCAAAATTCTAACAGACAGCTTCCTCTTTCATTTCTTACCCCCAATCCATATTCACCTACTATGTATCCTTCTCTCCCTTTACCTACTGTCGAATTCCAGTCACCCATGACTATTAAATTTTCGTCTCCCTTCACTACCTGAATAATTTCTTTTATCTCATCATACATTTCTTCAATTTCTTCGTCATCTGCAGAGCTAGTTGGCATATAAACTTGTACTACTGTAGTAGGCATGGGCTTCGTGTCTATCTTGGCCACTATAATACGTTCACTATGCTGTTTGTAGTAGCTTACCAGCACTCCTATCTTTTTATTCATTATTAAACCTACTCCTGCTTTACCCCTATTTGATTTTGTATTTATAACCCTGTATTCACCTGACCAGAAGTCTTGTTCCTCCTGCCACCGAACTTCACTAATTCCCACTATATCTAACTTTAACCTATTCATTTCCCTTTTTAAATTTTCTAACCTACCTGCCCGATTAAGGGATCTGACGTTCCACGCTCCGATCTGTAGAATGCCAGTTTTCTTTCTCCTGATAACGACGTCCTGGAGTAGTTCCCGCCCGGAGATCCGAATGGGGGACTATTTTACCTCCAGAATATTTTATCCAAGAGGACGCCATCATCATTTCACCATACAGTAAAGCTGCATGCCCTCGGGAAAAACTACAGCTGTAGTTTCCCCCTTGCTTTCAGCCGTTCGCAGTACCACAACAGCAAGGCCGTTTTGGTTAATGTTACAAGGCCATATCAGTCAATCATCCAGACTGTTGCCCCTACAACTACTGAAAAGGCTGCTGCCCCTCTTCAGGAACCACACGTTTGTCTGGCGTCTCAACAGATACCCTTCCGTTGTGGTTGCACCTAAGGTACAGCTATCTGCATCGTTGAGGCATGCAAGCCTCCCCACCAACGGCAAGGTCCATGGTTCATGGGGGGAGGAATCGTGGTGTTGGTCTACACAATACAGTAGCCATTCTGTATGCTGTGGATTTGATACGTCTTTGATAGGTTTCCAAAGGTATGTGGCATCAGACCTCTACACACAGGGTACACAATTCCCACAAATTACGAACTGGTGGTTTGCAAGAGTGGAGCTGGTGCCTGACGGCATTCCAAATGTATTGCATTGTGAGAGTACAGAAATTTAGAAGTTTTAGTCTGGGAAGATTCCCATGAATATTTTCTGTGGTATAGAATTCCTGTAATCTTAGCATTAAAAATGAATGTGCAAATATTCTATATTGAAACTCTGAAGTAATATTAATTGCCATTAAGAGAGTTATGATTTTGTTAATTGGTGATTTGGGGTTGGGGTGGGGTTGTTTGTGGGAAGAGACCAAACTGCGAGGTCATCGGTCTCGTCGGATCAGGGAAGGAAGTCGGCCGCGCCCTTTCAGAGGAACCATCCTGGCATTTGCCTGGAGCGATTTAGGGAAATCACGGAAAACCTAAATCAGGATGGCCGGACGCGGGATTTAACCAATTGGTGATTTATTTATGTAAAATCAAACAATGGAAACTCCACGATGGAATAACGACAATATTATGGATGGGAGAGACTGCTACTCATCATATAGCAGAGGCACTGAATTGCAGAAAGGCGCAACAAAAAGACTGTCAAACTAGTAAGCTTTTGGTCAAAAGGGCCTTCTTCAATTAGAACACACACACACACACACACACACACACACACACACACACACACACACACATCACCACTGTGTCTGGCTGCCAACCAGACTCCAAGCAGTTGCACATGATGGGAGAAGCATTCTGAATGGCAAGGGTAAGGAGAAGGTTGGGGCAGGGAGGTGGAGGATAGCAGGGTAGGGGTGGGGGACAGTAAAGTGCTACTTGTGGGGGTGAACAGGGACATAGTGGAAAGAGGGTAGAGCAGCTAGGTGGAATTGGGAGGTTAGACAGAGGGCACCTACCCCTTCCCTGTTCCCACTCCAGCACTCAGCCCTCTACTCCACCAACACACCCACAACCTTTTCACTTGTCTCCCTTTCTGCCCCTCCCCCCTCCCTTCCCCCACGCTAGCCCTCCATCTAACCTCCAGACTGCACCCAGCTGTCCTATCCTCTCTCCACCTTGTTCCTGTACACTCCCACAAGCAGCACTTTACTGTCCCCCACCCCTCCCCTGCTATCCTTCCTCTCCCCACCACAACCTCCTCCTTATCCCCACCACCCACATTGCTTCCCCCAACAAGTGCAGCTGCTTGCAGTCTGTCAGCATTCCGAACCGAGGTTTTGTGTGTGTGTGTGTGTGTGTGTGTGTGTGTGTGTGTGTGTGTGTTCAAAAGCTTACTTGTTTGGCAGTCTTTATGTTGCTCCTATCTGTGACTCAACACCTCTGCTATTGGTGAATAGCAATCTATCCTTTCCATAATATAGTCATTTATTTATGTAATATGTACTAGATTAAGTTCTTGCTTGCATTTTATAATTTCTGTTTGACGTATTCATTGGGCTCATTGCAGTGTTGTGAAGACAGCACCAGATGCTCTGACGTTAGCACAGGTGTAGCACAGAGACTATCGCCATGCATCACATCATAGTTTACTTTAAGCAGAGGCCATCCTTGGAAAAAGTTAACAAAATCATAGAAAAAAGGGCATGTTGACCGGTAGGAGAGAAAGTCAGTTGTTTGAAATACTTGAAGTTTTAAAGGTCTGTGTACTTAAAAACTGCAATAAATCTGTTTGCTACACTCAAGTCCTTGGCTACTCATTGAAATAGGCTTCAATAACAAACGTACATCCGTGTTTCGAAAAATAAAGTGAACAAGTGTTCTGCAGGACCACAAGACATAATTTTATCCTACTGAATCCTCACACTATCAAGTTTACATCAGGCAAATTTGGTGGCCAAGACATCAATGTGAGTTCACTACCTGTCGTCATTAGGAAAGACAAAGCATGAAGGGATGCAGATGATCTGCAATAAGCGCATAGTCCATAGTTGTCATGATGCCCTCGACTGCTATCACATGACTCATGGAAGTTCAGGTGAATGTCATCCATAACACAACATTGCATCAATTGGCCTGCATTTCTTGCACAGTGAACATTTTATACAGCCATTCATCTGAAAACGACGGATCCAGACAAGATCACTGACCTGGTGTAATAAGAAGCTTGATAATATGACAGGGAACACATTTATATTGAACCACTGTCCAATTTTGATGATTGCATGCCTTCTGCAATCATAGTTGATGATGTTGCGAATTTTCTGCTCCAAAATACTTTTGCCTACACTCAGTCTGTACTCTTCATCAGATCTGCAACAGATCGCTGCCCATCCTGCTTTATAGAACGAGTAAGCCTTCAGTCTCCACATTCTGTGACTAGATGTGAACATCCTGCAGCTTGACGCCTACTGTGGTATCACCATACTTCATCCATTTTGCATACATGCTAACAACAGTAGCATACAAGCAACCAACCACATTTGTCAGTTCAGAGATGTTCACTCTCCTGTGCTGTGGCATTTCAGTCTGCCCTTTATCAAACAATGGAAAATCCAGGATGGAATGTAACAATATTATGAGAAGTAAACTTGCTACTCACCTTATAGTGGAGATGCTGACTCGCAGATAGGCACAACAAAAAGAATCTCACAATTTTAGCTTTTGGCCATTAAGGCCTTCGTCAACAATAGACAGCCATACATGCACACACAAACGCAACTCACACACACGACTGCAGTCTCAGACCAGTTGTGTGTGAGTTGCGTTTGTGCGTGTGCGTGTGTGTGTGTGGGTGTGTGTGTGTGTGTGTGTGTGTGTGTGTGTGTGTGTGTGTGTGAGACGAAGGCCTTAACATCCAAAAGCTATAATTGTGAGAGTCCTTTTGTTGTACCTATCTGTGACTCACCATCTCCGCTATGTGGTGAGTAGCAACTTTCCTTCTCATAATTTTGTTGCCCTTTATCAAAGTTGTATATGCCAGAGGATTTCTTCATTTGTCCTGTATAACCACCAGCGTGATTCCCCAGTCATCTTTCCTCTGCTTTAAAACTCTCCTTACCACCTCACCCCAATATCACTAGGCAACATTCACTCTTGTGGTGTGGAGTGCTTATGATGTTTAGGCTCATCAGTGTGGATGTCTTACGTGTCCCAGAGGGTAATTGTTACGACTTGCATCAACAGCAAGCCATTCCATTGGCAAGAAGCACATCTTGAGTCTGCAATTTCAGCCATCCTCACACACTTGGTGGTTAAGCCACATTTTCTCTCTGGATTATGGTTGGTTGGTTGGTTTGTCGGATTGAAGAGACCAGACTGCTAGGGCCATCGGTCCCTTTTTCCAAAACCTTCAAACACCCACAAAGAATAAAAACAAACAATGGAGATGACAAGAGATTACACAGGACAAGAAAGACTCAACCAGAGATCAGACAAAAGGAATTAAAATCACACAGAGTGTGACAGTAGTTGGCCAACCATAGAGACAAAAAAGGAAAAGCCACCCACCAAGAAACACACTAAAAACTCAGTCTAAAATCATATGCCAAAGGCCAGTCTCAACACAAAATAAAGATAAACACTTGGCTCAAGTGATAAAAGCCCCCAGCACAAATAAAACGCAAAACTAAGCCTGCCATGGCACTGTCATCTGTTAAAAGTGCAGGGAGTGTATCAGGCAGCGCAAACACCTGCCTGAACGCAGTTAAAAGGGGACAGGGCAAAAAAATGTGGACCACCGTCAAAGCGGATCCGCAGTGACATAGAGGTTGGTCCTCACGGCACAATAATTGGTTGTGCGTCATCCAGGTGTGCCCAATGCGCAGCATGCAGAGGACAACAGACTCCTTGCGAGAGACCCACAAGGAGGAGTGCCACGCACCAGTAGCCTCCTTGATGACCCGAAATTTGTTGGGTGAAGATAGGGAGCGCCATTCTTCACCCCAGGTGTGAAGTAACTTCTGCCACAAAACGGATCTGATGTCATTCTCCAAAAGGCCAATCGATAAGGCTGGTGCACCGACAGCCTGTTTGGCCAGCATGTCAACATGTTCATTTCCTGGGATGCCGACATGACCCAGTGTCCACACAAAGACCACAGAGCGGCCACAATGGGGAAGAGTATGGAGGGACTCCTGGATAGCCATCACCAGACGAGAGCAAGGGAAACGCTCGTTGATAGCTCGTAAACCACTCAGGGAGTTGCTACAGATAACTAAGGACTCACCTGAGCAGGAGCAGATATACTCTAGGGCACGAAAGATGGCGAGCAGCTCAGCAGTAAAAACGCTGCAGCCAGCCGGCAATGAGTGATGTTCGTAACGTTCCCCTAGAGCGAGAGCATAACCGACACGACCAGCAACCATCAAACCATCACTGTAAACAACGCCAGAGCCCTGATACGTGGCAAGGATGGAAAGAAAGCGGCAGCGGAAGGCCTCACGAGGGACTGAGCCTTCGGGCCCTGTGCCAATTCGAGCTGAAGGCACGGGCGGGCCACACACCATGGGGGTGTACGCAGAGGGGTCCAAAAAGGAGGTGGAAGAGGGAAAACCCCAAGCCCGGAGAGAAGCTCTCTGACGTGGACCGCGATCGTACAACCCAACCGGGACTGACGATCTGGGAGATGGATGACCAACTGAGGGAACAGGAGACGATAATTAGGATATCCAGGCAAGCTACAAACGTGTGTAGCATAAGCAGCCAGTAAACGCTGGTGCCGTAACCGCAGTGTAGGGACACCTGCCTCCACAAGTATGCTGTTCACAGAGCTGGTCTGGAAAGCTCCAGTGGCAAGTCGGATGCTGCTGTGAAGGATGGGGTTCAGCACCCGCAACACAGAAGGGGATGCTGAATCATAAGCCAGGATCCCATAATCCAGACGGGACCCCCCCTCCTTTTACCGACCTCCCGACTCAGCAGCATTAGTGGCAGAACAACTGAGAGAAAATTTGGAATACATTTCACATAAATTTTCTCAGCATGTTATAGTCTTAGGTGGAGACTTCAATTTACCAGATATAGACTGGGACACTCAGATGTTTAGGACGGGTGGTAGGGACAGAGCATCGAGTGACATTATACTGAGTGCACTATCCGAAAATTACCTTGAGCAATTAAACAGAGAACCGACTCGTGGAGATAACATCTTGGACCTACTCATAACAAACAGATCCGAACTTTTCGACTCTGTAAGAGCAGAACAGGGAATCAGTGATCATAAGGCCGTTGCAGCATCCGTGAATATGGAAGTTAATAGGAATGTAAAAAAAGGTAGGAACGTTTATCTGTTTAGCAAGAGTAATAGAAGGCAGATTTCAGACTACCTAACATATGAAAATGAAAATTTCTGTTCCGACACTGACAATGTTGAGTGTTTATGGAAAAAGTTCAAAGCAATCGTAAAATGCCTTTTAGACAGGTACGTGCCGAGTAAAACTGTGAGGGACGGGAAAAACACACCGTGGTTCAACAACAAAGTTAGGAAACTACTGCAAAAGCAAAGAGAGCTTCACTCCAAGTTTAAACGCAGCCAAAACCTCTCAGACAAACAGAAGCTAAACGATGTAAAAGTTAGCGTAAGGAGAGCTATGCGTGAAGCGTTCAGTGAATTCGAAAGTAAAATTCTATGTACCGACTTGACAGAAAATCCTAGGAAGTTCTGGTCTTACGTTAAATCAGTAAGTGGCTCGAAACAGCATATCCAGACACACTGGGATGATGATGGCATTGAAACAGAGGATGACACGCGTAAAGTTGAAATACTAAACACCTTTTTCCAAAGCTGTTTCATAGAGGAAGACCGCACTGCAGTTCCTTCTCTAAATCCTCACACAAATGAAAAAATGGCTGACATCGAAATAAGTGTCCAAGGAATAGAAAAGCAACTGGAATCACTCAAAAGAGGAAAGTCCACTGGACCTGATGGGATATCAATTCGATTCTACACAGAGTATGCGAAAGAACTTGCCCCCCTTCTAACAGCAGTGTACCGCAAGTCTCTAGAGGAACGGAAGGTTCCAAATTATTGGAAAAGAGCACAGGTAGTCCCAGTCTTCAAGAAGGGTCGTCGAGCAGATGCGCAAAACTATAGACCTATAACTCTGACATAGATCTGTTGTAGAATTTTAGAACATGTTTTTTGCTCACATATCATGTCGTTTTTGGAAACCCAGAATCTACTCTGTAGGAATCAACATGGATTCCGGAAACAGTGATCGTATGAGACCCAACTCGCTTTATTTGTTCATGAGACCCAGAAAATATTAGATACAGGCTCCCAGGTAGATGCTATTTTTCTTGACTTCCGGAAGGCGTTCGATACAGTTCCGCACTGTCGCCTGATAAAGTAAGAGCCTACGGAATATCAGACCAGCTGTGTGGCTGGATTGAAGAGTTTTTAGCAAACAGAACACAGCATGTTGTTCTCAATGGAGAGACATCTACAGACGTTAAGATAACCTCTGGCGTGCCACAGGGGGAGTGTTATGGGACCACTGCTTTTCACAATATATATAAATGACCTAGTAGATAGTGTCGGAAGTGCCATGCGGCTTTTTGCGGATGATGCTGTAGTATACAGAGAAGTTGTAGCATTAGAAAATTGTAGCGAAATGCAGGAAGATCTGCAGCGGATAGGCACTTGGTGCAGGGAGTGGCAACTGACCCTTAACATAGACAAATGTAATGTATTGCGAATACATAGAAAGAAGGATCCTTTATTGAATGACTATATGATAGCGGAACAAACACTGGTAGCAGTTACTTCTGTAGAATATCTGGGAGTATGCTTACGGAACGATTTGAAGTGGAATGATCATATAAAATTAATTGTTGGTAAGGCGGGTACCAGGTTGAGATTCATTGGGAGAGTCCTTAGAAAATGTAGTCCATCAACAAAGGAGGTGGCTTACAAAACACTCGTTCGACCTATACTTGAGTATTGCTCATCAGTGTGGGATCCGTACCAGATCGGGTTGAGGGAGGAGATAGAGAAGATCCAAAGAAGAGCAGCGCGTTTCATCACAGGGTTATTTGGTAACCGTGATAGCGTTACAGAGATGTTTAGCAAACTCAAGTGGCAGACTCTGCAAGAGAGGCGCTCTGCATCGCGGTGTAGCTTGCTCGCCAGGTTTCAAGAGGGTGCGTTTCTGGATGAGGTATCTAATATATTGCTTCCCCCTACTTATACCTCCCGAGGAGATCACGAATGTAAAATTAGAGAGATTCGAGCACGCACAGAGGCGTTCCGACAGTTGTTCTTCCCGCGAACCATACACGACTGGAACAGAAAAAGGAGGTAATGACAGTGGCACGTAAAGTGCCCTCCGCCATACACCGTTGGGTGGCCTGCGGAGTATGAATGTAGATGTAGATGTAGACTGAATTAATGCCTGGTAGAGCCGTAAGAGGGTAGATCAGTCGGCTCCCCAGCTGGTGTGGCTCAAGCATCGCAGAGCATTAAGATGCCGCCAACACATCTGTTTAAGCTGCCGAATATGAGGGAGCCAAGTCAACCGGGCATCAAAAACCACACCCAAAAACCGATGTGTCTCCACCACAGCAAGAGGTTTACCCTCAAGATAAAGCTGTGGCTCAGGGTGAACAGTGCGTCACCAGCAGAAATGCATAACGCAGGTCTTGGCAGCCGAAAACAGGAAGCCATGCGCTATAGCCCAAGACTGCGCCTTGCGGATAGCACCCTGCAGCTGACGTTCAGCAGCTACAATGCCAATGGAGCTATAGTAGAGGCAGAAGTCATCAGCATACAAGGACGCTCAGACAGACGTTCCCACTGCCGCAGTGAGCCCATTAATTGCAATTAAAAACAGGCAAACACTTAAGACAGATCCCCGTGGTACCCCATTCTCCTGAACTCAGACGGAACTATGGGATGCCGCAACTTGCACGCGGAAGGTACAATGTGACAGAAAATTTTGAATGAAAATCGGCAGCAGACCCCGAAGACCCCAACCATGAAGCGTTAGAGAGGATGTGATGTCGCCATGTCTTATCGCATGCCTTCCGTATGTCAAAAAAGACAGCGACTAGGTGCCGATGGTGGGCAAAGGCAGTACGGATGGCAGACTCCAGGCTCACCAGATTATCGGCGGCAGAGCGGCCCTTATGGAACCCACCCTGAGACAGAGCCAGAAGGCCCCAAGACTCAAGGACCCGACTCAAGGACCCAACTCAACCGCCGGCTCACCATGCGTTTGAGCAACTTGCAAAGAACATTGGTGAGGCTAATGGGGTGGTAGCTGTCCGCCTCCAGTGGGTTCGTGCCAGTTTTCAATACGGGGATTACGATGCTTTCCCGCCATTGCAACGGGAACTCACCCTCGACCCAGATACGGTTGTAAAGGTCTAGGAGGCGTCACTGGCAGTCCGCCGAGAGGTGTTTGATCATCTGACAGTGGATGTGATCTGGTCCAGGAGCTGTATCAGGAAAAGCAGCTAGGGCACTTTGGAATTCCCACTCACTGAATGGAACATTGTAGGATTCAGGATGGCGCGCATGAAATGAAAGGCTCCGATGTTCGAACTGCTCTTTAATGGAGCGGAAGGCCAGTGGGTAATTCGCAGAAGCGAAACTCTGACATGCTGTGGGAAATCACCATCCGGTGGAGGATACAGACTACAGACTACAGACAGTAACAGCCTGAGGCGTCCACACTCTAACAGCGACAGCCTCTAAAGGTGTTTGTAGAGGGACAGACTCGCTGTGAAGGAAGTGAAGGACGTAGATGCAGACGCCACCAGATACCCTTTCATAAGCTGCCCGGTTCCGGTAATAACCCCAATAGCCACAGAGGGTGGGGGTTCGCATTGCACTGCTTCACCACAGTGCCAAAGAGTGGTCACTGAAGCATGTTACAGAACTTGCAAAAAAAAAAAAGAGAACTGATTATGCCAACCAGACACCAGCTTTGGCATCATATTTGCCATAATGGAGCCAGCAAACATGGGGTGAACTCACTGAGGTGCACACTATTTACTGTCACCCAGAGAAATCATCTACCAGTTCCACTCATTCACAAAACTATTACTCAAGGGGGATTATTAAATCGTCTATTTATACTGTTGGTATTGTTACTCCTCAATTGTAAATCCATCACAATGGGTGTGTTTTTGCTGGGGAACTACTTATTCCAGTGTACTGAAACACAAAATATTCTACCTATACAGCTAACACAGGTTCAGGACTAGAAGTATTTATCAGAACATATTCAGAAGCTTAGCTTTTGCCAAAGCTGTTTGTGCTTTCTGCAATACAAACAATTTTTAACTGCTCAGAGGACTAACCTGGGATATGAAATGCTGTGGATGCATTAACCCCAATAACACCAACCATTCCGTTCCTAATCAGGATTTTTTCAGCAGCAGTATAGGCACACCCTCATTAAAACATGAACTTGTACACACACACACACACACACACACACACACACACACACCAATTTGATGGGACATCATGGTAATAAAGTCTAGTCATAGAGTCTTCAACAATTTCGTTTACATGAAGGTGTTTATAACGAAAAAATTACACAACACCACCACCACCACCACCACCACCACCACCACCACCATTATACATTATATGCTATCAGCTCCAGTGTTAGATGCTATGGACCCAAATAAAACAAATTTCGCATGTTCATGTTATTTTACAATATGGTGTAATCTGCTAGTCTCATATGGCATGCATCAGCAGTCCTCCATGCTTCAGTACTGCATCGACATTCTCTTTAGTAATCAAGAAAGATCCAGCTGGAAGTTTTCTAAGGCTTACATCAGCCTCAAACTCTGAGAAACATCACAATTTGCACATGCTATGACAGACTTAACAGGAGGCGCTTGATGTTTTCAATGAAGGGCATGTTGTTGTTGTTGTTGTTGTTGTTGTTGTTGTGGTGGTCTTCAGTCCTGAGACTGGTTTGATGCAGCTCTCCATGCTACTCTATCCTGTGCAAGCTTCTTCATCTCCTAGTACCTACTGCAACCTACATCCTTCTGAATCTGTTTAGTGTATTCATCTCTTGGTCTCCCTCTACGATCGATTTTTACCCTCCACGCTGCCCTCCAATACTAAACTGGTGATCCCTTGATGCCTCAGAACATGTCCTACCAATCGATCCCGTCTTCTAGTCAAGTTGTGCCCCAAACTCCTCTTCTCCCCAATTCTATTCAATACCTCCTCATTAGTTATGTGATCTACCCATCTAATCTTCAGCATTCTTCTGTAGCACCACATTTCGAAAGCTTCTATTCTCTTCTTGTCTAAACTATTTATCGTCCATGTTTCACTTCCATACAAATACTTTCAGAAACGACTTCCTGACACTTAAATCTATACTCGATGTTAACAAATTTCTCTTCTTCAGAAGCGCATTCCTTGCCATTGCCAGTCTACATTTTATATCCTCTCTACTTCGACCATCATCAGTTATTTTGCTCCCCAAACAGAAAAACTCCTTTACTACTTTAAGTGTCTCATTTCCTAATCTAATTCCCTCAGCATCACCCGATTTAATTTGACTACATTCCATTATCCTCGTTTTGGTTTTGTTGATGTTCATCTTATATCCTCCTTTCAAGACACTGTCCATTCCGTTCAACTGCTCTTCCAAGTCCTTTGCTGTCTCTGAAAGAATTACAATGTCATCGGCAAACCTCAAAGTTTTTATTTCTTCTCCATGGATTTTAATACCTACTCTGAACTTTTCTTTTGTTTCCTTTACTGCTTGCTCAATATACAAATTGAATACTTGCTCAATATACAGATTGAATAGCATCGGGGAGAGGCTACAACCCTGTCTCACTCCCTTCCCAACCACTGCTTCCCTTTCATGTCCCTTGACTCTTATAACTGCCATCTGGTTTCTGTACAAATTGTAAATAGCCTTTCGCTCATTGTATTTTACCACTGCCACCTTCAGAATTTGAAACAGTGTATTCTAGTCAACATTGTCAAAAGATTTCTCTAAGTCTACAAATGCTAGAAATGTAGGTTTGCCTTTCCTTAATCTTTCTTCTAAGATAAGTCGTAGGGTCAGTATTGCCCCACGTGTTCCAACATTTCTACAGAATCCAAACTGATCTTCCCCGAGGTCAGCTTCTACCAGTTTTTCCATTCGTCTGTAAAGAATTCGCATTAGTATTTTGCAGCTGTGACTTATTAAACTGATAGTTCGCCTGTCTCATACATCTTGCTCACCAGATGGTAGAGTTTTGTTAGGCCTGGCTCTCCCAAAGCTGTCAGTAGTTCTAATGGAATGTTGTCTACTCCCGGGGCCTTGTTTTGACTTAGGTCTTCCAGTGCTCTGTCAAACTTCTCACACAGTATCGTATCTCCCATTTCATCTTCATCTACCTCCTCTTCCATTTCCATAATATTGTCCTCAACAACATCGCCCCTGTATAGACCCTCTATATACTCCTTCCACCTTTCTGCTTTCCCTTCTTTGCTTAGAACTGGGTTTCCATCTGAGCTCTTGATATTCATACAAGTGGTTCTCTTTTCTCCGAAGGTCTCTTTAATTTTCCTGTAGGCTGTATCTATCTTACCCCTAGTGAGATAAGCCTCTACATCCTTACATTTGTCCTCTAGCCATCCCTGCTTCGCCATTTTGCACTTTCTGTCGATCTCTTTTTTGAGACGTTTGTATTCCTTTTTGCCTGTTTCATTTACTGCATTTTTATATTTTCTCCTTTCATCAATTAAATTCAATATCTCTCCTGTTACCCAAGGATTTCTATAAGCCCTAGTCTTTTTACCTACGTGATCCTCTGCTGCCTTCACTATTTCATCTGTCAAAGCTAACCATTTTTCTTCTACTGTATTTCTTTCCCCCATTCCTGTCAATTGTTCCCTTATGCTCTCCCTGAAACTCTGTACAACCTCTGGTTTAGTCAGTTTATCCAGGTCCCATCTCCTTAAATTTCCACCTTTTTGCAGTTTCTTCAGTTTTAATCTGAAGACCATAACCAATAGATTGTGGTCAGAGTCCACATCTGCCCCTGGAAATATCCTACAATTTAAAATCTGGTTCCTAAATCTGTCTTACCATTATATAATCTATCTGAAACATTTTAGTTAAACAAGGATGGGAGCAACTTGTCAGTCTCAATTATTAAGGACATAATTATACGAGCACAATTATATCACAGCGTGCGATTTTTCGCTGTTGAAAGGATTGAATCCAATATGCCAGACACGTATGGTCCAGTATTCTTTATCAGACCCTGCTGGAGGGGTTACCTAATTGCAACGCATTCCTTCACTAACAATTAAGGAATTCATTCCTGTCATAAAAAGTGACAGTAAGAGATGAATGAGTGCAATCATAATGGTGAAAACTAGGAGAAAATGCAGCACAAAAGCTTGTCGACATGTGGTATTTCTGCGTGTCTTAGATGGAATGGAAAAATCGACACTTCCAAGACTTTCATTCTGCAATCATCATAATGTTATTTTAGTCTGCTAAAGTCTTGTACTGAGAAGATTTCTTGTGTTGTTGGTCAGAAAGATAGTTGCAGGCTTTTGTATTTTGTTACATGAAATATGTCTCCCTTGCAACTGTGTGGATTAGCCTGTTCCCAAAGATGAAGGGAGGCTAATACATACCACCTCCAACAGGTTCATTGATGCCTGCTTCACTTTTATTATCCATTTTAAAGTATCTACAATAAAAACTGAAAATGTAGAACTGCCTGAAATCTAAATAAAGCGTCAATGTAAGCTCTCCCAGTGTATACTGTTGGTGAAAGCTCTCTGGTTTCCAGCCAGGTGGCAGTGTCAAAAATACGCAATGTTTCCAAGAGTGTCATACTCATCATCTTTGCCGGAAGATGACCAACACTGACACCCAGCTGGAAACCTGAGAACTTCCCACCAATCTAAATAAAAGTTCAATGTGATTTTCCAAGTTTGTACATAACAAGATTATTATTACAATTAATGATTCCTTACTGTGAAAATGTAATCAGTACTCATGCTTGTACTTACAGTAGAAGCATCGAGAATTTCTTCCAAATACGCAATTGGTTTTCTTCATTTTTCACAATCAGATTCCCCAAAAACTGAATTCCAATCTGCAAACATGGAATCCACTGTTCATCTGCTGATGCATATGCAAATTCCAGAATTTTCACTGTGTCTTCAAGCAGTGTTTTATTGCTGCCAAGCTTATTCTGAGTATTAACCTGGCCTGCACATGCATTTCTCAATGTCCTAAAGCTTTCTGTCAAAACTTTAGCTGTACCATCTTTTTCAGATTTTATTAAATCCACACCAACGTGAACAACATCCATAAGTGCATCTAATATGAGCGGTGGAACATTACTCCTGAAAAGAAAGAAAGATGATACAAAAACATAATAGGTATTCTGTAAACAATTAGTAAATGTTAATTTCAATATGCATGTGCTCATAACATAATTAAGAACCAGTGTCTCCTCCCCCCCCCCCCCCCCCACCCCCCTCCACACGGGGCACGCAGGCTCAATCTGGGCTGCCATTGGTTTCAATTTGGTCTGTGGAGGAAATTCATGGAAGATACAATGAGGCACTCACACTATACTCCTTCTAGGATGTATTTTCGGGTATTTCCATGATTAGTCACCAAAAGTGTTTTTCATTCAATATTTAAAAAAATAGTGTCTGTGGATATTAACACACCAAATTTTAAACACTTGAACAAACTGCCTGTAGCCAAAAATCCCAAAGTTACTCCTAATAGCTTGTTGACCAGAGCTGCCTGTCTCATAGCCATATTTTGTTTTTCTATTCTTTATCGTATTAAGATTAGTAAATATTTCTTATCTGTAGCAGACGTATTAGAACACTACAACTACTGAAACTAAAGGTAATTTATAATAATTAATTGCTTTTACAGGTATTTATTTTTTAAAATGACATTTTAAGATGGTTGGCGTCTAATCTTAAGATTGTTACATTTGTCATGAATACTATTTCTTTATTAACAGCACTGTACAATTTTGCAATAAATGTTTATAAGACGGTTATTGTAAAACATCGTAAGTAAAGAAACGATGTTCACGATGTGCTAACAAATATGAACATCTAAAGGTGTGGTGAAAGTTAAATTAACATACTCTCAAAAATGCATGTAATGAGGTATATTTTGTTTGTGTGGTGTGTTGGGAAAAGGTGCTATTCATATTTGTGCATTACCCTATAAAGATTAACATCACGGGCACTATAGTTTTGACTTCATGAGCTAGGAGTCGCGGCACATGTTGAGGTAGCCCGTCAGCTTACATAGGTATGTGAATTAAGCCTGCAGGTCATTGAGGTTGCCCACACCTATTGTAGCAGAAGACAGAGCAAGTTGATAAGAGTTTGCGGTTTATAACAGGCAACAAACTGATATGAGATATGCGACGGAAAGAACAAAGCTTAGGGTTTTGATTTCCCATACAGGATACTGTTATGAGAGATGCAGCATGTGCTCGGATTATAAAAGGATGGGATACAAAGGAACCTTGACTTTTTCAAAGGAACAATTCTGGCAATAATCTTGAGTAATTTGAGGAAACCGGAAAAGCTAAATCAAGATGATTGAATAGGGTTTTGAACCCTGCTCCTCCAAAACATGAGTAGTGCCTCTGACTACTGTACCACATTCCTAAGTGTGTCATCTGAATAACATCTCCAGAAGCAGCAGAGTAAATACTTATAAGAAAGGAAATTCTGAAACTTGATGAAAACAGTAGAAAACACATATTGGGTGAGTTGAAGTGAGTTTGCATGCATTTTGAACTGCAACACCACCTCAGAAAATAGTTAAGTTCAAAATGTTCAAATGTGTGTGAAGTCTTACGGGAATTAACTGCTAAGGTCATTAGTCGCTAAGCTTACACACTACTTAACCTAAAGTATCCTAAGGACACACACACAAGGGAGGACTCGAACCTCCGCCGGGACTAGCCGCACAGTCCATGACTGCAGTGCCTTAGACTGCTAGGCTAATCCCGTGCAGCAATAGTTAAGTGGTCAAATAACTTGTAAATATTAATATTGAGCTATTTATATAAACTAAATGGCCAAAAACTATAAACAATGATGTTTACAAGGAATGAAGAATAGATCTTTGATTTTCTAAACAAACACTTATCAGATGACTAGTCAACAGAACCTGCCAATATCTGAAGTCAGCTTTGACTTATGACATATGGTGTAAATGTGTGAATGTTGCTGTGACAGACTGATCTGGGGCATAGCTCAAAGTCTAACTTGTTGAAACCTGACAGTTTGGTTGAGAGTTTGTGAAGTCAAGGAATGTGATGTCTTAAGAAGAACTACAATTCTTGTTAGGGTACAGATTTTACTTATACTGAATTAGGAGCAATTTAAGTTTCCCATTTTGATGACATCATGGGTCAAAACAGAAAGTGGTATTGGCGAGTGTTTTGATTAAATGAAAAAGCCACAATGTACACTCTACAAACTGAAATCCAATTTGTCATTGAGTAATTCTGTGTAAACATATGAATGCTGGGTTTCCAATTAACTTGTTGGCTCAACAGTATTATGACAAGGATTGACTGCTACTCACTGCACAGATGCCAGGTTGAGTTGCAGACAAGCACAATGAAGACTGTTACACATTTAGTTTTTGGCCAAAACCTTCTCCAGAAATAAAAAACACACACACACACTTTCATTCGCACAAGCAAGCACACTTCATGCACATGTGACTGCCACCTCTGGCAGATTGGGCCAGAGTGCAATTGTTCCATTTTACGAAAGCAGCAATCTGGAGGAGGCAGGAAGGGGGAAAGGATAGCAGGATACGTGTGTACATGTGGAGAAAGAGGGATCAGCACTGCAGGAAGAGCACGCAAGGGTGGATGAAGGGGTCAAAATTAAGGTGACGACAGGACAGAAGGCGGCAGAAACAGTTGGATGGACTGTGTCCAAACAGTAGCTTGAGGCTGGGATACTTTAAGGAGCACAGAATCTGTTGCAAGGGTAACTCCCATCTGTGCAGGTCAGAAAAAATGTTGGTGGTGGAGGAAGGATCCAAATGGTCCACATTCCAAAGCAGCCACTGAAATCCAGCACGTTACATTCAGTTGCAGGTTGTGCCATAGGATGGTCCGCTTTGCTCCTTGCTACAGTTTGGTGGTGGCTATCTATCCTGGAAGACAGCTAGTTGGTAGTTATACAATATAAAAAGCTGAGAAATTATTGCAGTAGAGCTGATATATGACATGGCTGCTTTCACAGATGGCCTGGGCTCTAATGGGATAGGATAAGGTTGTGAAGGACTGGAATAGGAAATGTGAGTGAGTAGACTTGACAGGTCTTGCACTCTGATCTTTCACGCGGATATGATCACTGTGGCAAGAGGCTGAGGTTGGCATTGGGAGCAGCATAGGTAGGGACTGGGGTGTTGTGGAGGTTGGGTGGGCAACAGATCACCATTTTAGGAGGTGGGAAGGATTTTTGTAGGATGTCCCCATTTCAGAGCATTATGATAGATATTCAAAGCCCTGATGAAGGATGTGGTTCAACTGTTCTAGTACAGGGTGGTAAGGGGTGATAAAGAACCTTTGTAGCAGGTTCCTGGGGATGGTGGGAGGATTGGGGGTGCTTGAGGATATGGCACAGAAAATCTGTTTCCTAACTAAGTATGGGGGATAGTGCATGCCTGTGAAGTCCTTTGTGAGATCTTCAGCATATTGTGCAGGGGAGCTCCTGTGCTACGGATATACCATATGGCTGTATGGGAGGGATATTTTGGTGTAGAAGGGGTGGCACTGTCAAAACGCAGGTGTGGTTGGTAGGTTTAATGTAGACAGCGATGTGGATGGAGCCAACAGAGGAGGAGGAGGAGGAGGAGATCAATGTCCAGAAGATGGCACACTGGGTTGAGAGAAAAGGTGTTGAGGTTATGAAGGAATGAGAATAACTCATCCTGGCCCCAAGTGCAAATCATGAAGATATTATCATGAACCTGAATCAGATCAGGGGTTCTGGGACGAAAGTTTGCTCTAAATGGCCCACAAACAGTTGGCATAGGAAGGTGCCATTTGGGAGCCCATGGTTGTGCCACAGATTTGTTTGTATACTTCACCTTCAACGTGGGTCAGGATACAGTTGCATTCTGTCCGGAATGGCTGGAGATAGCAGTCGTGTGTGTGAGGCATGCTTGCTTGTGTGACTGTGTGTGAATTTTTGTTTTCTGAAGAAGGCTTCAGCAAAAAGCTTTTATGTAACTCATTGTTTCACACCTTTCTGCAACTCAATGTGTGTCTTTATGGTGAGTAGCAATCAAATATTTTCATAATACTGTTGATATTCCAACCTGTACTTATCATGGTTTAACTTGTTGGCTCAATGTGTATGAAGTTAGATGGTTGCAACATATGTACTAGTCACTGTGACAAGTACTTCTTTATCATGATATGACTTATGTGCATACACACACCAGCAACTTTAATAGAACTAACAGTCAAATCACACCAACAAAAATATTACCTTGCAGATCTGTTGAAAACATGGGATGTTACATGACTTGCCAACAGTTGGTTCCATTCTAAAGAGACACACCTAACTAAAATAAATTCATAATGCCACTATATGCCTCTGTACTTCAATGATAGTCACTTATTTTCACTGCCACACTTTACTAGAAGAGTCAATCAATATATTGCTTCCTTCTGTGTACATCTCTTGAAAAGAAATTGTTGGCTGCAACACACGGAAGACATGCTTTGTTGGTGCTGCACATTTTAGCATCTTTGACAAATTTTTTATTGACTGTATCATTATCTGTTTGTGTTGTGAAATTTTGGACATTCATGAGTGCCAAGATAAACTCTTACAGTTATTGTCAATTGTACGCTTAAACCCGATTGTGCTCTTAAAATTTTTGACGACAGTAAGTTAAGCCTTTTTCAAAACAACTATTCTGTAATTTCAATGTACAATTACATGAGAGAATGAAATTTATTTATTTACTTATTCATTTATTTATTTTGAGAATTTTCAGATGTTTACAAAAACTAAATTTTCGTAAGTTACCATTACTAGTGTTTTGAATACGTGACTTATTTCATAGCAAATCAGCATTTTGTGGTTCACATTTCTGACAAAGAATACATCACCTCTGAATTTCATCGTATATCAATGCAAATAAACATGAGTCTTTGAGAATTTTCAGAAGCTACCATTGTCCTTTGCATAATCTACAAGCAATCTGTAGCAAACTGGCATTTGTGATTTTGTTACTGTAGCAGATATTCTAACATACTGTGTTACACTTATAGTGGATCTATATATACCTGCCTTTATCATACATTAACTGTTTTTGAGTTTGCTAACAACTGTAATTAACTTCAAACAAAATGTTTTAGGAAACTAGTAATTTTTACCACAGATTCTTATGTTGCCTTAACAGAAATCTCATTCTGCATATTTGCTTCAATTCTTGTGCGAGCAACTTTTTAGCTCAACAGATTAAAAGATAATCAGCAGGCTAAATTTAAAGTTATCTGTTCATTGCCTTGTAATACAATGCACCAGCCAAAATGCAGTTCCACTGTGAATGCTGTTCTCTAACATGGGATGAGTTGACTGATATTTGTAAGCAGCTGGAAAGCACCCTGACTATTGTCCAACAATTGGCAACTGCTGTGAATCGGTGGGTCGGTAGAGCTCTCTAGAGTCGTGTACCTGTGATACCAGTACCACTAGAACCTCAAGCACTAGTCTCTCCTGTGGATCCTATCTCCTCTGCAGAAAGTACAGGATCTGTACCTATCTGTCCACTTGGCGTGAGTGGCGTGTCAATGGTACATCTAGACATCCTGTGCAGGGTGGACGGGGACCAGGGAGGCCTCTGGGTGTTTTAAAGATCCCCCTAACCAACAAGTTTGCAGTGCTGTCTTTCCCTGAAACTGAGCCGCTGGGACTTAGACTTCACTTCCTTTTGGGAAACTGTCTTGTCCGGTGTCAAGACGAGGCAAACATGAAAAGGTATGATCTATTAATCATCAGCAGTTCAAATGTAGAGTGAATGATGGCAACCTTTAGGGAAATGGCAGCAAGAGATAGGAAAGGAAACCAGGTGCACCGTGTGTATGCCTGGCAGCCTCAGGCAACATGTTGAAGAGGCTATTCCGGCAGCCACTGAGGGAAGAGGGTGCAACCATCTGCCAGGTGTGGTGTACAGTGGAACAAATGATATCTGTCGTATGGGATCAGAGATCACACTTGGGTCATTCAAGCAACTAGCAGAGAAGGTTGAGAAGACCAGTCTTGCACACAGAGTTTCCACACAGCTCACAATTTGCAGTATTGTCCCCAGAACTGATTGTAGCACTTTGGTTCTGAGTTGAGTGAAAGGAGTCAACCAGAGACTTCTAATGTTCTGTGACAAGATAGGCTGCAACTTCGTGGACTTGCACCAGATGTCTGAGAACTGTAGGGTCCACTTAAATGGGTCAGGTGCACAGTACACATCAGAGGCTTGTACTCAGATAGCTCACTGTGTGTGTGATGCACACAAGGGTTTTTTAGATTAGGTGACCCTCCATCCAATCCAGATAAAGATAGCTGTAGGAAATTCAAAGGTATCAGTGTAAGATTGAAAGAAATGCCTCCCACAAATGAGTGTATTAAAATCCTAATGTAAATTGTGGAAACATTCGCAACAAAGTGCCAGAGCTTGAAGCACTCATGAAAAGCAGTGAAGCTCAGGTGATACCGGGTACAGAAAGCTGGTTGAAACCTAAAATTGATAGCAGTGAGATTTTTGGGGAACATTTAAGAGTATAGAAAAGGATCAGCAAATAGGGAATGAAGGTAACATATTTGTCACAGTAGACAAGAAACTCAAAACCATCAACATAGAAACAAGCTGCATGTGAGACTGTTTGGGCAAGGCTCTGTATCAGTATTGGACATTAAATGACAATTGGAGCCATCTATCACCCACCAGACTTATCTTCTGATGTAACGGAAAACTTCGGAGAAAACCTCTGTTCGCCTGTCCGCAAGTTCCTCAATCATACTGTAACCATTGATGGAGACTTTAATCAACCAACAATCAATTTGGAAAATTACAGTTTTGTTAGTGGCAGGCACAATAAGACATCCTGTGAAACATTACTAAATACCTTCGCTGAAAACTACCTAGAACAGATAACTCAGAACCCCACTCATGATGGAAATACATTGGATCAAATGGCAACAAACAGACCTGACCTCTTTGAGGATGTCCACATCAAAACTGGTATCAGTGAGCATGGCGCAACTGTGGCAACAATGTTTAATGAAGTACAAAGGACAATTAAGACAAGTAGAAAGATGTTTACATTCAGTAAACTACATTACAAAAATCAGTAGTGTCATATCTCAGTGAGGAACTTTAAACTTGCAGTACATGGCAGGAGCAAGTAGGAACTAGAGAACTAGGGGTCAAGTTTAAAAGAATAATTGACTATGCACTGGAAAGACATGTACCCAATAGAACAGTTCATAATGGGAAGGAACCTCCATGGTATACAGCCACTGTAAAAAAACTTCTAAAGGAACAGAGACTAGAGAATCTGGTGTCTCCAGTATCACTCAAGTAGTCTTCTCCCAATATTTAATCTTCTTGTCTTTCACAACTTTTGGCAATCAAGATTCTTGTAAAGGCTTACCTGCTGTGGTGGTAGGAATGGAAGGAGGACGGGTAGCCCTGGGATCCATGGTCCACGGCTCCTTCAGCCACTAGCTTGTGTCAGGTCTCCGATATGTGACTTTCCGGTGAGAAGGTTTCCAGAAGGAAACCAGTACATTCCTGGACAAGGATGTTGTTTCTTCAGCAAAGAGTGGTTCCTAAAGATGGTGCCACAGAAGCCAAGAGTGGGGATGACCTACTGCCCCCATAATCAAACTTATTTGTACTGTCATCAGATGCAGACATCAAGGGAGTAAATACACCAGGTACTGTTCGTTACCTAGCCTCGTTAATGGCGGAGGTCAATACCACAGAGACTGGATACAAACAATCATGCTTTAAAATATAAGAGGAATTCTATAGCCTTTAGTTCCTGGATTTTGCATTCCTGAATTAAGTTAGGCACCCCCCCCCCCCTTCCTGACCCTACATGAACCAGGGACCTAGCCATTGATGAGGAGGCTTGAGTGCCTCAGTGATACAGATAGCCATACCGTAGGTGCAACCACAATGGAGGGTTATCTGTTGAGACACCACACAAACGTGCGATTCCTGAAGAGGGATAGCAGCCTTTTCAGTAGCTGAAGGGGCAACGGTCCGGATGGCTGACTAATCTGGCTTCATAACACCAACCAAAATAGCCTTGCAGTGCTGGTACAGCAAATGGCTGAAAGCAAGGGGAAACTACAGCCGCAATTTTTCCCCGAGGCCATGCAGCTCTACTGTATGGTTAAATGATGATGGCATCCTCTTGGGTAAAACATTCCGGAGGTAAAATAGTCCCCCATTCAGATCTCCAGGTGGGGACTACTCAGGATGACACCATTATCATCACAAACAAAACTGGCACTCTATGGATCGGAGTGCGGAATGATAGATATCGTAATCAGGCAGGAAACTGTAAAAAGGCAGAAATTTAAGGAGATGGGACCTGGATAAACTGAAAGAACCAGAAGTTTCTTGCCAAGAAACACCTCAAGACCACAATTGACATTGGTGTATGACATGACACTAATGTAGTTACAGGTACGGTTTCCTCTTAATGACACCGCATGGGTCAGACATAATATGACAACCCTAAGCTAAATTGGTTGTAACTGTTGTTTGCAGCACATATCACAGATAAACAACTGGAAATTCAATGGATGCTGAAAAATCTTTATTTGTATGTGAAATCATTCTGCCTACGGTGTTCTTCACACCTCTTAACAGGACCATAAGAAAGGATTCGTACAGCTATTACATAGAATAGTACCATGTAAATAAGAGGAATCTGATGGGCACAGAAATATTTTCGGCTATTTGTTTGCATTCCATGAATTGGAAAACAAAACTTATTTGAGCAGGCTGGCTGTGATCAACCAGGAGAGAAAGCTGGCAGAGAGTGGTGAGGGAGGGTTAAGGAAAGGTGGCCAAGAACTAGGAGTGAGGGACTGCATGCACACTGGATAGGAATGTAGCACCAGTGAGCTGGTTTTGGCCAGCAACAAGGGTAGCTGTCCAAAGCATATAATGAGTGGAGGAATGGTGGGTGAAGAGATGAAACACAGGAAGAGAGAGACTGCAGAGAGGAAGATGTGACTGCAGAATAAGTGAAGTTTCGGTCATGATTCAGAAGTGGCGGTGTGTGTGGGACAGAAGCTGACAAAGACTGAGAACAAGGTTATTATAGCATTATAAAAAAATGTGCCTTTTTGTCATCACATCCACATTTCTTCTCAGCAAATTGCGGTTATTCAAGTAAAGAACATGGTGAGCACTTTCACCAATGTGATTCACTGGTGAAGCAACAGTACAAAGGGAAATGAAGTGTAACACACTAGTTGATTACTGCTGTATTGTGAAAAATGCTCCTGCAACATAATACCAGACAGAGGCCAATAAAAGTATATTCTTCAGGTTTTTTTCTCTCTTTCTTTCTTTTAAGGTACGTACAACAACTATCATAACCTCAAAGAGCTAATCAATAAATTCAATTGTTTTAGGGTTCTATACTAAACTAAACTCCAGCCGAACAGACCTTGAAGGCCCAATGGTACCAACCGGCCGCCGTGTCATCCTCAGCCCACAGATGTCACTGGATGCAGATATGGAGCACACAGCTCTCCCTGCTGTATGTCAGTTTACGAGACCATAGCAACTACTTCTCAATCAAGTAGCTCCTCAGTTTTCCTCACAGGGGCTGAGTGTACCCCGCCTGCCAACTCTCGGCAGACCGGATGGTCATTGATCCAAGTGCTAGCCCAGCCCAACAGCGCTTAACTTTGGCGATCTGATGGGAACCTGTGCTACCATTGCAGCAAGGCCATTGGCTTTAGGGTTCAACGACCAAAAAAAGTTCAAGAAATCATACTCAACTTTTGAAAATTTAAGGTTTAATCAAATAAAGGAGGGCCTTACCACCTCTCTACAACCAATACATTATAAATGTTTATTGAAGGTCAGTTGTCAGTACCTGCACCACATCTCAGTCCTCTGTAGGTTTTCCTGCATGTTTCTACAACTGTTGTAGCTTCTGTGTGTACAACAGCATTGTCTGTGAACAGCTTCATGGAGCTTCCAATTTCTTTTACCAGGCCATTCACATATTACAGATTCTGTTAAGCTATGAGATCCATCATAATTAAAATATTTTAAACACATTCCTTTAAATCTTTTTGAAGAACTCCCTTTTTCACCCTCTTAAAAATTCAAACTACTTGGTGAATGCTACAGGGTGGACTTTTACGTAAGGATCATAAACAGAGATGCTGCTTCTGAAGAGACATATTTGTGGTGATTTCTTTTGTTTTGAGAAAGAGCAATCTCATGGACTAAAACATACTTGTAGGGTAGATGAGAAAATGCCACAAACTGAGACTCCTCAATGGGAGACTTTATTTTCGATACATGGTTAGCTTGCATTGTAGGCTATGCACTCCTAATTCTGAACATTTCTCCTTGATGGGTCTTGTCATGTTGTCCAGAAGACTTTAGAATACCAACCTGAAATTACTATCCCATCTACAACCACCACACAGGTTGTGTGAAGACCACTTCCCTCGAAGAAAGTGTACACCATTTGTTTCCTCACACTTCATGGTCTTTGTATTTTCTGGCAAGACCCAAGTATACAAATGCACTTTATTTCAGGGCCATATATGTACAACTGCATTTTATCTTTAGTTACAAAATTATAAATGTTACTTTTGAGTGAGCAGAATCAAATTTTTGTAGCACAGGCTGGCAGAATCTGCTTGTAGCTTGAGGTTAGAAGGTGAAGTATCCAAGGACTACTTTTATTTCTATATACCTTAAAGATTTGTATGTAGGATCTGCTAAGTTTATACCGAGCTGATACCAAGAATGTAGTGAATTTGTTTGAAGGTGCAGTGAGGATCCTCTTCAATTGTAGAATGGAAATGGAAAATGTTCTAAATGCTATTTTTTCACAAAACACATTTTCGGTATTACTGTGTTCTTGGCACTCTGGTGCATGTTCCTAGACTTGTTCATGGTGTCTAATCATGGAAGAATGTTTACTACTTTCATTACTAAACGTAATATGGTCTTTCTGCCGTGCAGTACTATGCAATGGTGTTCTAAGTGCATGGATCAAGGTCTCCACCATTTAGCCCAGGATGGCTTGAGGAGGAAAGAGCTGTGACAGAGGTCTTGCAATTGCAGAGAAATAGAGGAAGGTAAGTAAGGCCTCTATTCCACTGCGAAACAGAAAGACCCAACAATGATGTTGCCATTTCTTCTTCAAAGGCACAGCGAGTTTTTACAGAAAACTTTGCAACACAACACCTGATCTCAAGAAATGAGCTGTGTTAGAAATAGAAATCAATACCTAAAGGTTTTTTTGTTTAATTTTATTTTATTATCATCCTGTAAATGATTTTTGTTGAGAACAGTTCTACTAGTTAAAATATTACTGCTGTATTTCTGTACCAGTACTATCACAAATAAAATATAGTGCCTCTGCATCAATGACACTTTAAACAAAAATTTTTGCATTGGTGATTAGGCCCAGTCAGTTTCCTGGTATGGCACATAGAATGTGCTTAATAAATTACTTATTTTCTAGTCTGTGTCATTATTTTTTGCAGTGATGTGACTGTGGTATCAGAATGCCTTCTTGATTTTTTGTATACCAATACATACAAAATGAGAAACTGTCTTTGACTTTCTTGACAAATGTAGGATTTGGCACTTAAGAACCTCTTCCATTTCCACTTTTCAATTATTGTCCAGGCTCTACACTCATTTTCTCCCATAGTTGAAACAAACTTTCGTCTTCAACAGAGTTTCTCTTGTGTCCAAAGTCTATACAAACTTGCTTTGGAAGGTACATAGTCATCGAAAGCATGCTGAAAACACACCTAGTGGTACGGCTGAAGTTACACTCCCAACCCACAATTTCTCCAAGTTTAAATATGAGATTACACAGTGTATACTCTGTATCAGACTGATAGCCACTTTTGCACACACTGTTGAAAGTACACCATGGTTTTCTTGGTTGACTGATTGTCTGATAAATTTCTAACAAGTGCCTAGCATAACTCATTAATGGTGTACTTCCAGGTTTACACCAACAGAAACTCGCCTGTACATCCAGAAGCACACCATTAGTGAAATGTTTAAAAAAAGAAAATCATGCAAACAGCTTACATGTTAGATGCTCTGCAGAACTGGGAAATAAAGGGTGAAGCCTAAGATAAGCTGAAGCTTGGATTCAATTCACTATGTGACTGTGTGGAAATGAATCAAATGTCTTCTGAAAGTCAAAGAACAAGCGATACAAGGTGCTCTCCGCAAAACACAATACAGTGGCTTGCAGAGTATTTCTGTAGATGTAGATGCACACTGAGGTGACAAAAGTCATGTGATACCCCCCGAATATTGTGTCTGACTTCCTTTTGCCCAGCATAGTGCAGCAACTCAATGTGGCACAGACTCAACAAGTCACTGGAAGTCCCTGCAGAAATATCCAATCATGTTGCCTCTATAGCTGACTGTAATTGTGAAAGCGTTGCCAGTGCTGGATTTTGTGCACAAACTGACCTCTCAAGTACACCCCATAAATGTTTGGATTCATGTTGAGCAATCTGGGTGGCCAAATCATTCACTCGAATTATCCAGAATGTTCTTCAAACCAATCACAAACAGTTGTGACCTGGTGATATAATGCATTATCATCGATAAAAAGTCCACCATTGCTTGGGAACACAAACTCCATGAATGGCTGCAAATGGTCTCAAAGTACCGAAAATAACCATGTCCAGTCAATGACTGGTTAGGTTGGACCAGAGGATCCAGTCCATTCCACGTAAACACAGCCCACACCATTAGGGAGCCACCACCAGCTTGCATAGTGCCTTGTTGACAACTAGGGTCCATGGCTTCATGTGGTCTGCGCCACACTCAAACCCTACCAACAGCACTTACCAACTGAAACCAGAACTCATCTACCCAGGCCATCGTTTTCCAACTGATATGGTCATGAACACAGGAGAGGTGCTGCAGGCGATGACATGCTATTAGCAAAGGCACTCTCATCGGTTGTCTGCTGCCATAGCCCATTAATGCCAAATTTCACTGCATTATCCTAACAGACACATTCATCGTAGTGTTGCTTCTCTGTTAGCACTGACAATGTAAACGCCGCTGCCTTTGGTTGTTAAGTGAAGGCTGTCAGCTGCTGCACTGTCCATGGTGAGAGGTAAGGCCCAGTACACTGGTATTCTCAGTACACTCTTGACACTGTGGATATTCGAATACCGAATTCCCTAATGGCTTTCGAAATGGAATGTCCCATGTGTCTAGCTCCATTCCACATTCAAAGTCCATTAATTCCCGCTGTGCAGCCATAATAATGTCAGACACCTCTTCACATGAAGCATCTGAGTACAAATGACAGCTCTGCCAATGCACTGCACTTTTATACCTTGTATACACAATACTACTGCCATCTGTTAACATGAGTACCATTATCCCACTGGTATCCTCACTGGTATCTTCTGTCTTCTTGATCACATTGACAGAGAGAGCACTCTGAATTTCATGAGTTCTCTGCATAGTGTCTACAAGTGTGTGCGACAGATACTTTGACTACTGATTACACCAAGGGCAATGTGAGTGAACTACTTAAAAAAAATTTTAATAGCTAACCTGGTAAGCATGTGTAATTTTTTTAGTCTTGGTTATTGCGACAATATTTTGACATCCGAACATGAACATACAACTGTAAAAGGTCTTTTTGGGTGGGTGGGAGGTATAAAGGGACCAAACTACAGGGTCATCAGCCCCTTTTCCCCCGACACAAGCAAGGCACAAGGTACAAAAACACACAACACCACACCTAAAAAGAAAACGAATGTAACGAACAAAAAACAGGAAAAGAAGGAGAAGGTATTAAAACCATAGAGCAGATGGTCTGGGCTGGCTGATCACAATAATAAAAGAGGATGAGCCAGCCACTCTGCAACACATTAAAATGTCCACCCCAAAAAGACAAGGTGAGATGAACACATGTAGGGAAAAGATGACGACCAAGACAAACAAATGCAAAGAAAGTGCAACAGAGTTAAAATAGAGGGAGGGTGGCGACCTCAGAGAGAAGGCTAAATGCCCACCCTTATATAGTACGATAAAAACCCCTCCTCACGAATAAAATATAAAACTACTACTGCTGTTGAGGCATTGTTGCCCAACACCGAAGGCAGGGTGCTGGGAAAGTTAAAAGTCTGCTGCAGAGCAGCTAAAAGTGAGCAGTCCAGCAAGATGTGGACGACAGTCATTTGTGAGCCACAGTGACACCGAGGTGGGTCCTCACGACGGATGAGGTAGTCTTGTGTTAGCCACGTATGGCCAATGCGAAGCCGGCAGAGAACCACAGAGTCACTGTGAGAGGCCCGCATGGAGGTGTTCCACACATTCGTAATCTCCGTAAGGGCACACAGTTTGTTGGGCATACTGAGCTTATGCCATTCCGTCTCCCAAAGCTGAAAAACCTTGTGGCGTAATAATGATCGCAGGTCAGTTACAGGGATGCCAATCTCCAGAAGGGGTTTCCGCGTAGCCTGTTTGGCCAGCCTGTCGGCAAGTTCATTTCCTGGGATTCCGACGTGGCCTGGGGTCCCCACAAACACCACAGAATGACTGGACCATTCCAGGGCTTAGATGAACTCCTGGATGGTCGCTACCAAAGGATGGCAGGGGTAGCACTGGTTGATAGATTGTAGGCTGCTCAAGGAGTCAGTACAGAGAAGTAACGACCCACCAGGGCATGAGCGGATGTGCTCAAGAGCATGAGAAATGGCCACCAGCTCTGCAGTAAAAATGCTGCAGCCATCTGGCAAGGGGTGCTGTTCAATATGTCCTCCATGAACACACGCGAAGCCAACATGACCATCAGCCATCGAGCCATCAGTGTAAACCACTTCGAAGTCCCGGTACACGTCAAGAATCTAGAGTAAGTTACAGCGGAGAGCTGCGGTGCTAACTTAGTCTTTAGAACCATGTGAAAGGTCCAGGCGAAGCTTTCATTCACAAAATACTGCACCCTCCAGTCAGTATCAAGAAATAGTTGTTCACTAAGGACAGACTGTACAAAGGTTAAAGGAAGACTCTTGAACAAAATTCTGTTCACAGCACTGCCTCGAAGTATGCCTTCAGAATTCAACATAACCTGCTGCAGATATACATCTACAAACAGCAATGTAATCATAATCACAGGTAATCAGTTTTTGCAAAAGTCCTCTCATAGACAGTTCACCTTAAACCAACTGAGGATTCTCCCAGTTTTACTTTTCTACAAGACCTACACCCAAAGCACAATGCAGAATTGGTACGCTTACAACTTCTTTAATAATATTTTCCACCAATATTGTAAAATACTTTATCGACCGAAGTCTTGCACAACAGAAGTCGCTACATGCTGTCATGGTTTTGGAGTCTTAGCCCCATCACTAGGTGTGTCTTAAATCTAGCAGTAGGAGGGCGGCATGTCCATGCCCTAACAACTAATACGCAATCATCTCAAATGTCAAATAACACCCCAAATTGTTGCTGTGAAGAACTCCAACTGCCAACTGTGGATTGGAAAAATTCCTCATGTCCCAAAATTGCCACTGGGTATGCACACAGTCAAACGCTGATACAGTGGGCCTATGTGACCTGCACAACTATGGCAAGTGGACTGAAATGAGGCTAAGACACTGAAACCGTAGCAGTGTATAGCGACTTCTGTTGTTCATGACTCTGGCCAATAAAGTATTTTAGAGCTGTGGCAGATTTGTTTATCACAAACATGTTTCACAACGGTTGTGGACGTACTACAAATAAAAATTTATGGTCTTTAGTAATAGATGAAAGTCATTCAAATTGTACCATTAGAGTGAACCTTTTTCCATTTCCAGGTAGGCCTATATAATAAATTTCAAGCGGGAGCAACATACTATCATCGAGGTTTTCTTTTTATGAAAAATGGGGTCAACCCTGACTGACATCCACATCAGTCTACATGACATGCACGACGACGGCACCAGTGCCAAGATAATGTGTGAACTATGACACACAGTTAAGCCAGCAATAAAGACAGAGAATGCAGTGGGAGATAATCAGTTGCAACCACTGTCATGAATTGTCAGCAAATGGATGTGTTAATTTAGGGTCAAATGCAGGAGTGAAAGGTTATTTATAAATTATATTTATATTTATAAGATTGCACTTATAAAAGTTGAGGGGCATGAAAGGGAAGCAGTGGTTGAGAAGTGAGTGAGACAGGGCTGTAGCCTATCCCCAATGTTATTCAATCTGTATATTTAGCAAGCAGTAAAGGAAACAAAAGAAAAATTCGGAATAGGAAATAAAATCCATGGAGAAGAAATAAAAACTCTGAGGTTTCCCGACGGCACTGTATTACTGTCAGAGACAGCAAAGGACCTGGGAGAGCAGTTGAACAGAATGGACAGTGTCTTGAAAGGAAGATATAAGATGAACATCAACAAAAGCATAATGAGGATAATGGAATTATTCGAATTAAATCAGATGATGGTCAAAGTAGAGACAATACACAATGTACACTGGCAATGGCAAGGAAAGCATTTCTGAAAAAGAGTAATCTGTTAACATCGAGTATAGATATAAGCATCAGGATGTCTTTTCTGAAAGTATTTGTGCGGAGTGTAGCCATGTATGGAAGTGAAACATGGGCTATAAATAGTTTGGACAAGAAGAGAATAGAAGCTTTAATGTGGTGCTACAGAAGAATGCTGGAGATTAGATGGGTAGATCATGTATCTAATGAGGAAGCAATGAATAGAATTGAGAAGAAGAGGAATTAGTGGCACAACTTGACTAGAAGAAGATACCATTTGGTAGGACATGTTCTGAGGCATCGAGGGATCACCAATTTAGTATTGGAGGGCAGTGTGGAAGGTAAAAATCAGAGGGAGACCAAGAGGTGAATACACTAAGCAGATTCAGAAGAATGTAGGTTGCAGTAGGTACTCTGAGATAAAGAAGCTTGCACATTATAGAGCAGCACGGAGAGCTGCCTCAAACTAGTCTCTGTACTGAAGACAACAACAACTATTTGTATAAACAGACCTATCACGGTTATTGAACTTGCTATACAATTAAAATTAATTCATTATGATGTACAGAAGATGGAGGTACGAATCACGGCAGTTGACATCTGATTAGAGAAATGGAAGTTTGATCTGACCTGTTTTAATGTTTGAAGCCAATAAAAACACTTCTTTTCAATATAGCAATGGGAAGTAACATGAGCACACATACATCTTTGGCAACATATACGGTGATCAGCAAATTCTACATCTACATACATACTCTGCAATCAATGGTGAATTACGTGACAGATAGTACACACACACACACACACACACACACACACACACACACACACACACACACACCAAGCATCTGCAGAAAGTGTATGACAGACATCATTTCACCCATCTCATAACGTAATGATACGCTTGTGAACTTCACTGTCATACACATACCTAAAGAAAAAGCAATAAAAAAATAAAAATAATAAAAAGAAAATAACAGGATTTCTTTCCACACAACACCAAACTAATCAGGCCTAACAAAAATACCAAACACATGAACAAAAAAGAACCACAATCAACAAAAAAGAACCATAATAACTGAAAACACTTCCACAATCCATGTTACCCACCAATTACCTCAACTCAAAACCACGGCACGATGACAACCAAAATTCAAACGAATCCAACCCCAAAGGTTAAACTTAGCATGTCCACATCCACCATCAGAGGGTACCATCAAAAGAACAATACATCTACAAACACAACCAACTCCAAAATTCTGCACCATAATGTCACACACCGTACCATTATGTCGGGATCAAAGCAGACAGGTGGAATCTGATGGTTCCATTGACCTGAATTGCTGCACTACACCAGGCAGAAGGAAGTCCGACACAATATTAGGGGGTAACTCATGACTTTTCACCTCACTGTAATACAACAGGTTTATTGCAAAACACAAACAAATGAGTAGACAGATTAACGAAGAAACTTTGCAGATCTTCTTTCCACATAATTAACTTCTTAATAGAATGGTGCACTATTACATCTTCTATGCTATGTATGTCAAACATTTACATAGCAGACATGACCATTTGGTATGCTAATAGCAATTTGAAGACAAGCAAGCTTTCCCATTTCTAATGAAGCACTACTAAAGAGTACACAAGATTCCTGTCACAAGTTGATCATTACACATGCCACGCAATCTGAAGTGTCGAGGTTGCCACTTGCTATTCAAACAGTAACTTACGAAGAAGTTGTCTGTCACACTCCATCCCAAACATCACAGGGCACAATGCTAAATACTCTTCATAAGACAATACTAGACTTCTCATTATGAAAGAAACAAATGTCAATTTTTGAGAACTGTTGCAGTGTCTTAGGGTCCTTACTGGTGAGAAGAAGGGAAGTGACAACATGCACTAAACAAACTCCGAGGCACCCTGCTAGGATTGTAATAAATCGGTACAGCATATATAAAAGTGTAACAGAAACAAACTGGGAATTTCACTGGGTACCTTTGGACGAAAGATGCCCTAATTCTTGCAAAATCTAGAAAACCCGTATTCAAATGACACAGAGAGACAATAATGCTGCCACTAATGTACATCTCTTGAAGAGATCATGAAAACAACAAGAGAGAGATTAGAGTGCACACAAATGCATTGTTAAATGTTTCTTAGTTTCACACCCTGCCAATTTGAATGCCTACAGAGACCAATGAATATATCACGTCACATTTTCCGACATACCAAATGCTTCCACAAAATTTAAGGTATAAAATGGTATTATATCATGTATCGCCCTTCGGAAAATTTACTTCTTGTACCACTACATCGAACTGATTGTATGGCCCGTACAGAAGGCACCAACAAGTCATTGGAATTCTTTGAATTATAACAACATATTCTCTTTTCTAAATAAATCTTCAATATATTGCCATTACCTAGTGTGCTCACTTGCAAAGGCTCGAGCAGTTGAATCTAGTTTAGCATGTACACTATCCAGACAGTGATTGTCTAAATCAGATTTCAACCCCTCCACATCGAGCAATCCCTCTTTCCTTTCGTCCTCTGACATACTGTTATAACAAACTACTAAAAACGCTTCGGCGACTTCCGCTGTTTATCAAAATACTGTTCAAATCCGGCTATCTTAACCCAGTCCAGAGATATGGTTGAAGTTAGCAGAAGGAGTTGACACTTGCGCCTAGGGACAGCAAATCTTCGTGGCGATCGGGTGCTCTCGGCTGGTCTCGGTTCTGCAACTCGTAGCGATTTCTGGTGGTGGTGAAAGCTTACACCCTTAACAGTATTCTTCTATGTACCATTCGCGTGTTTTTGTTATAGTGCATTTGTTTACGTTAATACAGCTCTCAATTGAAAAATGTAAAAATATAGTTGCAGTTTGTGCTCCGCAACAAGTGGCAGTAATAAAAGCTTACGTCGCCAAATTGTCTAGTATACAGCCATGATAATCAAAATTTCCGTAAAAATTAACCTTCCTAGAGTGCCCGCAGTTATGGTGGGTGATGCACAATGACCAGTTTTCCTCCAAAGCGCTGGACGAGTTCATTCAATTGTTCAGAAAGCGAGGCCGATAGTGTTTGCCACCTCTCGGCCGGCCGGCGATGACAAAATCGTGGCGCACGCCCTGCAAGCTTTCTCAAACTATTTTACGGAAGTTATTCGGTAAAAAAAAAATCATTTTTAAGTTGCATATAGCTCTAAATGTCAGTACATGATGCTGTGACCATCATTTCTTTAATGATAGTAGTTATTGTGATACTGATGCGGAAGGAAGACACTGTGAAAAAGTGAGCTTCAGTTTAGAACGGCACTTCCACTAATTTTTCGGAAATTATTCAGTAAAGAAATTCATTTTTGCGTTGCTTATAGCTCCAAATATCAGTACATGATGTTGTGACCATCATTTAGTTAATGATAATAGTTTTTGTGATATTGACGTGAAGGAAGACACTGTGGAAATGTGAGCTTCAGTTTAGAATGGCACTTCCCTCCAGTGCTCGGCACTTCCCCTAGGACGCCGCCCATAACCCACACCACTACTGCTCTCGCCAAGCGTGCCCTGCCGACTACGCATCTACTGATCATGGTATTGTGTGTGGACTATACCATAATGCGTTCAGAAAGCATCCGAAATGTCTTTTTTGTATTCGTTTCCAGATGAAGCAGCACTAATGTGTGTTATATGCCAGATGTGAACCAAATAAACTTGATTTATAAGGAGAAAACCAGGTTTTTAGCTAAGTGTTGTATAAGATGGGGCATTGTGACACGTGTCCTGCTATTCCACCTTTGGCAGGAAAGTTAACGATACTTACAAATGGCCATTATTTTTTTCTTATTGGAGTGAAAGTCAGTTGAGGAGGTAAGGAATACGCTTGCTATTTAACCTGCAAATCCTTGCTGCCGACTTCATTTCAACATCATCGTCTGTAACTTTTAATCTCAAGCTCCTCAGATCTTGCTATCCCAGAAAATTATGGAAAGAACGATGTTGCCACAACATTCTTCTACCACAGTCTAACATAATGGTCGTGACACTTCGCCTCGATTTTGTTAACTTCTGCGCCAGCAGCGCGCCAAGCGGCCAGTAAGTTAAACTGCTGAGTTTGGCGCGATCGTGAAAGCGAAAGCGAATAGTAGTTGTTTATTTTGGTTTGTACTGTGCTTTCTACAAATGGGAACGTAGGGTAGCGCAATAAATTGCAGCAACAACAAGAAGAAAATGCCACATCTGTCTTTTTTTAAGCTTCCGAAGGACCCCAAAGGGATATAACATCATGTTACTAAACTGTATCGTTAGGATTCGCTTGCAAACTACATTGATGATTAATGTTTCGTTCTAGGAGCAGAAAATGGATAGTGAATAGCAGACGAGAACGTCTTATGGAAAAAGACCCTGTTTACCTCTATAATGTTGTTAAGTTTTGTCTGCTACACGTCTAACAAAACCAGTTCATTAATGCAGACAATAATAAACTCGTGTGGAAAGCAGTTAACCACATTGTTTGACATTCCAGAGAAGCCACCTCGACTGATGCCGAAGAGAAAAATTCCACAAAGGTTCGACAATCCGTCTAAAGCTGTGAAAAACTCCTGTGGCACTGAAGCAGCCAGTTCAGATCTCCATATATCAGAGCCAGATTCATTTGAATCGTCGACACAGACCTGCTTCGACAATGAAATAGAAAAATTAAGTGCAATTATTCATGTCTAGAAAAAGTATGTGGAATATCAGAATGCTAGACGTCGTGCAAAACTGTTACAGGACAAGGAAAGTGCCTATCATTTTAACTACAGACAGCAAAGGAAACGGTATCAGAAGGCTCAAGTGAAGAAGGATAAACAAAATTTGAAAACTATAGGATCCCGATATTTAAAAAAAGATGCCATTGACTTTTTGTTAAGCCAGATTAGCATGCCATCTGCAAGATGGGAAGACAAAAATAAGCTGTTTGCTCTAAATTTATTATGTTACAGCACTCAGGCATACAGGTTTTGACTAAGTGTTTTATGTTTCCATCAGTGCATACATTACAGGGGTATGTGAAAGGCATACAGATGACAGTCTCTAATGGCAAATTTAACATATGACAGCACTTCTGACAGTGATATTGGTTTTAGGACTTGGGATTCACCAATGACCTCAGCAGTTTGGTCCCATAAGAACTTACCACTTATCACTTGGGATTTACACTCACAACATGTTTCTCCCACTATTTGACAGTTGCTTGTCCCACTTAGAGTAGTATAAAGATGAAGGTCATACTTGTGGCAACAGGTGACAATGACTAAACACAGTAGCCCTACGGAACGACAAATGCGACGTCGATACCTTTTGAATGTAGAGGTACAAATCTGTTCTTATGTGTGAATCTGTGTGTTTATATTCCGTCGATATCATCTTGGTAAGCTGAAGTTCTATCCAACATCACAAGTATTTTTTCACGAATGTATTGTAACTTGCCACTGGTTTCATGATTTTTATCCCTACTTGCGCTTATTTTGGAATAATTTTTAGAAACATACATGTCTTCTGATATCACAAAAAGTCTTGGAGGCAAGAAAATAATACAAATATTTTGTAAACCACTTACGGAAGCGATGGAAAACAAACGTTATGCTTACGATGCATCTTAAGTTCTCCTTTCTTGCCGCTTGGAGCACTAGTGTCGCTCCAGCTGTCAAACGGTAACAACTTTTACAACAGTGAGTGTCGCGACTGTTATGTTAGACTGTGCTTCTACCCTCATACCAAATATTAGGCTTATCATATGTATGATTTTTACCAAATTTCGTCAAAATCGAAACTAAAGAAATAATAAATTTATTTATGTTGTAAAGTATAAAGTCCAAACAACACAGTTGTACTTATAAATAGTATATTTTGTTGTTATAAAACTTTACCTCATAACTTAAACGAACTTCAAAGAGATTATACACATATAAGAATATTAAGGGGATACGGAATCGGATTTTGGGTTAAAAAATCGAATTTTTTTTTTATTGGCGTATTATATTCTGCCATGTTTCCTCTTTAAAATGACGTATCATACATAGCTCTACTACAATTATAACTATTTTATTTTTATATATTTGTGAGATCGGGTATTGCGCTTTAGTTATACACGTCTCTCGTGGCTGACCATGAACTTTTTGGCAGTACCTTTAAAGTGACATGAATTCAAATATCCCGGTTTCCAGCGACTATTTATACACTAGTTGCCCGAAAATGTTTCTCTCTGGTTTCCTCAAGTTACTCTTTGACTTTGTGGCGGGACTGTTTTGTAAACAGTGTGATATAAGAAAGTAGTTGTTGTTGAGTTATTTCGTATTTAGTGCTTCATTTTTCGCAGTGAAAATGCCTAGAGCTAAAGCAAAAGTATTTAAAAAGCGTGTGAACTGGCAAAAGAAAAGAAATAATGATTCATTAGCAAAGCAAAGCAGTTCATCATCATCACTGTTGGAAAATGTGAATCCACTTATTACTGATTTGCCGAACGAACTTACACCAAATGAAAACAGTGCTTCTCATAAAAAACTAAGAGATTTGGAAGAGAAATATAATTTACTTGATAGAGGGAATGAAGTTTTTGAACTCATTGATACGAATATATTGTGTGAAGCTCTTGAAAACAGTTTGTGCTGCAAAAAATGTCATGGAAACGTTTCTCTGAAAGTAGAATCCCATGTTGGCCTGGCTGCCCAGTTTAATTTAATATGCAGTGTTTGTAAATACAGCTGTAAGTTTCCAAGTTCGGTTTCAGTAACTGTAAATAATGGATACAAGAAAACTGAACTTTATAGTGTAAATATTAGGTTAGTTTATGGATTGCGAGCAATTGGTAAGGGCAAAGCAGCTGGTGATATGCTATGTGGTGTTCTAAATCTTCCAAGTGCACCTTCAAAGTTTGAAGCTTACAATTATGTACTAGGATCTGCAGTTGAAGATGTAGCACAGAAGTCAATGCAGGTTGCTGTGGAAGAAGCAGTGGAAGAAAATGACGGCAGTCGTGACCTCACAGTGGCGTTTGATGGCACGTGGCAGAAAAGGGGCCACACCTCCAACAATGGTGTTGTAACAGCAACTAGTGTTGATACTGGCAAGGTTATTGATGTTGCAATAATGTCTAAATACTGTAGGTGCACAGGCAGGCTGAAAAATGAACACAGTGATGACTGTATTGCTAATTATTATGGTAGTAGTGGTGGCATGGAGGTTGCTGGGGTGAAGAAAATTTTTCATCGCTCTTCACAGTGGTATAATGTTCGCTATGTCAAATATCTGGGAGATGGTGACTCTAAAGCATTCAAAGAAGTTTTGGAAAGCAAACCATATGGGAACAGTGTAAATATAAGCAAACTTGAATGTATAGGACATGTGCAGAAGAGAATGGGTGCCAGGCTGAGAAGGTTAAAATCAGTTATGAAAGGGAAAAAACTAGATGATGGGAAAACCTTGGATGGCAGAGGAAGATTGACTGATTCCATAATAGACCACATTCAGAACTGCTATGGCCTTGCAATCAGGCAAAATACAGGCAATCTTGAAGAAATGAGGAGAGCTATATGGGCTTTATATTTCCACACCGCATCCACGGATGAGCATCCACAACATGGTTTGTGCCCCAAAGGTGAAAACAGCTGGTGTAAATACAATAGGGGACTAACAACAGGAGAGAAATACATTCACCACCACAGTCTACCATCAGCCATCATGGCAGAAATAAAGCCCATTTTCAGAGATCTGGCTGACAGAAGTCTTCTGATGAAATGTCTTCACGGAAAAACGCAGAACCCCAACGAGTGCTTGAATAGTGTGATATGGCATCGTCTCCCAAAAACAGTGTTTGTCGGAATTAATACACTACATTTTGGTGTGTATGATGCTGTGGCAACCTTCAATCTTGGAAATATAACTAAATGCCAGGTCCTTCAAAAGTTGGGTATGTGTGTTGGTTCCCGTACGGTACGTGCTATGTTCTTTTTAGATCAGCACAGACTAAGGCATGCTGATAATATAATCAAGACATTAGTGAAAAAAGCAAGACAGGTGCAGAGGGGTGCCAAAAGAAGACTTGAAGATGATTATGAAGACTGTGAAGGGGGTATTAGCTACGGATCAGGAATGTTTTAATCTTCTTTCTCCGTTTCCCGTAAGTTTACTTTTTACTTCATCTAGGAACATTATCTCAGGTACTGGTCAACCTAGAAGTCTGAAATTTTTATGACGTAGTGACATAGGTCCCTATTACATACTGAAACAACGATTTTTTAATTACTTGATTTACAAAAGACTTAGGGGTGATAGTCTAGTAAAAAGCGATGGAAAAAATTTACTTAAAAATAAATGTACAATATCTCTGTAAGAAAATACTTTGACAATAAACTGTTGTTTCAGTATTGTTGTAACATATGAATGCACATACAGTAAAATTTTTACCTCTCTGTCTCCAGTAGTTTGTGAGAAAATGTTCCCTATAGTAGGTATATATTAACATTGCGGGGATAGGTGATTCCGTATCCCCTTAAAAGAAATACCAAGGAATAACACATAACAGTGAACGCTAAAACATTTTTCCTTTTATCACAACACTTCATCCAAAGGGAAAATATCAAAAATTAGTCAAATAATAACTAGTTACTGCTTGACTTCCTGAGATCCGATCTCTGCATGCAGCAAATTAAAGCATACTCGCTCAATTGGATTTGTCAGAAGATCAGCCAACTGATTCTTTCCATCTATATGTCCTGACATAATTTCACCATTCAGAAATCTTTCCTAAATATAAAAGTGCTAGATGTCTACATGTTTTGATTGATGATTATATTCAGGATTTTTTGCCAATTTTAATGCAGTGGCGTTGTCAATAATGCAAGCTTATTTGTCCGTCACTGACATACAAGACCACAAACCTTCTTTCCTTCCCGTCTGGGCAAGCTGTCCAGTGATTAGAGTTCATGTAAAGCTTACTGGGACAGGGTAAACGTAGCTTCAATGAAGTCGATAATTAGATTGCAATACTGGCATTTAATTTGATATACACCACAATTGACAAAATTTACAAAAAAATGTGAATTTCTTTGTCCACCCACACATTCTTGAGAATGGCTCATTAACAATTTGTAATTACGCTCCCCTATTACCGGCAGCTACGTTGATAAATACTTGGCACCTCGCAAGGATAACTACCAGATCAAGAATATTAGGTAAGTTGTTGGAAGTGGTGAAGTGATGGTGAAAATCTCGCTTCTGAGCACACAAAGAGCTCTAACCGTAGAACTCTGCGCGGAACACGCGTTGGTGCAGTGCTGCGATTCAGACCGTACATCTCCCTTCGAAGGCGATGGCCAAGACACCGTCTCCAAGTCCGTACCGCTCGATGACTGAAGGCGAAGTTCTCTCTCTCCACAATTCTCCCGTCTCCCACACGTAGGAAAACGCAGCGGAAGAATACTCAGTTTTGGCCAGTGTCGAACGCTCTATCATCTCCGAATTCCCTCCAACAGCATATCTGAGATCTACCCAATGATCGAGTAGGTCATATCGCCCCTAGGCAAACGAAATTCCCGTCTCCGCCACGTGTTTCCCAACACAGGTGGCTCCAGATGCCGGGCTATCCACAAAAGCGCCGTATTATCCCGCGTTTCCAGTGACTGCTACCTGCCGCCCATGACGGCCAACCGAGCTACGGCCAGCTGCAGACTTTATATTCCACAATTCTCAACTTCTGGCACTTTTCGCCAACGCTTTAAGTTAGTGGCTCAATCATGCAGACATGCAGGGAATACTGCTCGAGAATGCGTCATGTTTATCATAATTAAATAAAGCTATATATGATGCCCTTGCCAGTCCCTTTATTATTAATACTAATGTTGGTAAGCTAACGTGTAAGTTCCCATGTCCTGGCACCTTATACAACCCCTACCTTGGTAATTAAAGTTTTGTTAGTATCAGTATAACCAGTGGTTATGGTGATCGAATGGAAATTTTTTTTTCATGTGACCCAAGTCTAGATGTTACCTATGTGCCATCTTCCTTATCCACACACTCATACAATCTTTGTGAGACTTGAATTACTTGGAAATCTCTGAAAAGCAGTACTGAATGTCATTAGTTTTACCGAAACTTCTTGAAGGGAGCTTGTTCCCATGCCATCTTACAAATTCACTAATGCTTACCCTATATGGAACTACAGCAATACAGTCTCAGTGTGATAATACTTCGATCTGTATGCTAGCAATATGTCTCACCTACCCTTGGGCTACGCTGATGTACCTACTGAGAGAATCCCTACTTACCACAATCAACAGATACATTCTGCAAAACATTATAAAATCATATTAATTATAAAATTGGTGTTAGAAAGTTGCCATACTTTTTATTAATGATTTTACTTAAAAAATATGGCTCTAGGTCCAATACTGAAGTTGCAAATACAAAATAAAATAAAATAAATAATGTGAAACTGTTATGAAATTAAGATTTCAAACAAATTCGCAGTTCCACTCAAACTGGAAGTGAAATCCCTGTCTTGACAAACTATTTTGTTGTCTGATATTAATATCAAAAAGAAACTAAACAAATGTAACCATATTCTTCATTAGTATAATTATTTGGTTACGAAAAACTTTATCAATGGTTACTGTCCCTACACAGTTGTCTTAAACAAGCCAAGTTATGGTTATTGTGGCTACTGCATTTACTCTACTTCTTGTTAATTTGCAAGCAATAGTATGGCAGCAATGTATAAGGTTGTGCCTTAACCTAGTTGTACAAAAATCACGAACATGTACCATCAACACAAAACATTAAATATGAACTCATGAATATATAATACACAAAACAAAATCAAACATATTAATTTACATAAGAACTGTATAATAGAACAAGGATACATGTAAAACAAAAATGTAAATGAACAAACATGACATAACTTCAACTGCCAATATTCGATAGTGAATGATTAAACAGTTTTAAGATCAATTAAAATTCAATGCAAGCCCTTTATGATTGTTCTGAAATTTGGTTTACAATTTTTTTTCAACACAACAAAAAAACAGGTGTTCTTCAGGGGAGTGACACCGACTGTTCATGGGGTTCTGCACAGGAGAAGCAATGGCACTAGTTCATTTATTGAAAGTGAGTGGCAATGATTTGTTTATGGGACGCTGCAGTTTACTGATGTGGGAGTCGCTCGATCTAGTGGAGAGCTACTACCTTTACAGGCGTTGGCGTGGTTCTGGAGCGTCATCCGTGTCGTCTACGCCCGCCTAAATGTACATAATTGGCATGCACCTCTGCTGTAGGCCTTCGGCGGCGTGTCGCGCTCGTCCGCGCTGTGTAATGTATTTGTCGGTCGTGGCGTTAGCGGCATTTATCAGCTAACTTGTGCGCTCTGGCTTAGCTGAGACACATGGCATGGGTCATAGGCGGAATAGGAGGAGGAGTCCGTCTTCAGGCTACAAGTGGCCCATCGGGACCATCCAACCGCCGTATCATCCTCAGTTGAGGATGCAGATAAGAGGGGCGTGTGGTCAGCACACTGCTCTCCCGGTCGTTATGATGGTTTTCTTTGACCAGAGCCGCTGCTATTCGATCGAGTAGCTCCTCAATTGGCATCACGAAGCTGAGTGCACCCCGAAAAATGGCAACAGCGCATGGTGGCTGGATGGTCACCCATCCAAGTGCTATCCACGCCCGACAGTGCTTAACTTCCGTGATCTCATGGGGACCGGTGTATCCACTGTGCCAAGGCCGTTGCCTCATAGGCGGAAAGGTATGGTTATTGTTTCTCTGTTGGCCCTCTCGTACATCTTGCATCCTCATCTTACGGTAACGATTAATTACTCGTCGTCTTCTTAACTGACTCTATAGCAGCATCTCGCCTTCTTTATTCCCTATCTCTAACTCTTCTGGAAGCCTCCACTCCTGCAGAGACCTCCTCTTCTTACGTCCTATCTTCATGGTACCACTATAATTATGGAGTCAGCCTGATCTGGTAATAGTTGGGGATGAGAGGTGGATCTATACAACTGTTCCCACCAAGTGTAACCATGTAACTTTCTCTGCAGTTGGCCCCACCTTGGGTGGTCCGCACGTGTCCTTCTAACCAGATTACAAGTTGCTGACCGCTTGTTCAAATGGTTCAAATGGCTCTGAGCACTATGCGACTTAACTTCTCAGGTCATGAGTCGCCTAGAACCTAGAACTAATTAAACCTAACTAACCTAAGGACATCACACACATCCATGCCCGAGGCAGGATTCGAACCTGCGACCGCAGCGGTCGCTCGGTTCCAGACTGTAGCGCCTAGGACCGCACGGCCACTCCAGCCGGCCTGACCGCTTGTTATCCGATATTGGACGCCGCTGCCATAGCCAAACAATAGGAACCTGGCAGCCCCATCTCCATGGAGCACCCAGCACTTGTGTATGGGCAGTGTCGTTCGGCACAATCGGTCTCAGTGCCACACAGCTGCTGACTGCGGTCTGGCACTGCCATTGCTCTGTTTGCCATTCAGCTTTCCATTAGGTCAAAGGCTGTGTGTGCTCACAGCTGTCTCGTTGCTAGTGCTTCTCTGCATACTGTGCCCCCTTTGGTAGTCACATCTCATCTGCAATCGTTACATACAACATAGATTTATTTTACCTTGTCTTAACCTAAATGGCACCCTTTTGACTGCACAAAATGGGTGAACTAAGTTTACAGGAATGGCCTAAAGCTATACTTAACTGATTCTTCTAACTTAACAGACATCATAATTACTCAAGTTACAGATGTAATTGAATGAACATGCATTTTTTTACAAAATTGTAAATAAAAAGCTTTTTTTTGTCAGGTGTCTCATGTCTGTAGTGTGTTGTCAGTGTGTTGTTTGTATGTTGTTCAGCACCTGAACAGTTAAAAATATTTTTCATATATACATATATTTTTTTAAAAAACATGCAAAGTTATTATTATGCAGGAAGAGGAATGAGGGTACATAGGATCTTCGTGCACATGAAGATATGTCGCCAAGGTCCTCCTGTGAACAAAAAAATCAAGCACAGACACCAGCTCTCGCTTGTGTCATGATTGCGGCTATTCTGATTTCTTGCCGGTCGTGATTGTTACCCTTTTTTCCTTGCTCTTTCTTCAAAAACCATTTTTTTTTTTTTTTTGTGATTTAGTTCTCGTTCCGAATTTCCTTTTCAACTGGAAGCCAATGTGGTTTCACATAAATTGTGCCTGGTTGGACCTTATGAACATAAAGAGCGATCAATTGTACAATGCTTATTTTATTTAGACTACTTTTCTCTGCTGACATACATTGTTTATTTTCGAGAGCCCAAATGTTCGGAACTTTCTTCCTATGCAACACCACGTCATGTCATGGGTCCCTTGCGATTTTTCGTAAGACTATTCTACCTTGCTTAGCATCTTGTACCCTTCTTTAGGGTTGATCTCCACTCTCGCAACCGCGCAGAACCTTATCCCATCAACCACAAATAAAACATCACCCTCGCAACTGCACAGAGCCAACTCAACACATACTTCCCCAGTTCATGTCATCCTGACGATGAACTTCTTCACATTTTGCAGGTCACTCTGACTCTGCTGGTAGGTACAAAATGCATAAAAAACTCGCTATAGCTTCATGAAAAATCTGCTCGGTAACCCCATGAACGAACGCTCATTGCGTTTTTCTCGTCTGTTTCAACGGGTTCGCTCGTGAAGATGTCGGCCACAGACTCAGCTACTAGTCATTTTTCTACTTTACTGTAACCGCTAATTTCTCCATTGTTTGCCCAACATTCTGTACATTGACTGACGACTATAAAGTCGCTTGAACCACAAATTACTGACTTCTTATCGACAGAACTGTAGGCCATGTTTACCCAAATGTACTCCTTATTTACTAATCAACAACATACATAAGAACATACCATAACAATTAGATTTCTAACATCTCACTAACATTAACATTATTTACAAAAACAGAACAACATGGCCCCATCCTATACCACATTGGGCTTCACATGTGTGATATGGTGCATATATACATATATATATTTTTAAAAACATGCAAAGTTATTATTATTATGCAGGAAGAGGAATGAGGGTATATAGGATCTTCGTGCACATGAAGATATGTTGCCAAGCTTCTCCCGTGAACAAAAAAATCAAGCACAGACACCAGCTCTCGCTTGTGCCTGATTCCTTGATTAGTATTTTAGTTATTCTGATTTCTTGCCGGTCTTGATTGTTACCCTTTTTTCCTTGCTCTTACTTCAAAAACCTTTTTTTCATGATTCAGTTCTCCTTCCAAATTTCCTCTTCAACTGGAACTGCGCAGAGCTTTAGCTCCACAGCATTGAGATGGGGAATTCTCCGCACCCGCACAGGGTCATGATACAGAGCAAAGAACTTTTTGCACACTTTCTTCTGTTTATTTGACAAGCGGTGAGATTTCACTAGCGCTTTGTCATTGACTGAAAATGTCCTCACTACTGCCATTTTGTCTGATCTCACCTTACGCTGGTGTGCAGCCATCTGAATGTTTTGCAGCACCTGTCGCACAATCTTCCTGTGTCTTAATCTTGGGCGTGGCGGAAAATCTACAAGCTCCCGAATTCTGTCCATTGGATCGGTGTTCTTAAGCACTGTCACCGGAGGGAGAAGTGTGGTGCTATGGGGCATTTCACTGATGGCCTCCTCAAAGTCTTTAAGAAAGACATCCCATGTTTCATGTCGTCTCGAACAGTACATAAGGGACATCGCTCCCAACTCCTTCATCGTTCGTTCGGCTGGGTTACAACTTGGTTTGTACCTAGTGATGTAAATAGGCCTGATATTGTATTCCGGAAAGGTTGCCTGCCACTGTGCTGACCTGTACTGAGGACTGTCGTCAGATATAATCCTGCCGACGCGCCCAACTTGCTTTAAAACATCTTGCTGCAAAGCTTGACTGACACTGAGACCTGTGGCCCTTTTCAAAGGTGTCAGCGTTACATACTTAGACGTCAGATCAATTATTACCAGTATGTAGCAGTTGCCTCTCCTTGTCCTGTTTAGGGGGCCCATTAAGTCAGACGACGCAGTCTCTCGTAGCTTTGTAGGGACAATTGGATACACTGGTGCCTGCATGGTGACCATGCTAGTTTTCCCTTTCTGGCAGACCTTACAGCAACGCAGCACTGCCCGTATTCTACTCTCCATGTTCCGGAAGTGGCATACGCTCCGCAACCTCAAGAAACACTTCAGAGCGCCGAAGTGGGCATAGCTAAAATGCGTTTACCAGATGACTTTGATGATCAGCTCTTCCGGCACACATACTACCCATAGGGAGCTGTCAACGTTCCTCCGATAGAAAAGCACACTCTTGCGCATCAAGCAGTGGTGTCTAGTCTCTACTTGTGTCTTATCTCGGTATTTTTGTTTGATTGTCAACAGGTGCGGATTCTCATCCTATTCTTTCTGAATATCTTTCATCGAAACAGCCACATAGTTCTCAAACGCCACCTTCTTCATATAGTAGAGAGAAAACGGTTCGTCATCTCTCTCCCGTAGCTGGGTGTCGTTTCCACCAATTGGCGATCGTGACAACATGTCAGTGATGACGTTTGATGACCCCAGTACATAAATGGTTATAAAGTTAATTCTTGAAACAACAAAATCCTCCAGGCCAGTCGACCATGCATGAGCTTTGCTGTTTGGAGGAATTCGAGCGCTCGATGGTCCATATACGCCCGGGTTCTACGGCCAAACAAGAAGTACCGATATTTTTGGAATCCCCAAACTATCGCCAAAGCTTTCAGTTCCGTTACGGAATAGTTCTGCTCGCTCTTGCTGAGCACACGACTTCCGAAAGCTATGGTTTTGTGTATCCTATGACGATCCTGCTCATAGTCTTGAAAGATCATGACTTCATGACCCATCTTCGCGGAGTCAGTGGCCATGCAGAGATCCTGTTCAAGATTGGGATTGGCGAGAATAGGAGCGTCAAGGAGTGCCTGCTTCAGACACCTAAATTCCCCATCGGCTACCATGTCCCACACAAAAGGCGTATTCTTCCTTGTCACGCACAGAGCCGGGGTGTGGCTAACTTCTCTATGTGTATAAATCGTTTAAAAAAGCTAATTACTCCGAGAAGCCTACGTAAAATCTTCCGAATGTTTGGAGCAGCCGATTAAGCTATTGATTCCAATTTCTCAGGAATGGGGATGATACCTTGTGCCGAAATAACGTGCCCCAGGAAGTCCACTTCCTTGGTTCCGACACACGATTTCTCGATGTTTGCCGTGACGCCGTGCTCGCGCAGTTTGTCCAGCAACATCCTTAACACCTTGCTGTGCCGTCCCCACGAACTTTCCCCTATCAAAATGTCATCTACATAGCACGTGGCGCACCTTCAACGTGTCATTCAGTATCGTTCCCAGACCGGGAATGAATGCAGCTGAAGATACATTTAACCCGAAAGGTAAACGTCGGAACTGGTAATATCGGCCGAATGCTAGAAAGGCTATAGATTTGCGACACTCTGGCGCCAACTCTATTTGCCAAAAACTACTTCGCAAGGCGATCGAAGAAAAGATCGATACGCAGTCAAACTTCTGCAACAGCTCTGCTAGCGTCTCTGGTCTATCCGTTTCTGGAATGATTATGGTGTTAATTTGACGGGAGTTTAGGACCAGCCGGATTTTCCCATTCTTTTTCTCTACTGCACGCAAGGGGATGTTGTACGTGGACGTAGCCTCTTCTATTACTCCTGAAGTTCGAGCGCCACCTGTTTCCGATATACCAGCGGAACACGGAAGAGAACATGCGGCCTTACTCTAAACCACTATTGAAACCCTTTTATGGCTCCCGGTTTCGGAAGAAATCCTCCGCATTTCTTCTTAGCACTGTCTCTAATTCTATTCTCTCTGCTGCGGCTATGTCTTCCAGTACGGCCACTTTTCGTTGTATTGCCTCATGGATTTCTGTCAGTGTTTCGTCTCTATCCTGACAGCTCGTTTGTAATTGGTCCTGTGCAGAGTGCGGTCGCAACTCTGACTCTGGTCTCCAGTAATCCTTAGATTCAGACAATTAACTGGTAGTTCATCTTTCGTCATTTGTTCTGTGAACCTAATGCACGTTTCGCCCTTTTCTCCTAACGTCAGTGTGCCTAGGCCCATATTGATTATCGCCTTGTGTTGGGTCATAAAATCAATCTCTTTAATTTCAGTGGGTTTCCCTCTGACGGCACTTCGGATTTTCATCTTCTGGACCTTTAGTGTGGGAGGTTTCAACATGTTCCATCTATCAAATAGGGTTTCCGAGATCGCTGAAATTTCGCTCCCGCTATCTAGTATAGCCTCAGCTGTTATGTCACCTAGTTTAATCTGAACGACCAGGTGCAGATCTCGCGTAATACCTTCCGCCCTCTCTTCTAAGAGCGATTCCTTAATATCTTCATACACGAGCATGTAGCTGTGGCGGTTTCTGATACGTGATGCGGGTTTTTGTGCCACCGTCCCCGCAACGTTGGCTAGTCATGGCTGTTCGTGCACCTCTTCTATCTGTGCACGCCCAGGATTTGGCCCCCTAATATCTATTGTCTGCGTGTAAGGTTGTTACTTTAATTTGCTATGAAAGCGGTACTGATAGACAATAAAAGCGGGTTAAAAGCTGTGAGCTGTCTGGGGAAGTTAACCGTGCATTGCTGCGCAACTGTTTCACCAGGTATCTAGTCTAGGTTTACCAAATTCCCAAACAGACTAACATTAATTATAATCTTTTAATAGTCATACAACAACCGGTAATATATATATATATATATATATATATATATATATATATATATATATAAAAGAGAATTTAAATAAAAAGAAAGAAATCAGTTTATATTTGGAAATTTATTTTAAGATTGATCATTGAAATTTTAGCATATTAAACTCGATTCATAACTAAGCTGGTGCCTTATTTAGGATTGTGAAAATGTGAGATTGTAATCTTACGGAACACATCAAATATGGAGCCAAGATTGGGAGACTGCATACAACACTGCATTCATAAAATAACACACGAAGAACGTTGAAACATATGCAAGAGGAAATTAACCACAACCAACCGATTCAATTTTCCCCCAAAGAAATTACGTTTGGAGCACAATCCTGTCCGTCATGTAATTACCACACACTGGTATACTAAATTCATACTAACTCTCTGTGAAATCTTCTCAAAAAGAATAGCTGAGGGCTACTTTGATGATTACACCACATGCTTCACGTGGTCAACTTGGTTTACACAAAGCGTATAACTCCACAATAATTTTGATAATTAAAATAAATTAGATCGAAAAGCAATTTACAAAAGAAAAACCTCGAACTGGTTACTAACGTCTTACTATTAACCTGATGGGTCAAACAGTTATATAAGCACGTGGTACTGGTCTCGCAAAGTACACCCCACGTGGGTTGAACATAAAGAAAAGTTGCTATATTGAAAAATATTGTCAAGACGAGACGTTATAATCACACAAGCATTCGCATTTAAGATTGATCTTAGTTAGAGTTACTGATCAACACGTGGTTCCACTTTACTCACAAAGTAGTGACAAAGCAACTACCGGAAAATAATCTGAACTTCACACGAGAATTACACTGCGCTGCAATTTAAGATAACATTAGATATTTTAGAGCTAAACCTGAAATAAAAGTGATTATATTTTCAGTTAGGCTGAACTTAAGAAATCCATTGTCCTACGGACTTAGCAGACACGCGCTTAGCCGGAGATCTTACCACTTCAGACGCTCGCCACGGACAGACTGCCTGGTTCCTTCCTGAGGGTGGCTCACAAATACAAACGGAAGTGGCCAGAGAGGCAGCTTCCTATATCAACCTAACAAGGGGCAGACAGGACCATACTAAGAATGGAAACCTCTCTGCTTTTAGAAAGCGTAGCTACCTGTTCCGACGTTGGTCCTACTGTTCTCTAGCAGACAGGCTTGTCTGCTACCCTCAAGCATGCAACTAGAAATACATTTGCTCATTCATCCTCTCACACAGAAGGGAAGGGGGATGACAGTATCTTATCATATACAATATATAAAAGAAAGCTGATGTAGGTTCCATATGAGACTGTGTGACATGAATTACATATAAACTGTGTTTTAAAGTGTAGTAGTGTGACAGATCGTTCTTGTTTATGTGTAAAAGTAACGTTCCACTACTCAGTCCCTTCCCTGATAGTCAGAAATGTCACAGTAAATTTAGAAGAGGAATTTATGCCGTAAATGACAACAGATTTAAGAAATCAAACATGAAAGGAATCCAACAGCGACCTTTCATACGGATTGTTATCTTGTCTTTGTGAGATGCAAAGTTCGGTTGTGGGTGTCCTTGCGGCCAAGGCTGGTTGTTGTCCCTCTTTTCTTTCCTCCATTTACTACAGATATTCGTTTTTGCTTCCTGTTGACAGTTACGCGTTTGCCAGCTGTTACTACTATGCCATTGGTTCACCCCTTTTTCATCTTCTTGTGCGTTGAAATTTTGTGACACGACTTTCGTTTTTCTGTCTCTCTTACAGTTACGCGCCAGCTCCTCGTTCAGCACGAATTCGACTTCTTTCAGTATATTTCTGAAGCCCTCCACATCGTCTCCGAATTTTCCTATCAGATTTTGTTGGTAACGTGTCATCAGCTTCATGTAGCAAATACGGATAATCTCGTTATTCGTATACAGGTTGTCTAGGAATTCATTTTTCTTAACCGTCTGGTCAAGGAATTTCACTGCCCTTTAGAAGCCTGCAGTTTGCGTGTCTTTAGTCATCATCATTTCGTGTTTTATTCTGGTCTGAGTACTTTGTGACCAGTATCGATTGAGAAATTTTGACCGTAATTCTTCGACCGATTCGCAAGACTTCCCACATTTAAGCATCGTTTCTGTCACCAACCCTTCTAAATGTGCACCTACAAAGTCGATCTGTTTCCGAGCTGCCCAATGCGGTAGCAATGCTTCTGAGAATTGAAAGATAAAAAGTCCGTTGGTGCATAACATTATTGTGCTCTCGATAGTGTTGGAATCTTCGTAGGCTTAAGTACTTTTCATGGTCAAAATGCTCCTCGTATCTTGGAGCACGTTCATTTCCATGACCCTGCTGTATACTGTAGTGTGACGGCGGTGTACTGTCTCCTCCATTCGTAGTGATTTGTGTTTCCGTACTACCGGAATCTCCACTCTGCAGATTGCACCGTTGCAGAGCTAAACAGTTCTCATGGCTGCTTCGTACCGACCTCGGCTCGGCAACCATGAGGGCCACCGTATCTTTCCCCATCACGACATGTCTAGCTGCTTGAATGGGACTTGGTTTATAAGTGAGAGGTGGATGACCTGACTGCTTCTGTCCCGTGCTTCTTGCACTGCCACCGTTCAGAAACTCTGTGTCCCCAGTTAGCGGCGTTAAATATCCTGTGGTCTCTTGTGATTGCACCGCATCCCCAGTTATCTGCATGCGAAGATTTTCACATTCTTGCTGCACGATCTGCGCGACACTTTCGTCGATGGACTTTTCCATCTGCGCCACTCTCTCTTCAGCTACTCGACATTAATCTGTAATGACTTTCCCGCAACTTTCGCCAGATTGTCCAGGCGATGATTCAGTTTAGTCAGTTCCTTTTTTTCCGACGGAGGTCGCCGTCTTAGTTTGCTCGCGAGCGTCCTCGGCAATCCGTTTCACACCGCGTGCGTCTCGTCTAGCCAGAACTGCGTTCTTTTTAACTTCGCCTAACTCTTTTTTAATTTCTTGCGCGAAGGTTAGCATTTTTGTTTCCAAACCTGTACGCATCCTATCTAATTTCTCAACGGTCTTTCTGCTTTGTGCGTCTAAATTTTCCTTGATATCATTCTTGTTTTCATCCATCTTCCTTAACAATTCCGCGAGCGACCACTCATCTATCGTCACAGTTCCTCCAGGACTTCGCGGTATCCACGAGTGCCTAGCTTTCTCTACCCGGTGATAGTTATGGTTAGCTTCGTGTCTGGTTGGTCTTCTTACGGTGCTAGCCCGACTTGCCACAAACGCCGGAGGCCCACTGTAGCAACGTCTGGTTGGTATCGGACTATAATTCTCCTGCCAGTTCAAATTAATTTTACTACGACGGTATTCGAATTCTACTTCAGATTCGGCGTTGTCTCCTTCACCACTAGTATAACCATAACCTCTGCTACCCAAGTTACCTTTGTTGGATTGTTCTGCCTGCATTTGCTCATGCTCAAGCAGAACCATGTAAACTTCTTCGGCTACCAACATTCTATTTTCCTCACTGTGGAGTTCCATATTTCTCTCACGAGCCTGCGTTCGCTCTTCCGCCTTGGCCTGGCTACTCGTCCTCATGTACTAACGATTATTACCCCCAAAATAACGATTACACCAAAATGCAGCACGTAAAACACAAATCAAATCACAAAAAGAATTCAAATAAAGATTACAGCAAAAGACAAGAAGAAGAGAAAAAAATTTCGATGATTTAGTGAAAACTACAATTATGCATGATATAGGAAACTTCTGTATCACTGTCCCACCAATATTTCAACATAGTCATAGGTTACTCACTTGTGTCAATACGTATACAAGAATATACAAACTACATGATATATCAAATATCCTGAAAAACAAAACAAAAATAAATAAATAAATAATGTCACAACGATTCAGCATCAACACAAGAAATAATTTATCTTATATCGCACAATTCTGGCGCCAAACCTTCTGCCTTATTCAGTAGCGAGAGTTTCCAACACCACAACCAATAGAAGAAATTGGAATCGCCTTTCAAAAAAAAAAAAATTATAAAATCCGACTACGTCACAAAAAATGCCTATTTATCAACAATCCTGGCAGTGGTCGCCATGTGTATGCTTTTATTTGTCTGTCGCTGACATCGAAGGCCGCATACCTTCTTTCCTTCCCATCTGGGCAAGCTGTGCTGTGACTAGAGTACATGCTAGCTACAATAAGTCGATAATTCGATTGTAATACTGACATTTTATTTGATATACCCCACAACTGACAAAATTATAAAAAAAATGTGAATTTCTTTGTCCACCCACACACTCATGAGAATGGCACATTAACAATTTGCAATTACTCGCCCCTATTACCGGCAGCTACGTTGATAAATACTTAGCACCTCGCAAGGGTAACTACCAGATCAAGAATATTAGATAAGTTGTTCAAAGTGGTTAAGTGTTGGTGAAACTCTCGCTTCTGAGCACACAAAGAGCTCTAACCGTAAAACTCTGCACAGAACTCCTGTTGGTGCAGTGCTGCAATACAGACCGTATATCTCCCTTCGAAGGCGATGGCCAAGACGCCGTCTCCAAGTCCGTACCGCTCGATGGCTAAGGTGAAGTCCTCTCACTCCACAATTCTCCCGTCTCCCACACGTAGGAAAACGCGGCGGAAGAATACACAGTTTTGGCCAATGTTGAACGCTCTATTATCGCCGAAATCCCTCCAACGGCATTTCTGAGATCTACCCAATGATCGAGTAGGTCATATCGCCCCTAGGCGAACAAAATTCCCGTCTTCGCCACGTGTTGCCCAGCACAGGTGGCTCCAGATGCCGGGCTACCCCCAAAAGCGCCATATTGTCCCGCCTTTCCGGTGACCACTACCTGCCGCCCACGGCGGCCCGGCGAGCTACGGCCAGCCGCAGACTTTATATTCCACAATCCTCAACTTCTGACACTTTTCACCAATGCTTTAAGTTAGTGACTTACTCATGCGCACATGCAGGGAATACTGCTCGAGAGTGCCTCATATTTATCATAATTCAATAAAGTCATGATCTCATTCCTTTGCCATTCCCTTTATTATTAATACTATATATTAATTATGTTGGTAAACTAACGTGTAAGTGCCCATGTCTTGGCACCATACAATAAAATTGCTGAGGTCGTCATGGCATTTCAACTAATTTACTTAATAAACAATGTGATCAAATTAATTCTTTAGCTGCTTCATTTGCTGAAATAATTTCTGCTTCAGTTCTAGATGTATTCTCAACCTTCTGCAACAGACAGTTTGCCAGTTGTTGAGAGTCTTTTGCACTTGTACCCAGCAAAATCAGCAGCTTTATAAATAGTCAAATTTTCTTCTCTATTGTAGATAGTACCATAATCAAATGTACCATTCTGGTACAGAAATTTGCATTTCACTCGTTTTCAGTCCTCAGTGGTTGGTTTTTCCGTAGCTCGAGCAGCTTTATTCACTGCAAAAAGTATGTCTGGAATAGTTGCTATTGAGAAATGCATAAAACATCCAACTGCCTCACGACAGGGGACAGAGAACGAAACAGCTTCATCTTTGTCATTTTCTTCACATCCAACAGGAGTTGAAACCATGCTGGAGTCTGTCATTCGAAATCTTGCCAATATTCATTTGTGTAGTTTTCTTGACTTATCGTAATAGCTCCATCTTCATTTTGCTTTATTTTTATACCAAGGAAATTGTCAAGGATCCCCACTGTTATATCAAATTAGCATTGTAAAGTGTCCAGAAAAGCTATAGTTTCTTCTTTGTCATTGTCAACAATTAGATCTTTGTCAACGTAAATTGTTACTTAAAGACTATTTCCATTGTACTTACGAAAGAAACAAACAAGGAGCTGTAGCTTTGTTTTGAAAACTCGCTTTATTCAAGACTCCCATAAAACGTTTGTTCCAGCAGGGCTGTGCTTGTCTGAGTCGATAGAGACCCCGTTTCAAGAGACACACTCGACATGTATTATTTTCGAAGCCTTCTGGTCTTTCCATATACACTTCATCTTCAAGTATTCCATTCAAAAAGGTCGTCTTCATATTAAATTGTTTCAACACCATCTTCTTTGAAGCAGTTACCGCTAGCAAAACCCGAATTGTGTCATAACATGCAACAGGACTATATGCACCTTCACAACCAGTTCTTGCTTGCTGAATATACCCTTAGCAACTAATCATGCTTTGTAGCGAGTGCTTCTCTCAGCTGCAACTTTTCAATGTAGAACCAGTGATTGTGCAGTACTTTGGCATTTGTGGAATGTTCATCTAACACCCCCTTATTGTTTCTCTTTCTTCATTAAATAGCATACTTCCATTTTCCTTTTTATTTGACAGAAATACGACAGAAAAACTGTTTAGATCTTCGTATCCGCCAACATTAAGGACACACCACTTTTTATCCAGGTTGGTTATTTCCGTTTTCTTTGGCTCTGCAGTTTATATCCACCTGAAAATTCATGGGTTTCGGATTTCAGGGATTCTCTTGATTCTGTATTATTGTCATCTGATACTGCACCTCCTGCAGAATCAAGTGCTGTAAACTTTTCTTGGCAGAATGCCAAGAAATGTCAACTGTCATATGATCACTACGGAAATTACAAACAATTTCTGGCTTAAATATTATATCATGACTCAAGACTACTTTCTTTTTGTAAGTCATGCAAACACTAAATCTATCTTTGTCATTGACATACCCAATAAGTTGACCGAAACCAGGCTTATAATCAAACTTCGATGTTTTTTTATGTGAACATAGCAACCTGTACCAAAAATTTTGAGATGACCAACTTTAGTTAAATTTTTGTGTATTGATATCCCACTTTCAGGCACTGTTGCACAAGAAAAAAGAAGAAAAGGACGTCCCTTGGCTAGATCTTTAACGCTCTGTAGCATTGAAACTGCATATTTGCGAAGTAAGCGACTATAAATACGAGATCCACCAAATACGACACGACAGCTTCGAAAACTGTTAAATAGAGGTTTTACTGTACTGTACTGTTCTTTTGTCACCCAACCTGACCACAGATCATGTGATATAGTTAGCCAGTTACAGTGAGAATAGCAGATGTGATCTGTTCAGCCAAGGACACTGTGACCATTTCGTCATGTGCACACACAGGTCAAAATACACACAGTATAAAAATAAGGAGAGCTGTAGCTTCATATACAATTTTGGTTCTACTTTTTTGGGTCAGAGATGTGGTTAGGCTGGGATGTAAGACGACATCTTAAATTGATGTAAATGAAGCAATGACATTGCTACTCTAGTTCGAGAGAAATATATGGCTCTTTTATTCTGAGTATGTCGTGATTTCCATATCACGATTTCCGAGGGCTTGGTTGGCTTGGGCGGAACAACAAAACTTGACCCTAGAACATTAAAGTAAATGTCATTGTTACCAAACCACTAGGAATTTTACTGCTCCGTATTTTATTCAAAGGAAGTCGTAATTTATAGTCTATGCACTAGTCAATTACAATTATAAGGTCTCCACTGGTATGTCATACACAATGTAAGTACAAAAGCTCCTATTTTACACCCTATACTGACAATTATACTGCTGAAAATGTTAGTGGGAACCACGAATTGGTACTAATTGGAACAGTGAATTCTCGGACGATTTAGTGATTTAGGGTTAAATAGCTGGGAGTGAAGCAGTGACATTTTATATTCTTTATAGTACAAGTACTTGGCTGTAATTCTACAAATAATTCGCGATTTCCAGGAGGCTGGTTAAGCTGTTTCGGTTGTCTTTTCTGAATATCTCGCTTTTTCTTATTGTGTTGTTAGGCTGGGACATAAGATCACAGCTTGAATTGGCATAAAAATCGAACTGTGGTGACAGATTGATCTGTATCCTAGGCATAGGTCTTGGAATGCAGCAGTTTGGTTGTGAGTTGGCGAAACCAACGAATGTGATAGCAAAAATAGTGGTTGTGCTCACAGGTGTATCTGTACCGTAGCCAGAGGTCTAGGTTAGACTGAAACGCAATAATTGTGAGTTGGCAAAGAAAAATTTGGGAAAAGGAAACACAACAATGGCCATCTAATTGTAGGAAATAGGGTGTTCAGTGGAATTCAGCGAGGATTAAAAAATGCTTCCCCCAGCCTGTTGAATTTTCCACCAAGGAAGTGTTGCTCAGAATAACAAAATAAAAGATCTTCCCTGTAACGACTATAGTTAATGACTGCTTCAGTTCATACGATACCCAAGCTACCAAAGGATTTCACCTTAAAATGAACTACAGTCCGAATTTTGTAGTTATGAAAGGTCATTACATTCACACACAGAATGTGAACAGAATGTGGTGTGGCATCAGGGTGCCATCACATGATATGGCAGAAAGACCAAACATTTCAAGCATTATCTAGCTGAGTGTATAGTCTGTCGAGCACACGGCCAGAGAGAAATATTACATCACCTTTTTTCTCGAAGCAGGTGAACTTTACCCACCCAGTGGAATTGTAATGCAATAATTTTTTCAAAGAATGTTCAAGCACAGCTATCGACTACAATTCTGTGCCTTTTGGGGAAACTAGCGCCTTCAATTTCTTCAACATTGTAGGTATGTTACAACATCACTTTGCTTCATACTGTACACTTCATAAATTACACTTAAATATCTATTTTACTCATGTTTCATTTTTCATTACTTATGTGTTATTGTAGATGTGATGACACAATTGGCTGATTACATAATGGGTAATGTGCGCTCATCCTATGTTCTCACTGGCTGAGGAGATCGCTTGTCTTGAGCCTAGACTGCCTAACAAAAGCACATTGTGTAGCATAATCTCGATTTCACAGTTGTCGAAGCTGTCGTGCTGTATTTGATGGCTTTCGTATTTATACTTGCTTATTCCTAAAATATGCTGATTCAGTGCTACAGCGCATTAAAGATCTATTCAAGAGACGTACTTTTTTTCTTGGTTTGTTGTGCTATGTTGCCTGAAAGTGCGATACCGACGTATAAAAACTCTACCCCAAGTTTCCTACTGGTCGATTGTACCACACCTCAGCAGGAAATTTGACTGGAACCGAAGACCTTCCAGTACAACATAAAATATAGGCTGCTGTATTGCAAGCTTCTGCCCATAATCCTCTCAGTAGTTTTCTTGCATTCAGCATCAAATGTGCAGCTTCAACAATTATTGTATTTTCACATTCGGCCAAACCATTTTGTTCAGTAGTATAGGGTGAAGGAATCAGTAGTTATGATCCATTTATCTATGACCAATTCCTTAACTCTGTTGTTATTAAACTCTTTACATCCATCACATGTAAACAGTTTAACAGCATGACCTTTGGTTTGAACTTTATTTAAAAATTGTTTAAGCACATTGTATGCCTCATTTTTGTGCTTTAAAAAAAGAATTCGACGGAATTTACGGAAATCGTCTGTTCGAAAATGGCTCTAAGCACTATGGGACTTAATATCTGAGGTCATCAGCCCCCTAGACTTAGAACTACTTAAACCTAACTAACCTAAGGACATCAAACCCATGCCCGAGGCAGGATTTGAACCTGCAGCCATAACAGCAGTGCAGCTCTAGAACCGTTCGGTCACAGCGGCTGGCAAATCGTCTGTAAAACATACATATTGACGAGCACCTCAAATGATTCTGTACTCATGGGTACATTGACATCTTCGTGGATTAATTCTCCAGTATCTGTGGAGCAACTTGCTCGTTGTCCAAATGGTAGTTTATGCATCTTTCCTAATGCAAAACCGTCACAAAATTCATCCTTGGCTTCTACACTGATGTTAAGCTTCTTCAAGATATTCTTGACCTGTTGTTTATTCTAATGACCGAACATTTCGTGGTACATTTGTAATATTTAAGAAGATGTCACTAAGTTCACTTGATTACCCTTTTCAGGCCTAACAACAAGCATATGCAACATATACACCTCATTTTCCACATAGCCTGTCATGACAATGTCGCCAATCGCTTTTTCCAGAACTGTAACACTTTTGATATCAAACGTTATATTGTAGCTGTTTCATGCGACTGCTCTGGCAGAGAACAAATGAGCACTTACATTGGGCACATATAAAGCAGTTTCCATTCTGGCGCTGCGCCATTTATTGTTTCATCATATTTTGATAAAGACTGTTTCTTCATCATTCCTTGCCAAATGTGATCATATTAGCAGATTGCTTTCCTAATGAAACTACAGAAACATCAAATTTACTGTACAAAACGAAGTAAAGTTTATTTGGCGTGATATGCTTCGTAGGACAACTATCACAATACCTTTTACTTGCATCAATGCAATTTCTACTTGACACACCAACGGCACATGAAGTAAGTACAGTGTTATCACTAATGTTCTCTTTTTGCCACCCAATATTACAGTCAAGAGCATTCAGTGGACACTCAGCTGCCCAGTGACCTAGTTGTTTACATTTACTGCATAGAAATTTTTGTTTTGCTTGCTCTTTCGACATCTTCTTTTTCTGTGTGATAGAAACAGCAGGTGCAGCTAAGTACGTTGCATTTTGTTCATGCAATTCAATGAAACAAAGTTTTCAGTAGGTAAGTTCAAATTCCGTTTTTCCGACGGTATTATTTCCCACACATATTTAAAATTATCATATTCCTTTCCAAGGGTAGATAAACTTCGACAATTTCATATTCTTTCAGGCAATGCATTCTCTTCATGTTCCATTAATTCATCATTTCTATTTACAAATAACTTCTGCAGCTTAGGCGCATGTGTGCTAATATCTTCTGTTTTTCCTTCTTTGACACGAAAAATGTTTTCAGTTAACATGTTCAGGCATTGCTTGCTGCTACATTCAAATCGCACAAGTAGTTTGTCCCATATTTCTTTGGTATTTTTGTGCGTCAACACAAGTTCAGCAACTGGTTTGCTTAGCACACTTGCTATTAGACTTGCTGTTTTCACGTCATTCTTTTGCCATTATGTTGCCGTATGTTCACTAATCAGAGCCCAAGGCAACACAAAAGATTTGCATGTACCAATAACAATGTCTTCTAGTTAATGTGAATGGAGCACAATAGACATGTGCCATTTCCATTTTCCCTAATCGTCAGGCCCAAGTTTATCAATATTCACTTCATAATCTCCACTTGTAGCCGTGCTATTACCATACAACTCATTTCAACAAAAAATACTTCTGCCAGTACACACTGGATTGAATTTCTTTTTTCAAAAAAACTTTATTTTATTCACTTAGATGTGGTCTAGGCCCATAAAGTCTGAAAAACACAGGTTTACTTGTGAATGATATATCTTTTCAAGACACATCTCTACTTCATAACTAAAACGAACTTCAAAGTGAGTTCATATATATATATAATTTGCAGTATGTTTTATGAACTAGTTCAGAAACGTTTCTTTTACGATTGTCATGCTCTACTTAACAACTTGGAATTTTATTTTTCTATTACTATAGACATACCGGTATTTAATTTATTGGGGTATTTTACTGTTTTTATTGTGTCATTGTTATAGGTTTCTTTTACTCCGGCCAAAGACGCTAAACAAGAACTCACATTGCATCAAAGTCTGCAAGTAAATGATTATTGGGATTTCACACGCCTAAAGTCTCAACAGTTGGATCAAATGATTGCTGAAATGATTGCCCTCCAAAACTTATCTTTTAATTTTGCCGAGGGTACCAGGTTTCACAGAGTAGTAAATGCTGCTCTTCCAAAGTATAGGACTAAAGGCTATGATTGTTTTTACTTCGTATTTATGTGATAACTTTTACAATAGGCCAGCAAAAAAATCAAAAATTTACTTCACAAGTGACAAGGTCTGATTTACATACTGGAACTTCGCCACTTAGTTTGTCTTCTCATGGTATTTCAAAGGATTTTCACAAGATGTCTGTAATTTACGAATGTGAAGCCATGACTGGGTGTCATACAGGTGATGTAATATCTACAAAATTTGAAACACTGGTTCATGAATGGGACATAATCACCAAGCAGTGCATTTTATTGTTCGCGATCATGGATCTCATATGATTAAATAACTGCAATTTCCAAGCTGTAATGATGTGAATGTTTCTGTACATCACATAAAACTCTGCATTCGAGCTGTTGTGGAATCACAGGAGTGGCTCCTATAACTTACTGCTAAACTAAAAAAAATTCAAAGTGAACGCTTTAATCAACCTGCTTTACCTGTAATTCAGGGTTGCACATCACAGTAAATATTGTTAGATATATATAAATGAATTTTAATTTTATAGTATATCCTTGGCCCTGATGGCTATAGTATCAATTATCGCCTCTACAATTCTGGGTCAAAGGAAATTACAATCTCCTGTAAGTCTCTTAAACATAGAACAAAGATATACTGAATTTTACCTGGGAGACTATGCTGCAGACGATATTCAAGAGGGATCAGAAGAGGGTGATACTGGTGAGCAAATGAAAGAAAATCAAAGGATGAATATGAGAGATCGGTCTAATCTGTGAGCACCTGCTCGTTTGTGGGACCAAGATATAGCTTGCTCTGCCATTATCTTTGAACCTCAAATTTTTGAAGAAGCAATAGCATCGAACGAGTAATCAAAGTGGAAAAAAGCAACGGAAGAGGAAATGACATCCTTGAAGAAGAACAAAACTTGAGATCCAGTACCATTACCACACAACCCAAGGCGATTGGATGTAAGTGGGTCTGTCATCTGAAGCAGAATTCTGAGGGAAAAACTGACCGTTTTAAAGCTAGATTATGTGCAAAAGGTTATTCACAACGAAAAGGCATTGATCATGAAGAGACATTCTCTCCTGTTGTCCAATATGATTCAGTCAGAGTTTTATTGACCATAGCAGTTTCAAGAGGTTGGAAATTAGGCAGTTTGATGTTAAGTCTGCATTCCTGAATGGGGATTTAAAAGAAGAATTTTATATGCAGCAACCAGAAGGTTTTGTTGTAGATAGCTCAAATAATGTTTGCAAGCTGAAGGAGAGTCTATATGGACTCAAATAATCACCACACTGTTGGGACCAAAAATTTGTACAGTTTCTGAGGATGTTTGGCTTTGTGCAACTGAATGCAGACAAATGTGTTTTCCATGAGTTAACACATGACACTGAGCTTACCTGGCACTTCATATGGATGATAGCTTGCTTATTTGTAAGTCTCCAGAAATACTGGAAAACGTTTTGACAGCACTGTGATCAATGACTGAAATTACTATGGGCAATGGAAAATACAGACTGGAAAATAAACAAAGCCCTTCTACAAAGGAAATATATATATATATGCCAGCAAAGATACATCAATTGTTTACTTCAGAAGTTCAACATGGATGATTCGAAACCGAACTCCACTCCTTTTGATGTTGTAACCATGTTGCACACTGGGCAGTCTCCTGCAAACCAGCATGAGGTAAAGGAGATGAAAAGCAAACCTAATTGGCAAACAGTCAGCAGCTTAATGTTTGCTGTCTCACAGCCAGACATCATGTTCGCTGTGAGCATGGTGAGTAGGTTTGTACATAATCTGGATCTCGATCATTGGCATGCTGTTATCAAGATTATGAAGTATGTACAGGGGACCAGGGGCCTGACTATAAGGTACATAGCTGACTCGGCTGGACAGGTGGCCTACTCAGATACCGGCTACGCTGGTGACTGTAACTCTCGCCAGTCAACAACAGGGTGTATGAGCTTTTTAGCAGATGGGCCTGTGACATGGTGTTCACATTGGCAGAAATGTGTAAGCAATTCAACAATGGATGCTGCTACTAAAATTGTTTGATTGCATGGTTTTCTCAATGAACTTGGTTTTCAGTCAGACAAAGCAACAAAACTCCATGTTGACAATCAAAGTACTATTCACCTGATTAAAAACACAGAACATCACAAACATACCAAGCACATTGACATTAAATACCATTATATGTGCGAACATGTTGAAAATAAAGAGACTGAAGTTTATTATGTCTATTCTGATAAACAGTTGACAAAATTAGTCACAAAACCTTTAAATAGAGACAGATTCATATGAAACAGAAAAGCTCTGTCAATGATCTCAACACAAACGCAAGAAAACAAGAGTGAGAGTGTTGACAGCAGTAAGCTTGTTGTATTGAGCTTTTTTTTAGTGCCTTCATTTTCAGTTTTCGTATTGTGAGTGCGCCAGATATTTATATTCATTCTGCGTGTGGCCGTGTTACAAGAGATTGAAAAATTATATCTTTGTTTTTTTTTGTTGTTGTTGTTACAGTTACAGTGTAACTTTTCGTTGCAATAAAGAAAGGAGCAATAAGTAATTTTTACTCCAATTTACCGTATTTCGTTCTGTGATTTTCTGCCAAACATATTTAAAGACATCAAACGGGAACAATTATTTGTGAAAAATTACTCGTAGATTGGAGAGAAATTACCTATGCTCTTAGTTGTGGAATATTCTTTCGAAAAATTTGCTTTGTAAGGTCCTTCATAATCTTAAACTGGATCCCAAAACTGCATAAGCGACCTAGGCAGTTAACATACTATTTTAAATTTCACGCAGAATGAATCAAGCAAATCCTTTTAGAACGTATAAGCTTTCACTATGTGCCACCTGGAAGCACTACGAGCTGCAGACCCGAGGCCAAAGAGCGCAACCGATCGGCTCACCCGATCGGCACCGAAATTTGCCATCGTGTAGAAAGAAGTGCAATTGACGAACAACCGAGGAGGTTAGAATATTTTAACTTCCTTCCGAACAACTAAAACAAGTATGATACAATTGGCGCTTGGTTGAAAGTGACCAAATAAATATGCCTCGAACGAAACTATTAGGCTACGCTACAGGTCAATCAGTCGCCACCTTTATTCGCCATTCTCACTGTCTGGCTTCGCCAATTCGCAACAAATTATCAGCATTCAACATAACGTAGACCTCAGCTGATGCTACAGATCAGTCTGTCACCATAACCAAATCGACAGATTTGAGTCGGACGACAGTTCTACCGTACTCATTTTAGCGACTCATAGCAATTGCGAACGAGCTATTAAATGTAATAATGGATCATTTGTTTTCAGGATCAATGTAAATTTGATATGGGAGTTTCGCATCTGTAGGGAACAGCGCGGAATAGCCTAATGCTAAAATGAGAACATATGATTGAATTTATGTATAACCTGATGTATTTCAAAAACAAAATAATGGAAAATACAATGAAATTTTATGAAATTAATGTAAAATTAACGGAGTAGATGATACAAATTTTCATGGTAGTATTATCTAGTCAAAGATCTTCGTTGTAGTCTTCAATTGTTATCGTGAAACACTGTGCAACTGCTCCACATATCATTCTTTGGTTGTAGTGACTAGGTTGTTTGAGTTTTGACGCGTGAGGCAACTGATTTGAGTTGTTAAGGTTAGTTATTTATTTTCCGATTTTATTTATGTTACCGGAAATCCCGTTTTATGCTCCATGTTTATGTTAATGTGTGGAGTAATGGAATACTTCATTCTAGTCCCGAAAAAAAATGTCATTCACTGGTTGTCGAAGTTTATTTGTGGGTTCTCATGATTTTGTTTTCAGATGTTTCTGACACGGTCGGAGTACGATAGAGGTGTTAACACATTTTCACCCGAAGGACGACTGTTCCAGGTAATATAATCACTGTACAATTCGTTATAATTTGTGTAAATGTATGTTGATAGTGGACCTCTGTGAGCGGTCTTTTCTTTTAAATGTTGATTCATGTCGCTTACGAAATTTGTAATGTGTGGTAAATAATTTTGCCAAATTTTCAAGTGAATACTGAAGTAATGAAACTCAGGAAAGATATGGGAAAATAAAACAATACATTGTTGTGACTGCGACAATTGGAATGCGATATTCACAAAGGAATATGATTTCTTCTCCCCATTTTTGTCGCGACTCTAACCAAGTGGATTTTATATTCATTCAGCGAGTTGTGCTTGCTTGTAAATATCGTCTGCTTTCTTATAGACTGATTAAAATCGTGCTTGTTCCCGACAATATACACTTGGTAATTACGTACACACACTTCGCCTTGTAAGTTTCTCATTAGTAGATAAGTGTGAATGGGTCTCTGAAAGCTTTTGCACTATATATTTTCATCATCATCATTTACCTTAGCGTTCAATTCACAAGTTTTTGTAAATAGTTGTATACAGCATACACGTCATCCTCATAGCTAATTTTTGAGTGAAGTTTTATAATAAAGTTGCTCTTGACACGAAGGTTCTTCTCTAGAAATAGTCTTACTAGCCCCCTTGCATGATTGTACCTAGTGGTGGACATACAGAAAATGATACTAATAAACCAAACCCTTCACAGAGAGAGTTGTATTAGTTACGGTATCAGTTTGGTGAAATGTTGAACATGTAGTAGATTCTGACTAGTAGTGAGCCCAGAGCCACTGGTTCAAAATCAAAAGTATTTCGTGATGCACTGCAGAACTGACAGGAATTCACACTCTTCCTACCTGCCATAGCTCAGATTTCTTGTCTTCTTTAACCTGACATCTTGCTGCAAAAGAACTTAGCTTGATGTGTAATTTGTGGTATTCACTCTGCAATAAAAGCTATCTTAAATACTAGAAAGTATCCCGCAACCAACTGCTAGTTGAAGCCAGACCTTTCAGTTTGTAAACTGATGGTTACCTGTGCAACCAACAGACTGCAACTTGGTCCTTAATAAGGAAGAATTAAATATTGCATGACTGATATTTGTATTAAACTTATTTTTTAGGTTGAATATGCTATTGAAGCCATAAAATTGGGCTCTACAGCCATTGGAATTTGCACCTCAGAAGGTGTTGTTCTGGCTGTAGAAAAACGTATAACATCTCCATTGATGGAACCAACAACAATTGAAAAGATTGTTGAAGTGGATAAACATATAGGTAGGTGGAAAACCACTTTTCATTACAAATTGTGTATTATTACAGTAATTATATAAATATGGGTGTTATGAGGCAGGTTGTGCTGTCAGTGGGCTAATGGCAGATTCACGGACAATGTTGGATCGTGCAAGGATAGAGTGTCAGAATCACTGGTTTATTTATAATGAGAAGATGAGTGTAGAATCAGTTGCTCAAGCTGTGTCCAACCTTGCCATTCAGTTTGGTGACTCAGATGATGATGGAGGTGCCATGGTAATGATCAGATTATTTACAATTACCAGTTGATACTTTGTTAGTAGTGTCAGAGAAGTATGTAACTTTGATTTTTTTCTGTTTGTATAGAGTCGTCCATTTGGTGTAGCCATTTTATTTGCTGGCTGTGATGAGAAAGGCCCTCAGCTATTTCATATGGATCCTTCGGGGACTTTTGTTCAGTTCGAAGCAAAAGCCATAGGCTCAGGTAGCGAAGGTGCCCAGCAGAACTTGCAGGAGGTTTATCATAAGGTAATGAGTTATAGTTTTGTTCTTAATTTACAACACAGTATTGCTTTATAAACTGTCTGCTCTGCTTCACATCTTCCATCAGAACTTCATTTATCCACTTAACTGCCATATTTGCTTTTATACGAGGGTCACTCCAAAAGAAATGCACACTATATTTGTAAAAATACAGTTTTCATTCTGCATGTGTGAAAGTTTTACAGTGTGTAGATACATCCTTCCCGCTTGTTTTCAAACTTAGCTCAACCTGTTCCCTTGTGTGTCACTGTCACAGCATGTCTTCAAGATGGCTGCTACACTTGACGTTCGTCAGAAGCAACGTGCTGTCATATAATTCTTGTGCTGTGAAAACGACACAGTGGGAAACATCCACAAGAGATTGAAAAAGGTGTATGGAGATTCTGCTGTCAATCACAGTAGTTAGTCGGTGGGCAAGCAGGTTATGTGATGAAAGCAGGCATGGCAATATTGAGGACAGTTCTCGCAGCGGCAGGCCTCGTACTGCACACACTCCAGACAATGTGCAGAGTGTTAACGAATTGGTGACTGCTGACAGACGCATCACAGTGAACAAATTGTCACGCTATGTTGGGATAGGGGAAGGAAGTGTTTGCAGAATACTGAAACTGTTGGCGTTAAAAGTTTGTCCCAGGTGGGTTCCCAGGATGTTGACAGTGGCTCACAAAGAAACAAGAAAAACGTTATGCAGCGAAATTTTGGAACAGTACGAGAATGGTGGAGATGAATTTGTTGGAAGAATTGTGACAGGTGATGAAACATGGCTCCATCATTTTTCACCAGAAACGAAGAGGTAATCGATGGAGTGGTATCATTCAAAGTTACCCCCCCCCCCTCCCCCCAAAAAAAAACAAAAAAAAAAAACCACCACACACACATAGTCATTGGAAAAGGAATGGGCAAGGGACAGGGACACAGTACTAGAAGTGGCTAAAGAATGTCTTGGAACAGTAGTGTGTAAAAGTAGGATGAACCAAACAGCTTGGTGGAATGACACAGTCAAGGCAGCCTGTAAAAGGAAAAAGAAGGCGTATCAAAAATGGCTACATACTAGAACTCAGGTAGACAGAGAAAGTTATGTTGAAAGAAACAAAGCCAGACGATTGCAGCATCCAAGAAGAAATCTTGGGAAGACTTTGGAAACAGGTTGGAGACTATGGGTCAAGCTGCTGGAAAACCATTCTGGAGTGTAATTAGCAGTCTTCGAAAGGGAGGTAAGAAGGAAATGACAAGTATTTTGGACAGATCAGGAAAACTGCTGGTGAATTCTGTGGATGCCTTGGGCAAATGGAGGGAATATCTTGAAGAGTTGCTCAATTTAGGTGAAAATACGATCAGTAATGTTTCAGATTTTGAGGTAGAATGGGATAGGAATGATGATGGAAATAGGATCACATTTGAGGAAGTGGAGAAAATGGTCAATAGATTGCAGTGCAATAAAGCAGCTGGGGTGGATGAAATTAAGTCGGATCTCATCAAATACAGTAGAATGTCAGGTCTTAAATGGCTACACAGGATAATTGAAATGGCCTGGTAATTGGGACAGGTTCCATCAGACTGGACAAAAGCAGTAATCACACCAATCTTTAAACATGGAAACAGAAAAGATTGTAACAACTACAGAGGTATCTCTTTAATCAGCGTTGTGGGTAAAATCTTCTCAGGTATTGTTGAAAGGAAAGTGCGAGTATTAGTTGAGGACAAATTGAATGAAAATCAGTGTGGGTTTAGGCCTCTTAGAGGTTGTCAGGACCAGATCTTTAGCTTACGGCAAATAATGGAGAAGTGTTATGAGTGGAACAGGGAATTGTGTCTGTGCTTTATAGATCTAGAAAAGGCATATGACCGGGTTTCTAGGAGGAAGTTATTGTCTGTTCTACGAGATTATGGAATAGGAGGCAAACTTTTGCAAGCAATTAAAGGTCTTTACATGGATAGTCAGGCAGCAGTTAGAGTTGACGGTAAATTGAGTTCATGGTTCAGAGTAGTTTCAGGGGTAAGACAAGGCTGCAACCTGTCTCCACTGTTGTTCATATTATTTATGGATCATATCTTTAAAACAGTAGACTGGCTGGGTGAGATCAAGATATGTGAACACAAAATAAGCAGTCTTGCATATGCGGATGTCTTAGTTGTGATGGCAGATTCGATTGAAAGTTTGCAAAGTAATATTTCAGAGCTAGATCAGAAATGTAAGGACTGTGGCATGAAGATTAGCATCTCCAAAACGAAAGTAATGTCAGTGGGAAAGAAATATAAACGGATTGAGTGCCAAATAGGAGGAACAAAGTTAGAACAGGTGGACGGTTTCAAGTACTTAGGATGCATATTCTCACAGGATGGCAACATAGTGAAAGAACTGGAAGTGAGGTGTAGCAAAGCTAATGCAGTGAGCGCTCAGCTACGATCTACTCTCTTCTGCAAGAAGGAAGTCAGTACCAATACCAAGTTATCTGTGCACCGTTCAATCTTTCGACCAACTTTCTTGTATGGGAGCGAAAGCTGGGTGGATTCAGGTTACCTTATCAACAATGTTGAGGTTACGGATATGAAGGTAGCTAGGATGATTGCAGGTACTAGTAGATGGGAACAATGGCAGGAGGGTGTGCACAATGAGGAAATCAAAGAAAAACTGGGAATGAACTCTATAGATGTAGCAGTCAGGGCGAACAGGCTTAGGTGGTGGGGTCATGTTACACGCATGGGAGAAGCAAGGTTACCTAAGAGACTCATGGGTTCAGCAGTAGAGGATAGGAGGAGTCGGGGCAGACCAAGGAGAAGGTACCTGGATTTGGTTAAGAATGATTTTGAAGTAATAGGTTTAACATCAGAAGAGCCACCAATATTAGCACTGAATAGGGGATCATGGAGGAATTTTATAAGGGGGCTATGCTCCAGACTGAACGCTGAAAGGCATAATCAGTCTTAAATGATGATGATGACTACACCTTCTGATGGAAAAGTTATGACCACGGTGTTTTTCAATTCCGAAGGACTCTTGCTTGTGTACATCACGCCAAGCGGAAGCACCATAAATTCTGATGCATATGTGACGACACTGAAGAAACTTCAGGCTCGACTGAGTCGTGTTTGACCACATTGCAAAAGCAGGATGTTTTATTGTTGCACGACAATGCACGGCCACATGTCAGTCAAAAAACCATGGATGCGATCACAAAACTTGGGTGGACAACACTGAAACACCCGCCTTACAGCCCTGACCTGGCTCCATGTGACTATCACCTCTTTGGGAAACTGAAAGACCCTCTTTGTGGAACAAGGTTTGAAGACGATGACTCCCTTTGGCATGCTGCCAAACAGTGGCTCTAACAGGTTGGTCCAGAATTTTACCGTGCAGGTATACAGGCGCTGGTTCGAAGATGGCATAAGGCAGTTGAGAGGGATGGAAATTATGTGGAGAAATGAAAATATTGTTCCTAAAGGATGTATCTACACACTAAAACTTTTAAACATGTAGAATAAAAGATGGATTTCGGATTTAAAAAAAAAAAAATAGTGTGAATTTCTTTTGGAGTGACCCTCGTAGGTTTGAGTTTGTTATTTTCCAACAACATTCAAATTGACGTATTTGTGGTGATAGCAATGCTTTCCTTGCTGCAGTGTACATAGTGTAGAACAATTCAGAATGTTTGTTTCGAGTGACACATAATAGAAAAAGTATTTGCATCTATTGGGGCATTATAAATTAAGCCTTGTCTTAGTGTTCCAGACTTCGACTATTTCAGAAACATAGTTTTGGATAAATTCAACAGCTTTATGAGATGATGAAAACTGCTGTTGACACTTTTTTTATTGGGCATAAAGGGAACAACAAGAAGTCATTGGGCAATAAATTAAGTGAATACACACAGTGAAGCATTAATTTGGTGATTTTTTTCCAACTTGTTGAACCTGTAGTTTGACAGCTTGTATGGAAAGTTCTCAGAATAAAATTTTCACTTTGCAGTGGAGAGTAGACTCATATGAAACATCCTGGCAGATTAAAACTGTTTGGTGGACAGAAGTTCCGTGTTAGTCTTGGTCCGGCAAACAGTTTTAATCTGCCATGAAGTTACGGAAAGTGGTGGTTGAGATTTACAAATCATTTTAGAATAATGGAGGCAACTCACCAGAAGGCAGAAGTGCCATGTTTTCGATAGGTACACAAACAAAAGATCCTGAGGTTGGCTCCCTTTTTCAAAGAGTCACAAGTCTGCCTCCGTACATTGTGCTCAGTCTACTGCCCACAATACAGGTGTGTGTGTGTGTGTGTGTGTGTGTGTGTGTGTGTGTGTGTGTGTGTGTGTGCGCGTGTGTGTGCGTGTGTGTGCGTGTGTGTGTGTGTGTGTGTGTGTGTGTGTGTGCGCGCGTGCGTGCATGCATTCGTTTTTCCGAAAAGCTTGAAGCAGTGAGTACATTTCGAAAGCTAGCCGAGCTCTGTGCCGTTTGTTTGTGTACCTATTGATGACACAGTGCTTCTGTCTTCAGGTGAGTCACCTCCTTTATTCCTAAATAATTCGTAGATTAATTACAGGTGGGGTTTCAGTTGTAAAAACAACTTGATGTCCATAACACAAGCTGGGTTCTGTTTAGTGATTACTTTATCAAACCTTTGCTTAGTATTGTGAGTGCAACAACGAGTTTACATGCCCAATCAAGAGTGTACTAAGTTCAGCTCACGTATTGGTTTTCAAACTTGAAGTGAAAAAAAGGTTTGTGGGTAATTTTTAAAAGTCCTGTAATGTATGCTGGAATTTCACAATTCTCTGAATACTACGCTGTAGCTAAGCATTAAAATCCTGGATTGATATAGATTTTTCCAACTCTAACACAGCTCTGCTGTTCAGAGTTAGTCCACAAGCGCAACTACCCATCAGAAATTCTACGAGCACTAGAGTTGTTGTCTAAAACATTTTAACAGTGACTGACATTCCGCTCTTATCAGTGCACATCCTCACTCACTGATCCTTGGCAACTGATCCAGGCCTACATTGCTGCTGCCCTATAAAGACTTGATCTGTAATTGCGAAACCCACAGAGTTAAATGTTCTGTACATATTGCTATAAAAATTACACATCTAAATACTTTCATGACTTGCTCTTGCACACTGATTCCTTTGAGCTGTTAAAAATAGCATTTTTATTGTCTATTTATCAGAAAATTTGCATAATGTTTTCCAAGTATTGAAATAATCAGCAACCAGTTGCATAACAGAAATTTCTTTTAAGCAACTGGTTACTGATTATTTCGACATTCAACTACAGTTGCTGAAGACATTTAAGATAGATAAAATACTAAATAATTTTTTTGTTGGTTCTCCATAAACTTTATTATAAATAAAAATTATACCAAATTTATTGCAGCAAAAACTATTGCAAATGAATTGGGGGGGGGGGGGGGATTTGAACTTATTTTCTGTGATGACATTGATTTTTTTCCTGGGGTATTGTTTTGTGGTTTATTTGCATCTTCTATGAAATGGACATCATTATCATTTACTTGTTAAACCTAATGAGAATAAAACTTCGACCCAGATAGCTATTTTAGTGTAATATCAAATACTGCCACTAATCTTATTGTTTCGCAATTTATTTTGCAATAAAATGTATTTTTTAGTCCTCTAACAGACATTCTGGCTCATAACACAAATTGTGCTGCTTTAATAAAAATTCCGAAGCTGTTTTCCTATAGTGCTGCTCAAGCACTACCATTGTTCGTTAAGATCACTTAAGATATATAAAAGGTAGCAATTTTTGAAGGAATTGAGTACATTCATCTCTTCCACCATCAGTATCTAACATACTGTTGTATATACGCAGTGAATGTTTAATCATGCTTCCTAGCCTTTTTTTTTCTCTCTCTCTTTCTTATGCTGCCATAGCCTGTTCTCTGTCTTCATTAGTACGGATTTTACTTATGCAGCAGTTGTGAAATAATTTGTGGCCTCCGAATTTCCGCCATGGTGACGCCCTCACATCACATGCTTACCTGCAACAGCCACTCTCCTGAGGAAAGCCACTCCTAGTAATAGTGCTGCAGATTGCTTGCTGCCAATCTGCCAGCCAGCTTACTTTGTGGCCTGCAAGTTTTCCCAATAGCAGAGGCTGAGAGCATTTCTGCTTGCCAGAATGCTCCCCTTATTACTTCCTCGCAAGCTGTTCTTGTCTGTCAGGACTTGTGCTTCATTGCGTCACAAAATAGCACGCATGTGCCTGTATGTGTCTGTAATCTCACAATTGACACTATGGCAAAGAATTGTGCTGTATTTTTGTTTGTTTATCATAATTTCACCAATCAATTGTGACAAATTGTTTTATACCTTTACTGTCAGTTGTCGATCCTCTAAAGAAATGGTCGCAATATGCCCAGTGTAACCAAAGAAACGCACCGAGTGAGGTGGCGCAGTGGTTAGCACACTGGACTTGGATTCGGGAGGACGACGGTTCAAACTGCGTCAGGCCATGCTGATTTAGGTTTTCCATGATTTCCCTAAATCGCTTCAGGCAAATGCCAGGGTGGTTCCTTCGATAGGGCATGGCCAACTTACTTCCCTAATCAGAGCTTGTGCTCTGTCTTAATGACCTCGTTGTCGACGGGACGTTAAACACTAATTTCTTCCTCCTCCAAAGAAACAAGTATTAATTTTGTTGAACGTGCTTTTGGAACAAACTGCCTTTATTAGTTTTGGTACATCATTGAAGTCTCAAACAGCTGACTGTTGCTTACACCATTTGATAAAGCCTGTTATTAGGCTTCAGTCAAATTTTATGGATTGCATTGGTAGCAGATCTGTTTCACAGTCCTTTATTCAAAATCAAGTCTCGTGCAGTCTTCAGTACACCTAACGAGGCCTGTATTTCAGTGTGTGTCACATTCCATTCTCTTGAGTCATGTTGTGCATATCATGGAATTGCCAGTGATTGGCTCTGATCAGTTTTCATGAAATTTGTTGCTGGTGGGAGGTCAGCCACAATGTAAATCTGCAAACTCATTGTAAGGAGACTTTCTGAAGGTGATTGATCAACAAAAGCCATTCAGAGTGATTCAAGAAATTGTTATTGAGTTAGGAACTTACAAAAAATTTTAAATATTATCCAAATTTTCTTTTTTCCTGGCACAACTTTTTGCTTAAATACCCTCTGTAAAGAAACTATTTGCCTAAAATCTAAGCTGTCACTGTTTTAACCATAAAAAATGACAAATTTTAAAACAATGTCATTTCAATAGCCCAATATTTCTTGCATTTGTTGCAAATCTGTTGCCCAGATGAAAGTCCCAAGAAGCTGTAAAAAAAGCACATGTGACTCCACAATTTCCTTAACATTGGTTTGTGGCAGTATTCTTGTGCATATTCTAAGTTTGAATAGAATGAATTTCTTTGAAATTGAAAAACTTCTGTCCCTGAATTATCACAGTAATAGAAATCACCACTCTTGTAAAAATGAGCTTGGCCTTTTCTCACATGATATCCTCTGAACTATGGATGAAGGACAACAGGCAGATTACATATTCCTAGATTTCTGGAAAGTATTTGACACAGTGCCCCACTGCAGACTGTTAAAGGTCTGACCGTATGGGATAGGTTCCCAGATATGTGAATGATTCGAAGACTTTTTCAGTAATAGAATACTGTTTATCATCTTCCATGACAAGTGTTGTAAGAGACAAGAGTATCGTCAGGACTGATCCTGGAAAGTGTGATAGGACCGCTCTTGTGGTCTATGTAAATAAGTGGTGTGATGTGTAGGGCAAACAGCAATCTGTGACTTAGCTGATGATGCTTTAACGTGGGGGAAAATATTGTCAAGTTACTGCATAAGGATACAATATGACCTGAACACAATTTCTATTTGGTGTGATGAATGGAGGTTGCTCTAAATGTGGAAAAATATAAATGAATGCAGATGAATAGCATCAGTGTGCTGCTAGAAACAGTCACGTTAATTAAATATCTAGGCACAATGTTGTAAAGTAGAACAAACATAGCTTTGGTTGCAGAGAAGGAAAATAGTGTGCTTCAGTTAATTAGGAGAATTCTAGGTGAGTGTAGCTCATCTATAAAGGAGACTATATAGAACAGTAGTGTGACCCATTATTGTGTACTGCTAGAGTTTCTGGGATCGCTGTCAGGTCGAACTAGAAGGCTAGATTTGTTACTGGTAGGTTCAATCAACATGCAAGTGTTGCAGAGAACCTTCATAAAGTCATGGAAATCCTTGGTGGGAAGATGGTGCTGGTTTTCGTGAAACACTATTGAAATAATTTAGAGACCTGGCATTTGCAGCTGACTGCAGAACAATTCTACTGCCACCAATGTACATTTCACATAAAGACAGTGAAGACGAGAAGCTAGGGTTCATAGGACAGTGTATAAGCAGACATTTATCTCTGTCCCCATTTGTGAATGGAACAAGAAAGGAAGTGACAATGTACGGTGGCTTCCAGAGTATGTATGTAAATGTAGTGAGAACTTGAAAGGCTTGTGTTGTGCCAGTAGATCAATGGAGTCATTAACATGCTAGTAAAAGAAGACTCAAAGAACAACCCTTAGTTGATGTTGCAAACAACACAAGACTGTTACTAGAACAAATACAGACAAGCAAGAACTGAAGGTTTTTTGGTGAGAAAACTCACAAAGACCTTAATTACATTAATTTTGAAATAAATATATGATGAAGAACTATTGACAGAAATCAGGTAATAATTTTATATGGGCTACTTTTTCTATAACTCTTTTAAGATTAGTACTAAATACATGATTATTATTTTTGTTTGTTTGCCTGCAGCAGGTATTTTCTGTGATTTGTCAAAGGCATTTGATTGTGTGAACCACAACATCCTTTTAAATAAATTAGAATTCTATGGTGTCACGGGCAGTGCTGCAAAATGGTTCAAGTCATACCTAGCTAACAGGAAACAAAGGGTGTCAGTACAAGGGACTAGTGAATTAAGTCATCAGTCATCATCAGAACGGGAAGAAATTACATGTGGTGTCCCACAAAGATCCATCTTAGGGCCATTGCTTTTTCTTGTGTACATTAATGATCTCTCATCAGTTACACTGCCAGAAGCAGTTCGTTTTGTTTGCAGATGACACAAGTATTGCAATAAATAGTATGTCGAGTGTAGTTCTAGAAAGATCTGCTAATGATATTTTCATGGATATTAATAAATGGTTTAAAGCCAACTCATTGACATTAAACTTTGAAAAGACTCACTACATGCAGTTCAGAACCTGTAAGAGGTTTCCACCCAGCATATGCATAAAGTATGAAGAAGAGCAGATAGAAGAGGTTGACAGTCTTAATTTCCTGGGATTACAACTTGATAATAAATTCAGTTGGGAGGAGCACACCACAGAACTGCAGAAACGCCTTAACAAATCTGTATTTGCAATTCCAGTGTTAGCAGACATAGGCGACATAAAAATGAAAAAGCTTGCATACTTTGCCTACTTTCAGTCCATAATGTCATATGGTATAATATTTTGGGGTAACTCTTCAAGTCAAACAAAAGTTTTCGGAGTCCAAAAGCATGTAATACGTATTATTTGTGGAGTAAATTCACGGACGTCATGTCGAAACCTCTTCAAAAAACTGGGTATACTAACCACTGCCTCTCAGTATATTTACTCCTTAATGAAATTTGTCCTAAATAATATATCTCTTTTTCCAACAAACAGCTCAGTTCATACATACAATACCAGGAACAAAAATGATCTGCACAAAGACTTAAAAGCACTTACTTTAGTTCAAAAAGGGGTCCACTACTCAGGAACACTCATCTTCAATAATTTGCCAGCAAACATAAAAAATTTAGTTACAAATAAAGATCAATTTAAAAGGAGCGTGAAAGACTTACTAGTGGCCAACTCCTACTCCATTGACGAATTTTTTAATAGAAACAAATGATGTATATATTCATACCATTAGTATTGTTATTTCAGGTTAAAAAAATAATAATAATATTGACACGTTCCACATCCACGAGGATCTCCTCAGCATGGATCTATGGAACGAAAAACTAATCTAATCTAATCTGCAGTTTTGGTACACATGGAAATCCCTGTGCCACAGTGCTGTAGTCTGCCACTGTTGGAGCCACAATAAAGTGGTGTTGCCTATTATTACTGTGTGGTAATTCATATTAGGCAGCAACAGAACTTTAGTAACTGTGTCAGACAATCCCAATGATTTCTTTCCCAATGACTTTTCTGTGGCTGCCAAAAATTAATTATCACCCAAAACTTTACTGTATCAATGGACTATGTCATTTTGTTTTGGTTCCTCGAACAGCAAACTAGGGCTGCAGCCATTTACCTGCAAACAAACAGTTAATTATGTTACTTTTTTAGATTATAAAATTTTTATAAATGTGAGTAAGTCTCATACAGTGTGACACAAATAATCTTACCCTTAGTAGATCACCATCTCTGCCACCTAATCCCATTTCCATCATTCTTAAAACCCAACTAGAATCAGGATTTAATAACAGCAACTCAAAACAAATGTTACATGCTATTATAAGTGATACCTACACAGTATGACTGATTGAATACGAACCAGCCACAACATCGAAAGACTGCTTTGGGGCACACAGTATCTAAATGAGATATTGTAAACAAATCGTAAGTGATATCTACAACTGGAGCTTTGGAGGTGTCATGAGCACAACATGTGATGTCATACTTCAAAAAATTACCAATGGCTCACATTGTTCACTTCACCCCAGTGTTCACCCTTGTAATGGTTGTGCCTCTAGTGAACTGGAGTGCATGATTTTAATTTAACACATGTGGAAAGCATGTATTTATAACCAACTGCGAAAGTTGAGCACCTTCATGTTCAGAATACTGTCCACTCCTATCACTTGTGATACTCTTCAGCTGCTTTACTTTGCATGCTCCTGAAATCGGACCATAGGTGTCCCTTTTTCTTTCTCTTGTCATTATTATTAATTTGAAATTAATACCGTACACATAAATAGTATTACTATTGCTGAATGAAACTGTGCAGTGGTGTATGCGCGTTCTGGCAGATTAAAATTGTGTACTGGACCAAGACTTGAACTCAGGCTCTTTGCCTTATGTGTGTGATGTTTGTAATGTTTGTGTATCTGGAATATTGGTGGCTGCATAAATACTTGTGATTTTTAATATTCAGTGTTTGTTTAAAAAACAGCACACTTCTCCATCCAGGAGGCCAATGCAGGTCTGGCTGTATGTTTGTGTCAGTAATAAACTTACACACTGTTGTGCTTCATTAACGAGCCAGCCTCGGGAATTGGTCTCTATTGTGATCTTGACATCGCATTGTTTGGTGGAGACACTGGGTACTTCACACCATCTACATCACCATGGCTCCAATTAAGCAATGTAAAAGCCACCGCCTATCCCGGCAGGGACTAGAATATGAATGACACAAGACCCATATATTCAGGAGACAGATGAATTCCAAAACAGCAGTAAGTTGTCTGCACATCAGGCATCCATCAATGTTGTCCTCAGGCACTGGTCAGGATCCAACAAAATGGTTGAAAAGGTTTGACTGAATCACCAACAGATGGGATGACATGCTGTGTTTTGTAAATGTGAAATGTTACTTGAATGGCATATCATCATTGGTCAAGAACAATGCAGAGTAGCTCGATAGGTGGGACAAATTTGAGGCCAACTGAAGAAAACATTTAGTGACAAGCAGCAGGAAGTCTGCTTAGCTGAAGAACAGGGTCCAGTGTCTCGGGGAAACAACACACCTGTTCATACAGAATATTTTGGCTCTACACCATGTTGAAAATGCAAATATAATAGAAGCTGAAAAAATTTCAGACTTTATGAAAGGAATAACAGAAGACGTGTACCTCGCTCTTCTGTAGTCACAACGACAAGATTAGTCATCAAGTGCTCCCCGTGAATTGAGGAAATGTAGCAGAAAAGTGTCAGATGAAAGGAGTATGACCAATTGCTGGTCCCCACGGTTTTTGTGACCACTAAGCTCTGACCCCTTTCACACATTAGATAATAAGGGAAGACATTCAGCAGTGTATGCCAACCGGTAGCCAAGGTTACAGTGCATGTCTGTGCAATGGTGCTTGACTCGGAGGCAACCCGGTTCAAATCCCAATATTTGGCTGATGAAAAGTGGACAGATGGTGGTGTAATGTTCCTTATTGCCCAGTGTCCTGAGTTAAATATCTTGTGAAGTGAGGGCATGTGACACTGTTGACGGTGGTCCTTCTGTCAGATGAGGACATTATTGACATTTTAGTGTGGTATCCTCTTTGCCCCAGCTGTGAGTGGTAGGCTGTGTACCAGCACCAGCTTTTACCCTCCTCATTCTCTTCATCCTGAACAAAACGAACCCAACACTGCACTGCACAAGCCCTCGTTTGTCATTCACACACACAAACACTTCATTATAGGTTGGAGGAAGGCAACAGCAAACCACCTCCCTAGGACCTTGGGGTGATACAGGATTCATGTACCTGCTCCACTATGCTCATACCCTGATAATGGTGCTACTTTGTCATTTGATCAGTGACTTAGCTGTCACCAACAAAGATAATTTATTTCGTCATGCCTTACATTGCCTGGAAAGTCTTTGACTAAGATTACAACCAGAATTGACCCCATACACTAACTGAAGAAACAGCTGTCTTAATGTTTTGGGTACAATAATTGTTTTGCTAAAATTTAGCATCATCTGAAGTGTAGGCTTCCTATGTTACAGGTATGATTGGAATCACTCTGGAGTTTGTCTGATAAGCAGTACTTGTAGTTTCTTAGTAGTACTGTATGGTCAGTAGTGTCAGAAGTCTTGGACAAATTTGTTTGTAATACAGTTGTTCCTGTCAGTAACTTCAAGTACCACTTTTGTAAACCCTGTTATGGCTGATATTATACTCATGCTACTTTGGAAGCAAAATTAGATTGTACTGTGCCATATTTTGAACATCGTCTTTCTTTAATATGGGTACATTTCGTACCCACTTTAGATACTTTGGAAAATTACCTGAGCTAAAAGATTATATTATTTGGTGATGTTTGTATACTGTCTGTGCATTCCTTGAGAATAGCTGTTGGCACCCTGTCTAGGCCTGCTTGCCGATCTCAGCCTCTAAGGATCAGAAACTATTTGACCTAAATAGTGTTATTTTCACACACTGCAACAGCAAGACTTCTTTTATAATCTTGTATATATTTACATTATAACTGTGATAAAATTTCAGTATAGCAATCCCCATTGACTCCTGATACTTAAATTGTTAATGTTCCTGTGCTTTATGTACTGAGTTTACAGCAGCTGTTTATTTAACTGCCTTTGCCATAATATTTTACATTACAAATCATATTAAGATAATAGGACTTTAAAAATTGTAATGCCTTTGTAAAGTGATAGTAAGTACACTATAATGTAGTATTTTGTAATTTACATTTAGAGCTCTATCTTTTTTCCCCTAACTTTTGTAATGGCCAATAATCAAGTGCATGTTGTTGTTGTTGTTGTTGTTGTGGGCTTCAGTCCGAAGACTGGTTGGTGCTGCATCCCAATGATCTCAGTAATTCTGGTGGATTGTCATCCACTGGAGAGGATTTGTTTCCACTTTGGTCTTTTGGTGCTCTGTCAAATTCTTCATGCAGTGTCATATCTCCCATCTCATCTTCACCTACTTCTTCTAATTCTTCTGTAACAGTTTCCTCAATTTTTGCCATTTCATAGACCCTATATATATACCTTGCACCTCATGGCTTTTCCATCTTTGATTAGTATTCGCTTCCCATTTGAGCTCTTGATATCCATACACTTTATGTTAATAATTGGTAGCATTCAACTGTAACTTTTCATTCTACAGACAACTCAACAATACATGAGAGCATTGTCTCTTGAAGCATGTTGCATTGTGTGTAGGACAAAAATTATGATTGAATATTACCAGTTATTGTTGTAAAAACATAATATCCATTACCTAACATCTATAATGTATGATTTAAATTCATACATTTTCTTCTCTTTATCTTTGAAGGTCTCTTCAATTTTGCTGTATGCCACATCTATCTTCCCCTAACAGTGCAAACTTCTACAGCCTTGTAAATTTCCTCTTGTCATTTCTGCTTACCCATTTTGAATTTTTTGCCAGTCTTGTTTTTTAGACATTTGTATTCATTTCCACCTGCTTCATTTGTTGCACTTACATATATTTTCTCCTTTCGTCAGTTAACCCTAGCAATAACAAGGCATTTTCTATAATTTGCATTACCAGGTGGGGCTGTACTTTACGCCCACCCTAAAAAAAAATTAAAAAATGCAGATTTTTGTTAACTGTTATTGACTTATACTTACAATATACTTTTTAAACAGGTATTGATGTGTAAGGAAGGACCTTAAACCGATAATATTGAATACGAAATTCATTGGGGAAAGTGACATCTACTACAAACACTTCAATTTTTGTGTTAAGTTTAATTGGAAAATTTAAAACGCTTATGGAATCAGGTAGAATTATTCATTAAAAGTAATACATATTTTTTTCATAATTTTAAAATATAAAGTACTTGATTTGATTGCAATATTGTCAAAAGGTGGGCACGAAGTACACCCCCCCCCCCCCCCCCCCCCCCTCCCTCCGTCCCATATTGTAAGGGTTAAATTCAATATCTCCAGAGTTATCCAAGGATTCCTACTAGACCTTGTCTTCTTACCTGGGTGATTCTCTGCTGCTTTCCCTATTTCACATCTCAAAGCTACCCGTTTGTCTTCTGTTTTGTTACGTTCCCCATTGTCATGTCAATCTAAGGAATGTATTTCTTGTTAATAATTTTGTTTATTTTATGTCCCAGTCAATGACTTTGAAAGAAGCACTGAATGCTGCATTAACAATATTGAAGCAAGTCATGGAAGAAAAGCTGAGTTCAACAAATGTGGAAGTGATGACGATGACTCCAGACAAGTTGTTTCACATGTTTACAAAGGAGGAAGTTGAAGAGGTGATAAAAGATATAGCATAGTGGCTCATATACTGTTGCTTTATCTACTAAATCAATTCACTTTGGTGCTTGGCTACGGAACTGTTGATCTACAATAATGAAAGAACTGAAGTGAATTTTACCTCTCAGTAAGTTGCAGGGAGGTATTTGTAATAAGTTATGAAATAATTTGTTTGTACATGATAAACAGTAAATGTGATCTTTACTTAGCCTTCGACTATCCTCTGATTTCCTCTTCCTAAGTCCTGTAGAGTGTTTGCCAATTTATGCTCATGTAATGAAGTAAACTAATTTTAGATTACTTACTGTGAGAGTTAAAAAAAAGGAAAAACTTGAAAAATGGTTGCATATAGCACAGTAATTTGTGGTATGCAGATAACCTTGGCATGGAATATGACAACATACAATCAGTTGGTAGGTACAGTGAATGAGGTTACCTCATGTTACATAGGGAATAAACTGGCTGATGTGCTTAAAACAATCATAGAACTTAAACTTGATTTGCTGTCACACAAGACAACACATCACTTCTGGGGATAAATTAGTGAACTGCGATTTTTGTAGTATAAAATATACAGAAAGATTAATGCCTCTCTTGCAAAATAAAGGTATAGGTTTAAGTGTGTGCAAGTACAGCTAATGGACTTTTTTCCCCGTTTTAATCATCTTCACTTTGGAGTGCTATCATAAATACGTAATGAGGGGAAAATGTAATTTACATAAAAGACAAAAATCTTTCCTCCAGATCAAAAATGTAGCATGGTAGCTTAGTTTACAAATTACAAACCCTTGTTCTTCAGGAGACACACTACGGTGAGAGCACAAGATGTCCATTGTTGTCATAGTACTCTGAAGGTGAATCAAAGCTCATAAAGTGAACTACTTTTTAAGTTCTTGTTTGTGTATGTATCAACTTATCAATACCACTGTATGATGAGTGTATAACAAGGTCTCAAAAAAGTGGTCGAACTTACTCAAGAGGCACAATTCTAAGCACCGCTGAGACACACACAAAAGAGCAGGGTCCCATTCAACCAGAAATTGGAGTGACCTTCCCCTTCTTTCTAACCTTTCACAATCACTATTTTTTCCCTGAGGCAGGAACTAACAGTTCCAAAAGCTAGGATAGTTGCTTCTACTTTTGTGTGTGTCAATCAGCAGTACTTGTATATGAAAATACATGGAAAGTACTTTGATATCTGATTTGCACTTGAAGTGATGCAGACAAAATAATCAGGTTTTAAAAAATCCTTTCTTTGCTAATAGTAAACAAATGGTATTAAGAAAAGTGCAGTTCCTTAAATATATAAGTGCAAATTTCCATTCTCCAACTTGTAACTTATGCCGCAGACACTTTTTTAAGGCTTAGTAATGTCATTATTTGTCTTGGTAAATAATTTGACCAACATATGTCCAGTGTTCATTTATTTGACACTTTAACGAAACAATGTCCAGTGTTCATTTATTTGACACTTTAACGAAACAATAAGCATCAAATGCACAGTGCTATCTGTATTACAATAGCTGTTAGATTATGTTGACCCCTATTCATGTTTATATTTTGTCCATGTCCATGCTATGTCCTATCTTAGGCTATGTTCAATCCATAGCAAATGAGGAACATCCTTTCCACCCCTTCCAAAGTGGTACTCTGCTGCCCACCCTATGTACGCAATCTGATTTTCATTGAGGAAAAACCCATGAATTTTTTAGAATTCTGAGAATTTTTTCATTGTTTTCATTTTCAGTTAATTTTTTGTAATTTTCATTGGTAAGAACTGGTACTGTTAACAGAGAGTTTTACTTTATCCCACTGTTGTAGAATAATACTGCAGCAGTAAAACACAAATGAGAGAATAAGACAACAACAAAGGAAGTGTAGTTCGCAAAGAAAATGCACCATTTACTACAATAAAACAAAGCCTTTGCCAACAGCATGTGTGTCAAAGGCTTTAGAATAAAGGCTATGCAATATTCTGTAACAAAAAATTGCTTTTGATGTGCTTGATGTCACATCTGTTTACATTTCTAGCAGTTCACTGGAAAATATTGCAAATGGTGGTTTGAGAAGCATTCCTTTCAAAGTAACTTTCCTTTTACATGGATAAATTATGTTATGTATGAGAATGTGTGGTGAATTTCTTAAATCACAGTGTGTTTGACTCTCATTCAGAACTTATTACTTTGGGGACCAGCCAGTAAGAAAAATTTGAGGTCCAGAAGACTAGCCATTCATGCTGTTACAAAACTTTTACCAACGTATCTGTGTTCGATATACCTTAAAGGGTAACAGTTGCTTTAAAAAAATTATATTTGAAACCTTAGCTTTCCTTGGAGCTATACTATGTGTATATTAATTTAAACCATTAACTTTACCTGTTTGTGCATTCGTGCTACTTAACAATGACATTGCTGTTAGCTGATAAGATCATGTGATGTGAGCTGTGATTGGCTGACAAAAGTGCATCACGCAGTGCAATTTTTATTTCAGTGCTTTGGAAGTTACCATGCAATTTTTGGTGGAATTCATATTTACACTTTCGTAATGCAAAAATATGCAGTGTACATATTGCTGCACTCATGATGTTTTCAAAACACAATATTTCTTGCTGCGTTTCATTTCGTAAAAGGCCAGGAAATTCTAAGCCAGTGTATAAAACGTTTGCTGTTCAGAGAATTTATAAGTTTTACAGCTCCAGGGGAAAGTACATTGTTACTTAACACGAAAAAGTGTACCTTCACCTGGGTAAAGTGTACTTTCTCCTGGAAAAAGTTCCATCCTTGTATGCATCTACTCCCATTACCATTGCCTCATTGGTCATACACCTGCAGAAAACGCAGGTGTCAAACTTGACAGGTAGACCCACTCAGTACATCCTACTCTAGTCTCATCACAAGCTCATCAGTCTCCAACTAATTATGTTTCCCCCTCCCAGTCCAGTCTACACCTGCAGGCAAAATGACCTCAGTGGTGCTACATTCCTGTCCTATGAAACTTCTGCTTCTCTCTCCCAACTGTCAGCCACCCTCCCCAACCCCCTTCCCATTCCCAAAAGCTAACACATTTTGGAGAAATAATTGGTTGAAAGGGAAATCAATTTTTAAATGTAGTACTGCAACACACTTATTTTTCTCGACAGTTCATGCAGTAAGGAATTGTCAACAATTAACAAACATGTAATTTTCATTGTAACTTGTAGATTAGATGATAATTATTCCATTGTGGGTATATGTACAACATCTGAGAGTTACTGACTGGTCAAGTGCGAGTTAATCCATTTAGATATGTAACTGGCGACATTAAATAAGCCATCACTGAAGAATATTTTCTTGAAAACATATGGTCCGTCCCAGAAGTTTAAGGAATATTTTCTTAAAAAGATATTTACTGCTTTTTAATGTACAAAAACTTAAAAATCTTCAAAGTAAGTTCCTTCCATAGTTGTCCATCACTGCCACTGGTTCTCCCAAGTCCGCATAGGCTTCCTGGTAGGCATTAATGGGACCCTTCTTAAGGCAGTGCATCAGAGCCTGTGTCATTCCTTCCAATGACATATGATTCAGGACCATACTCAAAAGTCCAAGTGTTGTATCTTGTCACGACTCTGTCCAAAAAATTGGGGCACTTTTGTGGTGTTCTAGTGACTTTTAAACACATGTATTTCTCCTTACATCTCAGTTCTGATTGATTAGAATACTATACAGTGACGCATAATTTTTCCAATCGGATCTGATCTCCAACATCAAAGAAAGAATTGTCTAACATAAGAAAGATGTTATACCATTGTGATGGCAGTAATGTACAACATCAAAAAGAGAAAAATTCACAGCATTTATCTCCACAAGATTGAATGCAATATTGATAACAGAGTGGCACTATTTTGCCACAGCACATGGTGAAACTGCTTGCAGTAGGCTTTGGGGCGCTGCCAAAATATGTGCTGCCTAAGCAAAATAGGATTCGTTTTTAGATAAGGTAGACATTACACAAATAAAAAATTCGTGCGCAGCTTAGGTCTGCATTGTGGTTTCTTTGTGAAAGTGTCGGGGTAAAATCATAACATGTCGTGTATTAACATGTAATTCAGTTTTTAATTTCTACTGACTACATAGAAGAATTATTGAGTCACAGATACACACAATGAAAAATCTGTTATACATTTAACCTTTCAGCCAGATGGCCTCCATCAGAAATAAAAAGCGCACACACACATCCACAGAAGCACAACTCACACACATTTGGCTGCTGTATCTGGCTGCCGTGGCCGTCAGAACACCAATCTTTGTGGACCACAGCAGCCAGAACCAGCAGCCCATGTGTGAGGAAGTGGTTGCGTTTGTGCTTTCTATTTCTGAAGAAGGCCTTTTGATCAAAAGCATAAATATTTAGGAGTCTTCATTGTACAAGGGTTGCCCAGAAAGTAATGCACCACATTTTTTTTCTCAGCCGAAAACAATGCTACAATTGTGAAACATTACATATGTATTATTTGAAGTCTCCTGAGTGAGCATGCCAAGTTCCCATCTCTTCCGACAGATAGTGTCGGTGCAGGACAGTTTCAAAATGGCTTCTGTAGTGCTGTACGTTACAAGCAATGTGCCGTCATTGAATTTCGCATTGCAGAGAAAAAAACTGTGGGGAATATTAACAAATGTTTGTGCAAAATCTATGGAGCATCTGCTGCTGACAGAAGTGTATGTAGTTAGTCACTGGGTATGAAGGGTGAGGTCACCAGAAGGCGGTTCGATGGAGCTCCATTATTTGCAGCGGTTGGGAAGACCATCCACTGCTGTCACACCTGACATGTTTCAGTGAGCTGATGTTGTCACTCACAAGGAGAGAAGCATTTTGATTTGGCAGTTCTTCCATTTGTGGAAGACATTTTGAGGACAATGAGGTGGTGATTGAAACTGTAAAGTACTGGCTCTGCCACCAGGACAAGGATTGTTCCCGACAGGGCATTCACGCCCTTGTTTCACGCTGGAGTAAGGTCTTAGAATGGGATGGAGATTACGTGGAAAAATAGGGTGTGTACATTTAACACCATTCTTTCGTGTGTGTAATTCTTTGTTCAATAAAGAATTGTTGAAGAAAACAAATGTGGTGCATTACTTTCTGAGCAACCCTCATATCTGTCAGAGATCCGGCACCTCCTCTATGTGATGAGGAGCCATCTGTCCTCCTCATAATATTGTTAATCAATCCTGGACTTTCCATTGTTTAATTGTTAATCTCAGGAATACAGTGGATTGACAGATTAATATAATGCTTACAGAATAGATAAACCACAAGTTTGGACTGATGCTGATCACTGTATGTCTGATGGACTAGGTACATAATTGATTTCCGCCATATTTTCATTTCCGTTTTGACATTGCATTACTTCTTGCATTCACGTAGCACTTGACTTTTTATTTTCTGGATTCCTTTTGACTTGATCTTTCCTCTGATTTGCATTTTCTACAATTACCACGTCCTATGAGACAAAATCTTTCATTATTTTGTAATTTTCAATTTAATAGCAATTCCCACTTCCATTTTGGTGAATATTTTGTTGCCTTGCATTAGATCCTAGTAGTTCTCCACAAGCTCTTCACAATGACACCTGAATCAGTGTCCTAGCTAAACGTTTTACACTCTACACAATTAATAAAGTAATTCTGAACAATCTTGTGCCTGCGATTTCACTGACATGAAGACATTGTAGGCAAATGAAATGCATGACAAACACATACGGACATGCTTTATTTGTTGTGAGTCTAACCATTGTTTACACATTATTAGTCTTGTTATTAATGACTCAAATCTAATAGCACTCTGTCACACATGAAAGTTCAATTGGCATGTGAAGATGTTTTCTCGTCAAAAGTATACGTGGTGGAGGGTAAGCAAATAAATAAAATTCACCATATTATTAATAGTAATTGCTGCAGATAGGATGACTTGTCTCACTACTCACAGAAAAAGTCTTAGGGGGAAAAGAGGAGCAAATAAATTGTCAGTATGGTTTAATTAAGATTCTAACCTTTAAAATTAATAGTAGAAAAGCTGAAACAAATGATAATTCTTGGGATAGTGGCTTCTGAAATGGTATAAATGTCAGCTTAACAACGATATACACTGCTCATAAATTGAGAATGTAGGACTATAAAACATACTGTGGTATGTACACTGATTTGCACCATAACAGTATATTAAAGAGGAATAGTGTCATTAAAAATTAATCTCAGAGTAAGGAAGTGTGCCATTTAGTCAATAGAGACACAACTGTGTGGCTGCAGTTCTCATATGTGTTGACTATGGGCTAATGGAGAACAGTAAGAACAGACCAGTAAATCAAGAAAAATATATTTTTGTCCCCAAAAAGGAAAATGAAACATTGTCCTATATGACTCTGTCAAAGATGTTTGACTGTACTGTCACAAAAGTGATCCAGTACACTGTCAAAGATTTTATGAAAGCTCATTTTGCAGTGTGATGATTTAACAAAAGAAAGAAAATGTAACAAATTGAGAGTGGTCATTGGCTAAGTAATTTGTTGTATTAATTTTATTGGAATGTGCAACTAACTTTAAGTGATGGGATTCTTGAAGTTTTCCTAGCATACTGAATATTTTATTAGGTTTTGGGATTGCAGCTGGATAATGTTGACTTCTTGTGGCAAGAAATCAACATTATCTGGCTGCAATCTCCAAAATGTCACAGAACGTTAAATTACATGTCAGAAAGGGTTTGAAGTGTGGTGGTGTAGATAGTAAATATCAGATAGACAGGTAAACAGATTACAGAGAGATGTTAAAGTTAGTACCTAGAAGAAACTTTGTGAGTGGAAGAGAGAAACTTAAATTGTATGACAAATAAAGCAGCTATTAATAAAGAAAGGGTTGGTTAACTGTATAGTGGAAGGTTATTATTGTAGACAAACAGAAATATTTCAGATATATAACAGAGCTAATACATGGTGCCAGCTGAAGTAAGTATTCATAAGAGGGTTCAGGTAAGAAAAAAATAGGGACTACTTCAGACCAGTGAATAAATAAAGGTAAGGCAACAGGCTGCAGTCCTGTAGGCAGACCAGTGAAACAGAAAAAGGCTAAGGTAAGAGAACAAGCATTTCCTTGGAATTCTGATCTTTTGAAATTATGTCCACTGGTCGGGTTAAGGAACAATATCAGTAGGGTATTGTGGATGTTAGGTAAGGCTTTTGCAGTCTTTCCATGGTCAAGTGCTGGTGTGAAGTTTTGCAATTTTTGTTACTTTTATGTTTTTCATTGTGCTAAAAATTAAGTACAGACTACTATGTGTGCTCATCAGTCAGACTGAATGGGCTATCACAAATGTAATAAATGGAGTGTGTAACAGTAGTGTAGAAATTGCATTGTTAATGAGTGTAACTTGAATATTAGACAACCATTTTAAAATTGTGCCCCTTTTCTGGATCTGTGTGTACATATACCCAGTATTGCATTAATAAACCACATGCTTTCTATGTGAAATAGTGTTATCCAGATCTGTAATTCATCACTTTACATTAGCAATACTTCAGTCACTGAATCAGACTGAACAATGCTGATAAGCTGACTACAAGACTAAAAATTGAATGCTCCTAATAGGAAAAATAGAAATAATGTGGTGTTAAACGAACTGTTTTGACCTGAATTTACATTCTTTGTGTAATGGAGTGATAAATTACAAAATTCATTTTGTAAATTTTGTCTCTGTGGTGCATTTCAAGTTATTGTTGTATGGGTAAAATTTTTAGTTGTTTGTTTGTGGATTAAAGTTTTTACTGAGGACAGGTGTGTGATGTACAAGCAATGCTACAGTCATAGAAATAAATGAAGTGGAGATGTGTTTGTTCTCTCTCATTGCTGTAAAAAAAAAGAAAGAAAGAAAAGGAGAAGGGCAAATTCTACTGAGTTGGTGCATCACACTTTCGACAGTTGCGTTTGAAGCATTCTGTTTCTGAAGTCATTATCTGTGTGAGCATTAAATGCAGTTATAGCAAGTCCTTTAGAGAACTGTTCATTGTGATATTGATGCAGGTGAGATACCTGTGATGTTCTACAGAGATTATGCAAAATAACTTGTTCCCCTTCTAGCAGTGGTTTAACATAAGGTCACTAAAGCAGCGAATGATATCTAGCTATTGGGAAAAAGCACATTCATTCCACTTTTCAAGAAGGGCATCAGACAGACATGATTATAGGCCTATATCACATACACCAGTCTTATATAATTATGGAATTTGTATTGCACTCATGCAATATGATGCTTTTGGAGAGTGGAAATGTCCTCTATAAAAACCAAAATAATCAACATGGATCCTGCAAACAGAGCAGCTCTTGCGAAATTAAATTTATCGTGTTCATCCACGAGATCCAGAGCACCATAAACAAAGGCACTCAGGTTGATGAAGTGGTGCTTGGTTTCCAGAAGTCATTTAATATGCTACAAGCATACTGAATATTAAAGCAGATTTGCGGTAGATACAGGAAGGAGTTCCATGCAGGCAGAACTTGACACATCATCATTAATGGAACCAAGTAAGATAGATAATTTTGAGTGTCTCCTAAGTGATGGTTTACAGCCTGCTGCTATTTACAATTTATATTAATGACCTAGTAGACAACGTTGAAGGCTCTGTGAGACTATTAACAGAAAATTCGGTTTGCTGTAGGAAAGTTATAGTGACAGTAGACTGTAACAAAATGCAAGAAGACCTGTGGAGGCTCGACAGTTGGTGCAGAGACTGTCAGTTTACCCTGCATGTAGTTAGGTATAAAGTAATGCGCTTAAATAGGCAAAGTGACCCAGTGCTGGTCAGTTACGCTGTTGTCAGTCTGAAGCTGGTTTGGTACGGGTCTCCATGCTAGTACAAGCTTCTTCATCTGCAAGTAATTTCTGCTACCTACAGCCATTTGAACCCACTTATTGTATTCCTTCCTGGGTCTCCTCCTACAATTTTTTCTTTGATGATAGTCTTGTGTCTTTTAATCGAGTTATGTCATAAATTTCTTTTCTCTGTGGTTTGATTTTGTACCACCTCATTAATTAATCAATCTACGCATCTAATCGTCAGCATTTCTCTATAACACTACTTTTCAGAAACTTCTAATCTCTTCTTGTACGAACTGCTCATCATCCACTTTTCAGTTCCATGCAAGGCTTTACTCCAGATAAGTGCCTTCAGAAAAGACTTCTTAATACCTAAGTTGTTGTTGGTTGTTAAGAAATTCCTCTTTCAGAAATGCTTTTCTTGCTATAGCCAGTCTGCATTTTATGTCTTCTCTACTTTGGCCATCATTTTGCTGCCCAAACAGCAAAATTCATCCACTACTTTATGTCTCACATCCTAATGTAATTCCCTCAGTGTCACCAGAAGCAGTGCACTACATTCAATTAGCTTTGTTGACGTTCATCTTATAACCTCTTTTGAAGTACTTATCCATTCCATCCAACTGATCGTGTAAGTCCATTGCTGTGTCTTGCAGAATTAGAATATCAGTGCTCATGTAGGAGTTCAATATGCAGCAACAAAAAATTTTTGATTGTTTGCCAAATAACATAAAATGTCTGGCAGGTAGCAAAGCAAATTTTAACTCTAACCTAAAATCATTTATCTTGGACAATGCCTTCTATTCCATGGATGAATTTCTGTTTAAAAGCTGGAAGTGTTCATTAATGTTAACACAATTCATGTATACATATACTGTAAACAGAATTGTTCCACATTATTTCTCATAAAAGAATTGTTCAGATTGGAACATGTAACTAGATAACAGGAGATTTTTATTTCTCGTCGTTGAACTTTATTGTGCAGCTTGAATAAGTGAGAATAGGCTACACCCCCCCCCTCTCTCTCTCTCTCTCTCTCTCTCTCTCTCTCTCTCTCTCTCTCTCTCCCTCCCTCCCTCTCCCTCTCTCTCCCTCCCCCTCCCCCTCCCCCTCCCCCCCCCCCCCCTCAAACACTGCTTCCCTGTCATGTCCTATGATGTAAGTGCAGTCTGATTTCTCTAAAAGTTGTAATTAATCCTTCGCTCTGTAATTAATCACTACAACCCTCGAAATTTCAAAGAGTGTATTCCAGCCAACAATGTCAAAAGCCTTTTCTAAATCGACAAATGCTATTATTGTAGATTAGCACTGTTGGTGATAAATCACTAGAAACTCTTCTTTCTTTTTCCTGGTGTTCGTCCCATCTAGAATAAGGCCTGATTTTTCTGGATTTGGCAAATTCTATTTTATTATTTAATTTTTTGGCTGGATATCTTTCATGGCATCAGTCAGGTAACCTAAGTGTGGAAAGTCGTATGCGCCATCTGTCTGTGAATTGTGTAAACTTTGTTCTGAGTGTTATTGTATTTTAAATGTTCTCATAATGTATTCTCAGAGCCAGAATTTCGGGAATAGGCCAGTACTTGCCTGTACAAGCATGGGGAACCACCTAAAAACCACACCCAGGCTGGCCAGTGTACCAGACCATAATTATTAGTCCGTCACATGAATTTGCTCCATGTGTTGCTCACCAACCTGTCTTGCAAGCTATTGCGCTATGCATTTTACATTTACACTATGCCGTCAGCTCGAAGCAATGGAAACGCTACCTACCGTGAAATACCTAAAAGTAACCATGCGGAGCTACCTGTAGTGGAGTCGTCATATAAAGCAAGTAGTTGGAAAAGCAGATGCCAGACTGAGATTCATTGGGAGAATCTTAAGGAAATGTAATTCATCTGCAAATAAAGTGGCTAAAAATAATAGAAGAGAAAGACAAGATCCAACAAGGAGCAGTACATTTTATCCCTGGTGTGTTTACTCAGTTTAAGTGCGTCGCAGAGATGCTCAACACAAACCAGTGACAGAAATGCCAAGAGGTGTTGTGACACACGAAGTGGTTTGCTGTTGAAATTTCAAGAGCTATTACTCGTCTCATGAAATGATCCCAACGAGAAAATCAGAGAAATTAGATGTATGGAATTGTACCAGCAATCATTCTTCCCATAGGACATTCATCAAAGGAACAGGGAAGGGAGGAAACAATAGTGGTGTCAGAAGTACCCCCCTCATCACACGCCATAAAATTGTTTGCAGAGTATAGATGTAGGTGCATTGATTGTGAGTAGCTACAGCTTACGGTGCTTGTAAGTGGCAAATACTTTGTAAACCAGTGAGAAACATTTATAGAAGTTGGAAGCAGAAAAAACGGTCATATTATAGATGTTGCTAAGTATAGATGTGTGTTGTGCTCCTCTCGTTAGGGACTGACAATACTGCAGTTCCTGTCTGTGCCTGGCCAATATTCACTTGGCTTACTATTGTACCTAGATGCTGTGAGGTCTAATTGTGTGACCAAAAATAAAACATTAATTTTATTTAATATTGTCATGGAAGTTAGATGAAACTCTTCAGCCACTTTTAGCTTGCATTGTCAAATCGTTCGGACGTAATTGTGTGTCATTGACTAGGCATTACATTAACATGCTATTGGCGCATTTTAGATTCAAGAACTGCTTATTTATATTGAAAACAGATATTTTGTGCACAATTTTTATCTGATATACAATTATTTTATTCATTTAACATGTGTATCATATCAAGTAACCTTTTTTTTTTTTTTTTTTTTTTTTTTTTTTTTTTTTTTTTTTTTTTTTTTTTTTTTTTTTTTTTTTTTACAAGAGAAGACTGAAAATGGGTTTGGACTGTGATAGTTGGATGATCTAAGACAAATGTGGTATGTTCAAAAACAGAAAAAGTATTATTAACTGCTCGAAACTTGATTCACAAAGTACATAGATGGAAAGCTTCTATTACACTTTTGGGTGTAACAGCTGCTCGATTTCCTTGTAAAAAATGATTTTAAGTAACTGAAATGTCTATTCTGTTGTAGAAGGTGATTGGCAGTAAAGTTCAGTTATTTCAACAGTTTATTATTATAGCATTTGTGATTGTTCAGCAAATGTATTTCTAAATTTAATTTTGTGTTTATTAATATTTTAGCTTGTAAAGGTCACAAATTGGTGAACAGATATTTTTATATTATGACTTCGTTTTAAATAGTACTCTAGTTTGTAAAGGAAAGGTTGTAAAATATCCACTATATGATACAGGAATGAAAGTGCTGCTGCGCATGTCCGCTGTGATCTTAAACTTTATGGAACCTTTCTCTCAATTGTTCACTGATAGTTTGTAAGGAGCTTTCGTGTAAACTAAGCTTCATGTAATGAAAGAAACGTGGAAGTACTGAATAGTAATTACTTTATTTAAGCCATGCTTCTATTACTCAAAGTAATGAGGTACAACAATTAAAGTTCATAAAATCGTTGCAGAGATTAAGGTGTATTTCTTATTGGTGTGGTTATTACCAAAGTACTTAATGTGGGGAGTTTTCATACACTTGTAAGCAATCTTGCAATTTAGTTTTTTCTTCTTCCAAAATGTATTTCATAGCTGTGATCATACCAGCATTAGTGTTCCCAATGTCATCATGACTTGTTTGATCTTCTTACAAGTAGAGGTCCTCAGTGGTAGTATGGACTTTCTGAAACCCTCTATACAGTGATGTAAGTTAATATCCCAGCTATCACACCCTGCAGCCATTCACCCACATGGGCCTCATTTGCAAGTTAAAGATAAAAAAAAAAATCAGAATTTTACATGATATACAATACCGTTAATTTAGTACACTCACATTGACTGGTTGCATGGTGTAAGGGACTGAAATATAGGCCAAGGGTTCAAATCTTGTCAAGTGTTTCAATTTTTTTCATTTTTAAATTTTATTGAAATTACTTTGATCATTATTTGTATTCAATTAATTGGTTTGAATAATTTTATATTTTTTTCCTTCGTCACCTCATTTTAATTGTCATTCAGCTTCTTCATTTGCTCTCATTTTTCTCTCTATCATTCTTTTCCCACTTGAATTCTTTGTTCACATGATTTTAGTTAGTGTTATGAATTAATTTTGATTCAATTTCTTTTGTTTTATCATCCTGTATTTTTATCTGTGTTATTGCAGTCATTATTTCTATTTCTCATTTTTCTTGAATTTTGTTTTGCTCATAATCCCTTCTTTTGTTTAAATCTTCATCTCATTTATTTTGTCCATAGTGCCATAGAAATTTAAGCTATTCCCATAAAAAAGTACATCTTGTAATGAAAAATAAATGTTTGACACTATTACACAGTCAGTATAAATAGATTATTTCGTCCTCTGTTTTTTAACTGATAGATCAGCATTTTTCAGACATTTAAGTATTGTAATAGAAAAATATAATTAAATATATATTCCCAAAAATTCAAACCAGAACAAGAACGATACAAAGAAAAAAATGAGAAGTGAAAAAATTCGTATGATGATTAAAGTGTAACAAAGAAATAGAAGTAAAACATCATATTTTAACCAATTAATTGAATAAAAATAATGATCAAAATTACTTTGGTAAAGATTTCAAAATAAAAAAATTTAAAGAACTTGATGAGGTTTGAATTCATGACCTTCAGCGTATGACGGCCTTATGGTAGCCAATTACACCACACAACCAGTCTACATTAACCTTTTCTTTTAAAGCTTGTGCGTTACATGAAATTTCAAATATTTTTTTCTGTTGATTAGTTGCAATCAAGGGCCCACCAGGGTGTGATACCTGGTATGTTAACCTAAATCACTATGTAGATGATTTCAAGTTGGTCCCACTGCCTGATACCTCTCTTTGTTAGTGTAATGAAAGAAATCGCAGAATGCAAGGCAAGGTGACTACAAAAGTTCTAGTTGTTTGTGTCCCGCTTTTTTTTTTTTTATTGTGTGTGGATCTGTGGTGTGTGGCATTTAAATAGCAATGTCATGAAATCTCATACATCTACTTTACCAGTGCTTTCAGTCAGACAGATGATTAAAAACACTTTTCTGATGTATGATGTCTGTTCAAAATGTTCTGAAACTTTGTCCACAAAATTTTTCTGCTTGTACCTCATACGTATTGTGCATGGCCTGCTTTGAAATGATCTCCTCCACAATTGATACACCACTCTCAGCGCCATTCCCACCTCCAGAAGCAGTCTTGGTACGCCTCTTGCTGAATCGCACAAAGTGCTGTCTGCGAATTTTCTTTTCTCTCACCTATTGTTGCCAGTCTTTGTCCTTTGAACAGGTTTTTCAACTTTGGAAATAAAAAAATAGTTTCCAGGGGCCAGGTCTGGAGAGTACGTCACAACACGTCCCGTTAGTACCATCAATTAACAATTGTCCCTATGGCACGAATTCATGATGGAACTAATCCTTCAAATGTCAAAGAAAACTATCCGCATGGCTTTGCCTTTTGACCTGACCTGACAAGCTTTCGTTCATCTCGGAGAACCTTTCCTGACCCATTGTGAAGATTGAACCATGGTCTCCGTATCATAACTGTGGGCCCACATGTCTCATCACCAGTTATGATTGTGTTAAGGAACATTTCGTTCTCATTTGCACGATATAAAAACTCTTCACAGAGTGCGAGGCAAAGGTCTCCCTGATCTTGACCCATTAGCCATGGAGACAACACGGTGCATTCCAAGATGCTGTGTCAGGATTTCGTGACATGATCTAGCTGAAATGTTACATTCTTCTGCAATCTCTTCGACAGTCAGGGACAGTCAGCTTCATTGACGTTCATGACATGAGTATCATCAATGGACGCCGAAGGGCGTCATGAACAAGTGTCATCTTTTAATGTCCGTCTGGCCATTTTTAAACTGTGTGAACTATTCGTAACACTGAGTTTAAATATTCATCACCATAGGCTTCCTGCATCATTGTTGTCGCTGTAAATGTTTTCTTGAGTTTCACACAAAAATTAATGCACTTGCATTGCTCCTCCAACTCTGCCATCTCGAAATTCACAAACTGTGCGAGACAACGCTCTACTCAATGCAGCACTGAACAATAACAGACACACAACAATGTAGCTTCCAGTAGTTCCACATTAAACACAGGCATGTGCAGGGATGTCAACTGCATTTCACTCCCACACACCATTGGCACGAAATTACCAAATGATCTGGAATTTTTAGAACAGACCTCATAGTTGAGGAGAATATCATGTTGCTCTGTCTTTGAAGGAATATGTTACTGAAACTTCCTAACAATGAAACTTTGTGCAAGATTGAGACTTAAACTTGAACCACGTGTTTCGAAGGACATGCTCTTACTGACAGCAATTCAGGCATGATACACCATGTGGCTTCCAATCACCAGTACCTCTGTCCTTTTGTCAAAACTTTTCTGAAGCCCTCCTGCAATCCTTGACATTTTAGCATTCCTAGCAGAAATTCTCTTGTAGAGAATGGCTAAGCCATAATCTTTGACATTTTTTCCCCAAAATGATTGTGCCACTTTAGTGGAGAACATACTATTAAGAAAATTCATAATTGTTGAAACTGTGTGCCAATAAGCAATGGAAGCAAGGGTCTGGATTCAGGTTGCCTGGACACAGTTTTGTCATTGAGACTCCATTGAAGAGTGAAGGATTCACTATGAAGAGTTTACTTCTTTGTTGTTCATTATTACATGTAACATTAAAATAATAATTAGTACAGCATGAGAAGCTCACATCTACATACAGTATTACAAATCTTCCCATTTGACAGTAGTAATCTTCATGCTTTCATGGGCACATGAGATTGTGTAGCACAATTTTGCTTGAATTCACACTTATATTAAGCTGAGAATGATGTGAAGGATTCGATATTTGCAATAAATATATACATTATATGTATAAATTCCAAAGACAAATTAGCATTTTGTTTTTGGACATACACATTTTTATGATGAACATACACATTTTTGTGATGAACTTACACTAATTGTAGACATTGAATTTTTGGTATTTGCTCTTGTGCACAATATGTTATTAATCATTATACAGAATAATTCTTATACAGTACAGTCACGCTATTCTGAACCCCGGTATTCTGAAAGCTGTTCAGAAGAAATACAATTTTTTAAACTAAAACACAAGAGATGAAAAAGATGTTTGTGAAAAAACATATATTTATTACACTCCTGGAAATTGAAATAAGAACACCGTGAATTCATTGTCCCAGGAAGGGGAAACTTTATTGACACATTCCTGGGGTCAGATACATCACATGATCACACTGACAGAACCACAGGCACATAGACACAGGCAACAGAGCATGCACAATGTTGGCACTAGTACAGTGTATATCCACCTTTCGCAGCAATGCAGACTGCTATTCTCCCATGGAGACGATCGTAGAGATGCTGGATGTAGTCCTGTGGAACGGCTTGCCATGCCATTTCCACCTGGCGCCTCAGTTGGACCAGCGTTCGTGCTGGACGTGCAGACCGCGTGAGACGACGCTTCATCCAGTCCCAAACATGCTCAATGGGGGACAGATCCGGAGATCTTGCTGGCCAGGGTAGTTGACTTACACCTTCTAGAGCACGTTGGGTGGCACGTGATACATGCGGACGTGCATTGTCCTGTTGGAACAGCAAGTTCCCTTGCCGGTCTAGGAATGGTAGAACGATGGGTTCGATGACGGTTTGGATGTACCGTGCACTATTCAGTGTCCCCTCGACGATCACCAGTGGTGTACGGCCAGTGTAGGAGATCGCTCCCCACACCATGATGCCGGGTGTTGGCCCTGTGTGCCTCGGTCGTATGCAGTCCTGATTGTGGCGCTCACCTGCACGGCGCCAAACACGCATACGACCATCATTGGCACCAAGGCAGAAGCGACTCTCATCGCTGAAGACGACACGTCTCCATTCGTCCCTCTATTCACGCCTGTCGCGACACCACTGGAGGCGGGCTGCACGATGTTGGGGCGTGAGCGGAAGACGGCCTAACGGTGTGCGGGACCGTAGCCCAGCTTCATGGAGACGGTTGCGAATGGTCCTCGCCGATACCCCAGGAGCAACAGTGTCCCTAATTTGCTGGGAAGTGGCGGTGCGGTCCCCTACGGCACTGCGTAGGATCCTACGGTCTTGGCGTGCATCCGTGCTTCGCTGCGGTCCGGTCCCAGGTCGACGGGCACGTGCACCTTCCGCCGACCACTGGCGACAACATCGATGTACTGTGGAGACCTCACGCCCCACGTGTTGAGCATTTTGGCGGTACGTCCACCCGGCCTCCCGCATGCCCACTATACGCCCTCGCTCAAAGTCCGTCAACTGCACATACGGTTCACGTCCACGCTGTCGCGGCATGCTACCAGTGTTAAAGACTGCGATGGAGCTCTGTATGCCACGGCAAACTGGCTGACACTGACGGTGGCGAAGCACAAATGCTGCGCAGCTAGCGCCATTCAACGGCCAACACCGCGGTTCGTGGTGTGTCCGCTGTGCCGTGCGTGTGATCATTGCTTGTACAGCCCTCTCGCAGTGGGTCTGACACACCGGTGTCAATGTGTTCTTTTTTCCATTTCCGGGAGTGTATTATACAAACAAGTTACATACAGACATGCATAGAGCCATGATTGATGGAAACGCCTAAAACCATATTGGAATGAAAGCTGGTTACTTACAGTACAGAACATGTCGGCTCCATTTATACAGTTTTGTAGAACCATTTTTAATGACACACACACACACACACACACACACACACACACACACACACTCTTAAGCCGGCCCTTATTTTTTAACGAAAAGCACTGAATTGACTTGAGGATGCAATGTTTTGCCATCGCAGCGTGAACATAACATCGTTTGGTGTTGATGAAGGTTGCTGTTAGACATAGCATTAAAGATGAGCCTAAGAGCATTTACCGTGTCTGTGTTTGATATGACTTCAGTTTGAGCGTTCACCTTCTCCTTCCTTTCCTCTGAGGCAGTCCGAGCTGGTGAGCCCTGTACTATTGTTATGACATCTTCATCTCCTTAATCCTGATGCCCATTGTCATCAACAGCCGTCTGCTCCTCAACAGAGCTTTCTTCTGTGTCTTCACGGCCAGGGATTTTCTTGACTAGGGGAATGAGGTCACAGTCTATCACTGGTGTAAAAGTTGTTTCAACAAATTCCAATATAGGCCAGAGATTTTTCCACATTTTTTGTAATGTACACCTAGTGGTGTTATCCCATGCTTCAGCCAACCAGTAAATCACATCTTTTATTGTAATTTTCTTGATGTGATGGACTACGAACATAAATTAAAAAGTGCATAGAGACTCACTAAAGTAACCCAGCACTCACGGAACAAAGCTTAACAATAAATTTGCGATAATGTTCGGGATGTGGGAGGGAGAGGGATAGGTAGGGCATCTGCACTGTGAGTCATCAAAGGTCGCTAGCAGATGTCCCCACATTTTGAGTTACACCTTAACAAGTCAATTGATGAAATCCAACTATTACAAATTCCCACTAAACCAAGCAGTATTCAGTACCAATTAGTTCGGAATAATGTGACTACACTGTACTTCAGTATTTGCATGCCCAGTGTTATCTCTTTACTGTGTCGCTACAATAAGTGAATGCAAACTTGATATTTTTTTGTGTTTTTCCTGTTGTTGTTGTTGTTGTTGTTGTCGTTGTTGTTGTCTTCAGTCCTGAGATTGGTTTGATGCAGCTCTCCATGCTACTCTATCCTGTGCAAGCTTCTTCATCTCCCGGTACTTACTGCAACCTACATCCTTCTGACTAACCATGTTCCGCACCAATCGGTGATGCACAGAACCTGTAGCATCCAGCAGTACTTGTTTTGGAATGCTGACTGTCCAGCAGTTTACGCAGTTCTCAACATTGGCTGTTTGTGATACAATCGGACTACCTTGCACTGCCAATCAAAAGAAAACACTCGAAGACACAGGCTTTAGTAACGGATCACAGTGTAGTAAATGCTTCTATATGCATCACCTTAGGTTTGCATGGACAAATCTGACAGACTGTTATAATGATGATAGGAATGCTCACCTACAAACAGTGTAAATCACCAGTCAACTACAACATAATATAATCCCTTCTTTCAACACTTAATGTCCGCTTTTGCATATCTGTACCGTAGGCATAATACATCAATTTTGTTAGACAGATACTTCAAAAAACAAGGTGGAATCCACAATTCACTACTGCCATCCAGTGCTTTGTTCCCAAAAGAAAAACATTTAACACTCCATCCTTCAATGTTGTACTAATGCACACCACATTGGTGACTCACGAACAGGTGTTAAGATAAATAATTTCCAGAGCCAACTGCCATATTTGCTTGCCCCAAACACTCCACGCTTCTCAAAGAAGACACTCCGCCAACAACGTAGAGGTGAGTTGCAGGCCTGCACCAACCTAGTTCGCTGTCAGGAGGATGGGTGCGTGAATTCAGACTGCCAGAATGATGAACATCCGGTGCACTGGCTGTTTATGTGATCACTGAAGATGTCATGTTTAGATTTAAAGGAATATATTGTGTAAGAATTCCGTAGTATTAATGATGAGTATTGCATTAGAACATTTCTACCTTTTGCAAATATTAAACAAGAAGGATTCTGAATTAACACAGACAGTGAATCAAATTAATTGTGAATTGCAACTAAACATTTTTAATGCAGATCATTTGATCCCTAACCCTAAATTGTCTTTAGTTTAACATGACATATCCAACAATATGGAGCAGTAGTCATTAGGAGATGTTAAGTGGCTCTTCCCTATTGAAGAAACAATCCTGACCTGAACTGATTTATAAAAGCAATTCAAAATCTAATTAAAAATGCTAATCTTGGCACTGACTTGTGCCTTAAATGCTGGCACAGTTGATCATCACCTGATACATGCAATCTTCAGCATTACATGACTCATCTTGTGTTCAAAATTGTTTCCCTTGATGTAGTGCACTTATCACAACCAAATTTATTGTAGCTATCTGAAGATATAATCAGTGGTTGTTTGCAAATAAGTCATAGATTTTTTGCTGATAGTGGGGACAGATTTCAAACTCCATGATTAATAACTACATACCATAAACTAAATTCTGCTGATGTCCTTCTCCTAAATCACTGTAGGTGTGTACTAGGATGGTTCCTCCAAAAAGATCACAGATAATTTTTCTGCCCCTTCCTTGTCCTGCTCAGCTCGGAAATGCATTGTTTTTGTTTATCCCTTTCATTACTTCCTTTGTCAGTTTGATTCAACTTGAGGTCACTTTAAGATAAGGATCCAATTAGCTTATCATTTCTAGTGAGGTAGTAATATGGAATGAGAAGTAATTTAATGAAGATCATAGTGCTGCTCTTCACTGTTGTACATTAATATTTTTTACATAAAAAGTAGTCACATGACCAGGGTGTATACGACCCGGGAGATCCGGGAAAAACCTGGGAATTTTTTCATCCGGGAGAAAAGCGGGAAAAACCCGGGAATTTTTCATCATTTTAGTTTTCAGTTAAATTTTTGTAACTTTGACTGGTATGAACCAGAACTCTAACAAAGAATATTACCATATCTCACTACTGCAGAATAATACTGCAGCAATAAAAAACAAATGAGAGGGAAAAAATGAAAATAAAACTTAAATTGCAAAGGAAATGTACTATTGCAACAACAAAACACAGTGCTCATATAAGCGTCTGCCAACAGCAAAATATGTCAAAGGCTTTAGGAACACTGTGATGTTTCTTAAAGTGTAACACACTTCTCTTGCAGCTTATTAATCTTAGAGACCAATATTATATGTAGAAGCTTTTCTTTTCTTGTAGCAACTACGTGTATACTAATTTAAACCATTACCTTTTCCTATTTGTGTGTTTGTGCTACATAACAGTGATGGTGCTATTGGCTGACTACATCACATGTTCTGTGCTCTGTATATCTGCTGTCATCGGCTGGCGAGATTGCTCGACATGAGCTACGACTGGCTTAACAAAAGCGCATCGCAGTCTCGATTTCAATCCTTTGGAAAGTAGCATGCAATGTTTGGTGGAATTCGAATTAATACTTTCGTAATACGAGAATATGCAGTGTACATGTTGCTGCACATCACACCTTTCCAAAACATGTTTTTTTCCCCCTGAGTTTTGTTTTCTAAAGTGGCGGGAAATTCTACGCCAGTGTATAAAACCGAAACTATTGAAAGGATTGATAAGTTTTACAGTTCCGAGGAAAAGTACACTGTTACTTAACATGGAAAAAGTGTATTTTCATACGGGAGAAAGTGCATTTTTAACCGGGAAATCTGGGATTTTTTTTTTTCCTTGCCCACGTATACACCCTGATGACTGAAAGGCTGGTATATCAGAGTAATAATCTCACCTTCTTACACTACATAGTTTGGAACCAGCAAAAGATGTTCGAGATAGACAAAAGGAAAGGAAATTGCAAGGGAAATAGCAACCATTAAAAAGAAAATATGTTGGGTTGAATGAAACCATTCATAAGTATCTAAAGAGCTAATGATAGAAGGTGAAATTAAGTTTTGATTGTGGGAATACAACAAAAGTGTGAAGAAAATAAAACTGACTTATCTGGGATAGTTATATATTTTATCAGTTAAGACAACGTAGTTACTAATAACAGAGAAAACTATTTAACCATTTGAAGATTTTGTGATGAACTGTTTGTACTGTTCTAGAGGTGAACAAGAAACACCAATAGTAAATCAACATAATGGCATTCTGGAAGTTATTAGATGTGTTGTCTAAAACATTTCATGACATGTACAAAGGAAAGATGCTTGGAGCAGATCGTGCTTCATTAGAAATGTTTGACAATAATAATTCTTGGAAACTAAAACCATGCAGCAATTTGTTCCTCTCAGCAAGTGGACAGAGAAGATAAAACAAATTTAGATCTGTCAACTTCCTCTGTTTTACATACCAAATATTCATTAAAATCATTACTAACAGCACACAAAAATGGATTTTAATCAAGCTAAGGAACAAAATGGATATAGCATCAGCAAATTTTGAAAGAATTTATGGAATGGGACAAAGTATAAATTACCATTTTGCATTAACAGTTTCACTGCGGCTGACGTTTATAAGCGTCACAAGAAGCCACGAGCCAGTGCGGCTGATGCTTATAAGCGTCCGCGCTCACTGTCGGATTACTCAGTCTAGTTGCAGCATCTAAGCTAGCATCAAAGCGTGTAAACTTTTGTTTTGTGTGGGCAGTTATCGAACGTATATTGTTCATAATGGCGGCTAATGAACCGACACCTGGACCTTCCAATGTGAAAAGGGGCAGGAAAAGTGTTAAATTGACAGAGGAACAGTTACTTAGTGTACTAGACCCCTATAGGTGTCAGGCAGCAAACAGACTTTAAAACGTGACCGCAATACAGACGAAGCTTATTTGAAGTAATGCATCTAAGGAGTCATCATTAAGTCAGTATAGAACATGATCCTACAGATCTTACAAGGTCTTGACGTCAGCCTGTAGCTCAGGTGTGCTTAGGAGCGTCGGCTCCAAGCAATACCTGCCGTTTCAGTGTGTTACCGGACGCATTCGCACGTTGCCGGGCCGCACTGGAGAGTTGTGCGCCTGCACCGATGCCTCAGCGAAAGTGTTAAAAGTCATGCTGAGTGACAAAGCTTTTAATTGTTTTTCAACAAAACTCTTCTATAGCCCTGGAGAAACAAGGCACTTATGCTATCTGGACTACATCATCAGTTAAACTTCAGCAGGATGGTGAGAATCTAGAATTAAAAGAGGGTCAGACAGATTTAAAGTCATAAAAACTACCCCCAGTAGTCCTGTAGGAAATATTCAGATTCTTAAAGTATGGAACAGAGGAATGTGTGCTGATGGGACTTTGCCTGAACCACCTTTGATTCGAAGATAATGCATTGTTTGTTTCTAGTGTAGATAAATTTCAGCAGAAAGTGGAATAACAAAATAGAGGAAGTTCAAAAATCAGTCATAATAACATTAGAATAGTGTCTTATCAACATTTTAAAAAGAAAATTATACATGTTGGTCATGTCACAGATCTTTATTTAGGGCAGATGAAGACTGCGCTATTAGACTGATCAGGAAGAGGAATGAGATACCAGACAATGAACTGACTTTGGGGTCGGGTGGAGGAACAGCACAGAGGTGCTGCCAGCATATGTATCTAGGTATGAACATAGGATGGAACACTGTGTTGGCAGAAGGAGTGGGGCTAGGGCTACTGGGCTCAGACAGCTGATGGACTGGTCGATGGGAGGGAGAGGGGGAGGAGATAAAAGAATGGTGCTGGTTCCCCATCAGTCAGTTCATCATCACACCAGATGATGGCAACGTGGTCATTTGATGAAAATTGTGCCTGTTGGATAATGACATCCAGCAGTTCATCCAGGAACTATTTTGACATGAAATACCCAGGGAGAAGCTGAAGACTGAAAATTTACAGTTAGAATAGTATTGCTTTTGCCTAACAGCACTGAAGCATGAATGTGGTGGTGGTGGTGGTGTGGTGGTGGTGGTTATGTAAAAGAATGTTATTAGAATACATTCATGAATAGTACGCATCCTTATGATGGCAGAGTGTAATGCATAGGGAAGGCAAGGGGAAGCTTTTATACAGCACTGAATGTTAAATGACATGATATATGCTCTTGAGGCAGAGTAGGCCACCACATCTAGACATAACAGTACCACTATTTATGGGACTTTCTAACCTACTCTAAGTACACCAGCCCAACCATGAACCAATGAACCATACACCTTTCCATTGGTGGGGAGGCTTGAGTGCCTCAACGATACAGATAGCCGTGCCTTAGGTGCAACCACAATGGAGGGGTGTCTGTTGAGAGGCCAGACAAATGTGTGCTTCCTGAAGAGGTGCAGCAGTAGTTGCTAGAAACGTAGGTTTGCCTTTCCTTAATCTATCTTCTAAGATAAGTCGTAGAGTCAGTATTGCCTCACGTGGTCAAACATTAGGTGCAACCACAATGGAGGGCATGCAGCTTTACTGTATGCTTAAATGATGATGGCATCCTCTTGGCTAAAATATTCCAGAGATAAAATAATCCCCCCCCCCCCCTTCGGATCTCCAGGCAGGGACTACTCAGGACGTTTTTGTTATCAGGAGGAAAGGAAACTGGCATTCTATGGATTGGAGTGTGGAATGTGTGATCCTTTAATCGAGCAGGTAGGTTAGAAAATTTAAAAAGGGGAATGGCTAGGTTAAAGTTAGATATAGTGGGGTATCAGTGAAGTTCAGTGGCAGGAGGAACAAGACATCTGGTCAGGTAAATACAGGGCTATAAATACCAAATCAAATAGGGGTAATGCAGAAGTAGGTTTAACAATGAATAAAAAAATAGGAGTGCGGGTAAGCTACTATGAACAGTGTAGCGAATGCATTATTGTAGTCAAGATAGACACAAAGCCCATGCCTACCACAGTAGTACAAGTTTATGTGCCAAATAGCTCTCAGATGACGAAGAGATCGAAGAAATGTATGATGATGAGATAGAAGAAGTTATTCAGATAGTGAAGGAAGGAAGACGAAAATTTAATAGTCATGGGGGACTGGAATTCGATAGTAGGAAAAGGAAGAGAAGGAAAAGTAGTAGGTGATAATGGAATGGGGGAAGGGATGAAAGAGGAAGTCACCTGGTAGAATTCTGCACAGAGCATAACTGAATCATAGCTAACGCTTAATTCAAAAATAATGAAATAAGGTTGTATACATGGAAGAGGCCTGGAGATACTGGAAGGTTTCAGATAGATTATATAATGGTAAGACAGAGATTTAAGAACCAAGTTTTATATTGTAAGACATTTCCAGGGGCGGATGTGGACTCTTGAACAGTTTATTGGTTATGAACTGTAGACAAAAACTGAAGAAACTGCAAAAAGGTCGGAATTTAAGGAGATGGTACCTGGATAAACTGAAAGAACCAGAGGCTGTAGAGAGTTTCAGAGAGAGCATTAGGGAACGATTAACGAGGACAGGGGAAAGAAATACAGTAGAAGAATAATGGGTAGCTTTGAGAGATGAAATAGTGAAGGCAGCCTCTGCTGCCTTCACTATTTCATCTCATATAGCAGGTAAAAAGACGAGGCCTAGTGGAAATCCTTGGGTAACAGAAGAGATATTGAATTTAATTGATGAAAGGAGAAAATATAAAAATGAAGTAGGCAAAAAGGATTACGAACGTCTCAAAAATGAGATTGACAGGAAGTGCAAAATGGCCAAGCAGGGATGGCTAGAGGACAAATGTAAGGATTAAGAGGCATACATCACTAGGGGTAAAATAGATACTGCATACATGAAAATTAAAAGAGACCTTTGGAGAAAAGAGGATCACTTGTATCAGTATCAAGAGCTCAGATGGAAAACCAGTTCTAAGCAATGAAGGGAAAGCAGAAAGGTGGAGGGAGTACATATAGGGTCTATACAAGGGCGATGTACTGACAGAGCTCAAAGACCTGAGCTGAAACAATCCCCCGGGAATAGACAACATTCCTTTAGAACTACTGATAGCCTTGGGAGAGCCAGCCCTGACTAAACTCTACCATCTGATGAGCAAGATGTGTGAGCCAGGCAAAATACCCTCAGACTTTGAGAAGACTATAATAATTCCAATCCCAAAGAAAGCAGATGTTGACAGGTGTGAAAATTATCGAACTATCAATTTAATAAGTCACAGTTGCAAAATACTTTCTTCTTCTTTACACGTGAATGGAAAACTGGTAGAAGCCGACCTCAGGGAAGATCAGTTTGGGTTCTGTAGAAATGTTTGACCACATGAGGCAATACTGACTCTACGACTTACCTTAGAAGATAGATTAAGGAAAGGCAAACCTACGTTTCTAGCATTTGTAGATTTAGAGAAAGGTTTTACAATGTTGACTGGAATATTCTCTTTTAAATTCTGAATGTGGCAGGGGTCAAATACAGGGAACAAAATTTGTTCAAAAACCAGATGGCAGGTACATGACTCAAGGGGCATGAAAGGGAAACAGTGGTTGGGAAGGGAGTGAGATAGGGTTGTAGCCTATCTCTGACATTATTCAATCTGTATATAGAGCAAGCAGTAAAGGAAACAAAATAAAAATTTGGAGTAGGAATTAAAATCCATGGAGAAGAAATTAAAACTTTGAGGTTTGCCAATGACATTGTAATTCTGGCAGTGATATCAAACGACCTGCAAGAGCAGTTGAACAGAATGGACAGTGTCTTGAAAGGAGGATGTAAGATGAACATCAACAAAAGCAAAATGAGAATAATGAAATGTAGTCAAATTAAATCAAATGATGCTGAGGGAATTAGATTAGGAAATGAGACACTTTCCCAAAGTAGTAGATGAGTTTTGCTATTTGGGGAGCAAATTAACTATGATCATCGAAGTGAAGAGGATATAAAATATAGACTGGCAGTGGCAAGGAAAGCACTTCTGAAGAAGAGAAATTTGTTAACATCAACCGTAGATTTAAGTGTTAGGAAGTCTTTTCTGAAAGTATTTGTATGGAGTGTAGCCATGTATGGAAGTGAAACGTGGGCGATAAATAGGTAGAGAATAGAGGCTTTCAAAATGTGGTGCTACAGAAGAATGCTGAAGACTAGATGGATAGATCACATAACTAATGAGGAGATACTACATAGAATTAGGGAGAAGGGGAATTTGTAGCTGGTACAACTTGACTAGAAGAAGGATCAGTAGGTAGCACATGTTCTGAGGCATCAGGGGATCACCAACTTACTACTGGAGGCCAATGTGAAGGGTAAAAATCGTAGAGGGAGGCCAAGAAATGAATACATCAAGCAGATTCAGAAGGATGTAGGTTGCAGTACGTATGGAGAAGCTTTCACAGGATAGGGTAGCATGGAGAGCTGCATCAAACCAGTGTTTGGGCTGAAGACCACAACAACAACAACAAGTACACCATTTCTGAAATCTATCTCATAATCAAATTTTAGCCCATTGCATAAGAATATTTTAGAAGAAGCAACTGATTTCTAAAGCCTGACAAAACCCAGGCACTTAATAACCATGGCAGTCTGACATGTTCTATATATTTTTTTTTTAATGTTTCCAATGTATTAGTTTAAAAAAAATTTAATACATACACTATGTGATCAAATGTATCTGACACCTCCAAATACATGTTTTTCATATTAGGTGCATTGTGCTGCCAGGTGCTCCATGTCAGCGACCTCATTAGTCGTTAGACATCATGAGAGAGCAGAATGGGGCACTCCGCGGAACTCGCGGACTTTGAATGCGGTCAGGTGATTGGGTGTCACTTGTGTCATATGTCTGTATGCGAGATTTCCACACTCCTAAATATTCCTAGGTCCACTGTTACCGATGTGATAGTGAAGTGGAAATGTGAAGGGACACGTACAGCATAAAAGCGTACTGGCTGACCTCGTCTGTTGACTGACAAAGACTGCCGACACTTTAAGTGGGTCATAATGTGTAATAGGCAGACATCTATCCAGACCATCACACAGGAATTCCAGACTGCATCAGGATCCATTGCAAGTACTATGACATTTAGGCGGGAGGTGAGACAACTTGGATTTGATGGTCCAGAGGCTGCTCATAAGCCACACATCATGCGGGTAAATGCCAAACAACACATCACTTGGTGTATGGAGCGTAAACATTGGACGATTGAACAGTGGAAAATCGTGTGGAGTGTCGAATCACGGTACACAGTATGGTGATCCGATGGCAGGGTGTGGATATGGCGAATGCTTGGTGAACGTCATCTGCCAGTGTGTGTAGTGCCAACAGTAAAATTCAAAGGTGATGGTGTTATGGTGTGGTCATGTTTTTCACGAAGGGGTCTTGCACCCCTTGTTGTTTTGCATGGCACTATCACAAAACAGGCGTACATTAATGTTTTAAGCACGTTCTTGCTTCCCACTGTTGAAGAGCAATTTGGGGATTGCAATTGCATCTTTCAACACGATTGAGCACCTGTTCATAATCCACTTCCTGTTGCAGAGGGGTTACACGACAATAACACCCCTGTAATGGACTGGCCTGCACAGAGTCCTGACCTGAATCCTGTAGATCACCTGTGGGATGTTTTGGAATGCCGACTTCGTGCCAGGTCTCACCAACCGACATCAGTACCTCTCGTGAAGAATGGGCTGCCATTCCCCAAGAAACTTTCTAGTACCTGACTGAATGTGTGCCTGTGGGAGTGGAAGCTGTCATCAAGTCTAAGGGTGGGCCAACATTGTATTGAATTCCAGTATTACAGATGGAGGGCGCCACGAACTTGTAAGTCACTTCCAGCCAGGTGTCCAGATACTTTTGATCACATAGTGTAACTTTGGAGTGATCATCAACAAGTTATCTATCAGTCAGAATGAATCTTTAAGCATTGTATCTGTGTGTAATATCTAACATGGAGTTATCGAGATTGCTGCGGGACATAAATACGGGGACGTGGCAATAGCTGCAATTATGTTGTTACCATCCTCCTCACCCTCCTCCTTGTCTCTTCATTCCTGGTTTCTTCATTCTCTACACAACCTTCCTTCTTCCTTTTATCTGTTTTCTGTAACATACTTCTTGTTTTGGTATCCTTTAACAATATTTGTGATTTTACATTGTGAAGGAGTAATGTTTTCAGAACCCCCCAGTATGACCTCTAGATCCTGGTCAGCTTAGTCTTTCTTTGATTATAATCGTTGCTGGTATTTTATTTTTTTAATGATAGTATTAATGTTGTAGTCATGTGTGATTTACAGTATTTAGTTATGAATCTGTCTTATAAAAAGCTTCCATTAACTGACCTCAAAAGATCAGTACACAACTAAAATGAAATTGAGCAATGTATCAACTCAGTCACATCTAGTTAACATCCTTGCTTCATTCTTTTATGTACTGAATATACTATGTCCGATTTTACAACTCATCAAAATTCGACTTCATTTTTAGTAGTTAATGCTACTTCATGATCAATGTAATTAGTAATAAATATTTTCAACATTTCGCAGCCCTGTCAGCAACTGTATAAATATTGATTTTAATTTTAAAAACCAACAGCCTCAGTTGCAAAGCTTACCTAGATTTGTGAATGGTGGGCTCCATGTAGTTCCCAAGTTGTGCAGTGATTGTAAGCCATAAAATTACCAAATATGCACAACCAGTTGCAAAATAAATAAAACATGATTTTGCAACTGGTTGCTGCATATTTGGTAATTTTACCTAGGTTTCAGTCGGGATAACCCAACCTTCTTCAGAATAAAAGTAACTACTGTTTGTCCATAGTAGACATTGTCAAGCTAAAACTACAAACCCATAAATTATCGTGACTCTAAAAACTTATCTGAAACTGCCCCGGCCCCACTTCTTGACTGTGATGCGGCAGCCACGAGTGCTGTACTGGAACTGACCGTAGCATCATGAGGCCCGCCTAGGCAGACACAGTACACGCCTGCCCATAAACTGTGTGATGGGTACTTGTTGGCGAACCTAACTCCTGACCTTGAATTTACTAGTAAATTTACAATCATGAAACTGAGGCATTGGACTAACGCCCTATTTTGTAGACTTTAGTGTCTGAAACACCTTCAGGGCAGGTGGCACGGCACACAGTCACCGTTCTTGTAAAACAGCTTTACCAGCAGTGCACGATCTTTCATGGAGACAGTCATGTTGGGCATCTCGTTGTAAACTGAGGAACAGCTGTGTGTCATGTGTCTGTTGGTGTGCATATTCAGACATTCAGTACACAACTAAAATGAAATTGAGCAATGTATTGGTTAAATTATCATCAGTTTTTTCTTTTTTCTCATGATGTTTCCCCCTGTGTCAGTAATATGCTGTTCAAATTTGACATCATTCTCAGAAGTGGTTCTCTTTCTATACTGCTTTGAAACTAGAACTTTAATTATGGACACCTTGTGTGTGGTTTTAGGTCAGAAATTGGACTCTTAGGTACTGGATTACAAGGTAAAAAAAGTGAGGTATGTAGTCAGCACTTGAGAAAGTAGCAAGTCTAAGAAAGTTTATGTCGACATGTCGGGCTTATACAGGATGTGGATTTAGAGCTGTTTGGATATTACAAATAAAAATAAACTTCCAAAGCGCTCTACTCCTGTTTAACAGACAGCATATGATTAGGTTGTGACTGTAAGGAAGGACATTTATTCTTAATAATTTCATTACCATGCTAGGATTAATCAGTTTTAGTGGGTGTGTACGGTTCTGTATAATGTGAGAATAGGGGCAGCAAATTGAAAAAACTTGGGTGTGTACAGTTCTGTATAATGTGAGGATAGGGGCAGCAAATTGGAAAAATGACATTAGCTATTGGAAAATGAAGCAAATAACATAGATACATAAACAAACACATACATACACACAAAATTCAAGCTTTCGCAACCAATGGTTGCTTTGTCAGGAAAGAGGGAAGGAGAGGGAAAGATGAAAGGATGTGGGTTTTAAGGGAGAGGGTAAGGAGTCATTCCAGTCCCGGGAGCGGAAAGACTTACCTTAGGGGGAAAAAAGGACGGGTATACACTCGCATGCGCGCGCGCGCGCACACACACACACACACACACACACACACACACACACACACACACACACATATATCCATCCGCACATACGCAGACACAAGGAGACATTTGTAAAGGCAAAGAGTTTGGGCAGAGATGTCAGTCGAGGCCGGAAGTACAGAGGCAAAGGTGTTGTTGAAAGACAGGTGAGGTATGAGCAGCGGCAACTTGAAATTAGTGGAGGTTGAGGCCTGCCGGATAACGAGAAGAGAGGATATACTGAAGGGCAAGTTCCCATCTCCGGAGTTCTGACAGGTTGGTGTTAGTGGGAAGTATCCAGATAACCCGGACAGTGTGACACTGTGCCAAGATGTGCTGGCCATGCACCAAGGCATGTTTAGCCACAGGGTGATCCTCATTACCAACAAACACTGTCTGCCTGTGTCCATTCATGCGAATGGACAGTTTGTTGCTGGTTATTCCCACATAGAAAGCTTCACAGTGTAGGCAGGTCAGTTGGTAAATCAGGTGGGTGCTTTCACACGTGGCTCTGCCTTTGATCGTGTACGCCTTCCGGGTTACAGGACTGGAGTAGGTGGTGGTGGGAGGGTGCATTGGACAGGTTTTACACCGGGGGCGGTTACAAGGGTAGGAGCCAGAGGGTAGGGAAGGTGGTTTGGGGATTTCATAGGGATGAACTAAGAGGCTATGAAGGTTAGGTGGACGGCGGAAAGACACTGTTGGTGGAGTGGGGAGGATTTCATGAAGGCTGGATCTCATTTCAGGGCAGAATTTGAGGAAGTCGTATCCCTGCTGGAGAGCCACATTCAGAGTCTGATCCAGTCTCGGAAAGTATCCTGTCACAAGTGGGGCACTTTTGTGGTTCTTCTGTGGGAGGTTCTGGGTTTGAGGGGATGAGGAAGTGGCTCTGGTTATTTGCTTCTGTACCGGGTCGGGAGGGTAGTTGCGGGATGTGAAAGCTGTTTTCAGATTGTTGGTGTAATGGTCAGGGATTCTGGACTGGAGCAGATTCATTTGCCACGAAGACCTAGGCTGTAGGGAAGGGACCATTTGATGTGGAATGGGTGGCAGCTGTCATAACGGAGGTACTGTTGCTTGTTGGTGGGTTTGATGTGGACGGACGTGTGAAGCTGGCCATTGGACAGATGGAGGTCAACGTCAAGGAAAGTGGCATGGGATTTGGAGTAGGACCAGGTGAATCTGATGGAACCAAAGGAGTTTAGGTTGGAGAGGAAATTCTGGGGTTCTTCCTCACTGTGAGTGCAGATCATGAAGATGTCATCAATAAATCTGTACCAAACTTTGGGTTGGCAGGCCTGGGTAACCAAGAAGGCTTCCTCTAAGCGACCCATGAATAGGTTGGCGTATAAGGGGGCCATCCTGGTACCCATGGCTGTTCCCTTTAATTGTTGGTATGTCTGGCCTTCAAAAGTGAAGAAGTTGTGGGTCAGGATGAAGCTGGCTAAAGTAATGAGCAAAGAGGTTTTAGGTAGGGTGGCAGGTGATCGGCGTGAAAGGAAGTGCTCCATAGCAGCTAGGCCCTGGACGTGCGGAATATTTGTGTATAAGGAAGTGGCATCAATGGTTACAAGGATGGTTTCCAGGGGTAATAGATTGGGTAAGGATTCCAGGCATTTGAGAAAGTGGTTGGTGTCTTTGATGAAGGATGGGAGACTGCATGTAATGGGTTGAAGGTGTTGATCTACGTAGGCAGAGATACGTTCTGTGGGGGCTTGGTAACCAGCTACAATGGGGCGGCCGGGATGATTGGGTTTGTGAATTTTAGGAAGAAGGTAGAAGGTAGGGGAGCGGGGTGTCGGTGGGGTCAGGAGGTTGATGGAGTCAGGTGAAAGGTTTTGTAGGGGGCCTAAGGTTCTGAGGATTCCTTGAAGCTCCGCCTGGACATCAGGAATGGGATTACCTTGGCAAACTTTGTATGTGGTGTTGTCTGAAAGCTGACGCAGTTCCTCAGCCACATACTCCCGACGATTAAGTACCACGGTCGTGGAACCCTTGTTCGCCAGAAGAATGACAATGGATCGGTCAGCCTTCAGATCACAGATAGCATGGGCTTCAGCAGTGGTGATGTTGGGAGTAGGATTAAGGTTTTTTAAGAAGGATTGAGAAGCAAGGCTGGAAGTCAGAAATTCCTGGAAGGTTTGGAGAGGGTGATTTTGAGGAAGAGGAGGTGGGTCACTCTGTGACGGAGGACGGAAATGTTCCAGGCATGGTTCAATTTGGATAGTGTCTTGGGGAGTTGGATCATTAGGAGTAGGATTAGGATCATTTTTATTCGTGGCAAAGTGATATTTCCAGCAGAGAGTAAGAGTGTAGGACAGTAAATCTTTGACGAGGGCTGTTTGGTTGAATCTGGGAGTGGGGCTGAAGGTGAGGCCTTTGGATAGGACAGAGGTTTCGGATTGGGAGAGAGGTTTGGAGGAAAAGTTAACTACTGAATTAGGGTGTTGTGGTTCGAGATTGTGTTGATTGGAATTTTGAGGTTTTGGAGGGAGTGGAGCTGGAAGTGGGAGACTGAGTAGATGGGAGAGACTGGGTTTGTGTGCGATGAGAGGAGGTTGAGGTTTGCTGGAAAGGTTGTGAAGGGTGAGTGAGTTGCCTTTCGGGAGGTGGGAAACTAGGAGATTGGATAGTTTTTTGAGGTGGAGGGTGGCATGCTGTTCTAATTTGCGGTTGGCCTGTAGTAGGATGCTTTGAACAGCCAGTGTGGATGCGGGAGAGGAAAGGACCCTCCAGACCTGGTACAGAAGCAAATAACCAGAGCCACTTCCTCATCCCCTCAAACCCAGAACCTCCCACAGAAGAACCACAAAAGTGCCCCACTTGTGACAGGATACTTTCCGGGACTGGATCAGACTCTGAATGTGGATCTCCAGCAGGGATACGACTTCCTCAAGTCCTGCCCTGAAATGAGATCCAGCCTTCATGAAATCCAGCCTTCATGAAATCCTCCCCAATCCACCAACAGTGTCTTTCCGCCGTCCACCTAACCTTTGTAACCTCTTAGTTCATCCCTATGAAATCCTCAAACCACCTTCCTTACCCTCTGGCTCCTACCCTTGTAACCGCCCCCGGTGTAAAACCTGTCCTATGCACCCTCCCACCACCACCTACTCCAGTCCTGTAACCCGGAAGGTGTACACGATCAAAGGCAGAGCCACATGTGAAAGCACCCACGTGATTTACCAACTGACCTGCCTACACTGTGAAGCTTTCTATGTGGGAATGACCAGCAACAAACTGTCCATTCACATGAATGGACACAGGCAGACAGTGTTTGTTGGTAATGAGGATCACCCTGTGGCTAAACATGCCTTGGTGCACGGCCAGCACATCTTGGCACAGCGTTACGCTGTCCGGGTTATCTGGATACTTCCCACTAACACCAACCTGTCAGAACTCCGGAGATGGGAACTTGCCCTTCAGTATATCCTCTCTTCTCATTATCCGCCAGGCCTCAACCTCCGCTAATTTCAAGTTGCCGCCGCTCATACCCCACCTGTCTTTCAAGGATTTTAATCTGTATAACAACACTTCAATAAACAGTATGTATTGCAGATAGTTGTTTTGAAAGTATACAGTGTTATACGATCACACATAATTACATAAGTTATTTCAAGACCGAAAGAATTTTGAAATGTCACATTCCTAAGTGTATAACACTCCAATGTGTTCCCAAAAAAAGGAGAGGGGGGGGGGGGGCAAGCCCTTGAAACACACTGGATATAATAGCCATGAAGCTTTAATACTGAATTTCTTAATAGAACTGGAGAAATTATTCAGAAGATAACAACAGTTATTTGAAAAATAAAGCTATTTCTGGATCTGAAGCATTGCCTCAACAGCACCCTTCAACAAGCTTCAACTGATTGTGTCTATATAATGTTCTTTGCTCAGCATCTGTTTAAATGATATAATATTCCAGCAGCATTAAAGATGCGCTTAATTGCCATCATCTGTCATTAGTTATAGCAGTGGACAGAAATTGAGTTGGTTGTATGTGTTGCCAGAAGTATTGCCCTAGAAATTGTTGCTGTGTATGTTTAGCTATTCTTTATTCTGTATAATATTTATTACGTTGGATTTTACAAAATGTATGGCTAATCAAAATGATGCTACGACACTCTTGGTGCTTGGGTGAGCTATTTACACAGCTGCCATCTCAAAGCTGCAAATGAGCAAAGGTACCAGACAAGATTTGAAAACATGAGAGCTTAAAAATGGAAGATAGGGTAATGTTTGAGGCAGAGGTTACTGCGAAAAGATTGTGCATGAGTTAATAAGAGCAGAAAGCTAAGTGCATTGTATGTGATAGAAGCGGGAGGGGGTGAGCAAGATTAGACAGGTCAGAAAATGAAAGATTTAGAAAATTAAAAGGGAGTGAAGGAAGGAATATCACTCTGAAGAAGTGTTGATACCAAAGAAATTAATGTCAATTAAGGCCAGGTGGGTGGCAGGAACGTAACGCCAATTCCAATCTGCAGAGTTCTGAGAAACTGGTATCTGAGGGAAGAATCCAGACGGTACATGTGATGAAGCAGACACCAAGGTCATGACTGTCATGGTGTAGAGCATGCTCTGCAACAGCATATTATGTATTGCCATTATACAACCTCTGCCTACACCCATTTATTCTAACTGATAGCTTGGTACTAGTCATGCTGATGTAACAAACTGAACAGTGCTTACATAACAGATGGTATACGATGCATCGTTTGACAGGTGGCTCTCCATTTGATAGTACACGTTTTTCCAGATATAGGGCTGGTATAGGTAAAGCAGGAGGGTGCGTAGGGCAAGTCTTACAGCTGAGACAGTCTCAGAGATAGTAGCCATAGGGTAGAGAGATGAGTGCAGAATGAGCTTGGGATCTGACAAAGATCTTGCTAAAATTTGGAGGGTGACAAAGAGCTATTCTAAGTGTGGTGGGCAGTATGTTAGACATTATGGACCTCATTTTGTGGGGGCGTTGTCATATTGGGTGATTAACACATTCGAGACCAGCGTAATGCTGTGTGACAAGAAGTGTAGCCCTATGGTGGTTTTTTTTTTTTAAGGAATCAGCAGTACCAGGATTGGATGAGATGGCCTGGGAAATCTGGTGGGGTAATTACATCAAGTGAAGGCTAAAGTGGGAGTGGTGGTATATTGCTGTAAAGAGTCTGCATCTGAACAAATACATTTGCTTCAAATGCCAAGGATGTATGGAAGGGAACGTTTCGCATGGAAAGGATGGCATTTGGCAAAATGTAAGTACTGTTTGTTAATAGGTTTAATGCGAACAGAAGTGTGTAGCTGACCTCCAGTGAGTATGAGATAATGTCAAGGAAAGTGGCATAGGTTCAGCATAGGACCATGTAAACTTTATTGGGGAGAACGTATTCAGAGATTCTAAGAATTTTAACAGGTCAGCATCGCCATGAGTCCATATGGTAAAGTTGTCATCAGTGTATCAGAACCAAACCAGCAACTGAAGGCTTATAGATACTAGGAAATTGCCCTCCAAATGACCCATGAAAAAGATGGCATAGCAAGGAGCCATCTGGTTCCCTTGGCTGTGCCCCATATCTTTTTTATATCTGCCCTTTAAAGGTTAAGTAGTTGTGGGTAAGTATAAAGTTGATCAAGCTGAGCAGGAGCATGTCATAGGTTTGGAATTGGCTGGGTGCTGACTGAGGAGATGTTCAGTAGGAGATAGACCATGTATATGGGGGATGTTGGAATGGGAGGATATGGCATCAGTGGTGAAAAGCAAGGTGTGTGGTGGGAGTGGGATGGTACATATTTCAGACAATCAACGAAATGGTTGGTGTCTTTAATATAGGTTGCAAGTGTTCATGAACTATGGCAGTTATACATTCAGTGGGTGCTTTGAAGCCAGCAACTATGGGACGGCCAGCATGATTGCGTTTCTGCATCTTAGGAAGAAGGTAACAGATGGAGGTGTGTGTTTTGGGTGGGGTAGAAGTTCTATGGATTGAGGTGTTATTGTCTGTGAGGGTCATGAGGTTTTAAAGTGAGACCACCTTTGCTTACATACTCCCGTCAGTCAAGTACCCCAGTGGTAGATTCCTTGTCTGCTGGGAGGATAATTACAAAGTTAACAGTTTCTAGGGAATGAAGAGCTTGGAGTTCTCAGAGGACTGCTTAGGGTCATGTTGGAGGGACCTGAGGAAGGGTTGTGAAGTGTTGCTGAACATAAGGAACTTTAGGAAGTCTTTAAGGAATGATTCTGCGGTAGTGGTAGTTGGAATCGTGGTCGGAGCTCTTCAAGGCATGGGTCAATGTTAGGTTTGCAGTTGGAAAGGTTTTGGAATTGGGCTGTAAAGTGATATTTCGAGTTGACATTACATGTGCGGGAAAGTATGTCCTTCACCGAAGCAAAATGATTAAATGCAAGTTTATTGTAGGAAGTGAAACCATCACGTGATTCAGGAGGGGAGAGTGTCTTAGATGAAGAACACTACTTTTGTGAATGGTTCTTGTGATCATGAGTTATCATTGGTCTGGCAGGCAGTAGTGAAGGCTGGGGTGATGTTAAGAGAAGCCTTCTACTTTTCAGATTTCTTTTCTGACTTAGTGGCTTTTATCTTTGTAGTTTACATCCTGGAACTCAAATTTTGTCATCTGAGGAAGAAATGGGTGTGCAGTTGTTGATTGTGATGATTAATTTTACATTTATTCCCTGTAATTATACAATTTCAGGCCACAGTATAACATCTTAACAGCCCTTTCTGCATACACAAATCATGTTGTAATAACACATAGTTAAAATCATCATTTTGTGTGTTCTACATTCATACTCTCCTAATCAATGTGAAGTACATGGCCAGAGGGTACTTTCCGTTGTACCACATTTAGGGTTTATTCATGTTCCACTCCACGTGTGGAGTGCATGCAGAATGACTGCTGAAGTGCTTCTGTAAGGGTTGTAGTTAATCGAATCTTATTTTTGTGGTCCTTACAGGAGTGATAGTAGGGAGCTGTAGTATATTCCTAATTAATTGTGGTTCTTGGATCTTTGTAAACAGGCTTTCTGCCACTTCATTTTTCTCAGTATTTTCATGACAGACCACCATGGACCATCATACATGTCAACATTCATACTGCCCTTAGTCCTATTTGGTATGGTTCCCACAACTATGGTAATATTCACATGAGTTTTGAAAGCAACCTTCTCTGTATACTGCGTTTTCCCAGTATCCTCCTAAGGAACTGAAGTCTGCCACCTGCTTTATAACTGAGTCTATTTTATCATTCCAGTTGAGACTCATTGATATTTTATTTATTATATTCTACTTTTCTGCATTTTATTTGCACAATTGTATATTTCTGAAAATTTAAAGCAAATTGCCAAGCTCTGTAACACTTGGGAATCCCTTCTAAATGTGACTAAATCGTTTTTCCGATTAAAAATAACTGCATCATCTGTAAAATGTCCGAGATTACCAATAATATGTCATTAACATGTAACATCCTGTGGCGCTCTTGAAGTCACTTGTACATTTGTCAATGATTGACCATCCAAGGGAACACGCTATATGCTACATACTCCCTGGAAAGAAATCCTTAGGCAAGTCAAATTTATTTGATACACCATATGATTGTACTTTTGTTGTGCAAGGTTGGTGTTCTACTCAGTGATTTTTTTTTTAAGTCAAGAAATATTATACTTACCTGATTGCCTTGTTCCATGATTTTCTGGATGTCACACTAGAAAATCACAAGTTATGTTTTACCAGTACTGGACTGATGTATGCAGAATCAACACTGATTGTCGAGGGGGAAGTCATTTTGTTGGAGATACCTCATTACGTTAGAGCTCAGAGTCTACAACAGATGGATGTCACTGATACAGAACAGTAGTTTTGTGGAATCTGCATCTACTGTTCTTGTAGATTAGTGTGACTTGTGTTTTCTTGCAACTACTACTTGGTACCAGCCACTCTCCAATTTTATCTACGCCAAGCAATCTACAATAATTATGGTTAAAAGGGAGTTAACTCAGCTGCAAATTATATCTAGAATGTAATACGGCTCGTTTGGGCTCTTGAGATTTTGTTTTATTTTAGCGATTTTCGCTATTTCTCAGTGTCACTAACGTCAATATCAATACCACTCATCTTTACAGTGGGGCAAGAATTGACGTCTGCAGTTCTCCTGGATTCTCCTATGTGAAGGAACATTTGAATGCATACTAAAGCATCTCTGCTTTTGCATTGCTATCCCCAATTTCAATTCCTGTCTTGCACGTGAATATCTGGACACACAGTTTGATGTCACTGACATCCTGTACATATGACCAGAATTTTTTCAGGTTTGTACGAGGACTTTCAGTAAGATTCCAGTACAGTGTTTAGTTGATGGCTTCACATATTGCCCTTTTGACAGCTGAATGTGCCTCATTTAACATCTATTGTACAGTAGTTAGCAGTTTCGTCACGGAAAGTGTATACCATGAAGTTTTGTTCCCATCATAAACTGTTCGTGTTTTGTTTTACATCTACATATAGAACCTTAAAATGGAGAGCATTGGACTCGATCGATAGGAATTGGAACCTCAGTTTCGCTTCTGTCACTGCTTGAAGTTTTTGCCTTGTTTCCCCTAAATCCTTTGGGTAAGTAATAAAACCACAAGACCACACATGATCAACCTTTCACGTCCAGTTGTTTGTTTGCAGTGATTACAATGTCAGAGAGATGATGTCTTAGAATAAGCATTTCATCTAAATATTCACAGTTGGTTCTAAAGCATGACATACGAATTAAGAGACGCGGCTTGTGTCATCGGAAATACGGTGTAAAACAGGTTACGGTTGTATGAAAATAAAACTCAAGCATTGCTCTCAAATATATGCCGTAGTTCTGAATAAACACTGACCAAGTTAGTTGTGCAATAGGGCTTCATTGGGTAAACATGAGGTCCAGATTAATTACTATGTTTTGTAGCATTTCACAAGGTACGGTATTTCATACACCCAACAGCTGTTTTTTCTCTTCTATATTTTATGTTTTGCATTGGCTCGCTTAATTGTTTGTAAATGGTGTTTACATGCTGAATCACAGATGATTAGAGCACAAATGAGTTGCTGTTTTAGCTTGCTTGGAATATCACGAAATACACATCGTTACAGTTAATTCCTTATAGAACTTAATTTCCAGCATGTGTCCATCGGTACTCCCAGATCACCTTTTTCGCTTGACAGATTGCGCAATATGTGACAAAGCAGGTCTGCTGTGTCGCACATTGAATTTATTTTCTTATTTCCTCATAAAAACTGGAATTCGTTATAAAATGTGGACAGTCAACTGTCTCAGCAGATATAATTGAGGCGTTCTCCGGGAAGGCGACTTAACTGAAATATGTTGAGGGCGAGATACAGTGTGTCAAACATTGTAAATAGTTTTTTATTCATTTTATACTCTCGTAAATACACTAAATTTCAGTCAGATATAAGCGAAATAATGTGGTTCAGAATACATGAGGTGATAGTGTAATATGTTCACCAGAATTACTGACTGGTTTTGGTTTAATTCCACGCCTCAATTTTGCCGGTACATTTAAGATGAAGCAGCCTGTATAAAATTACCTGTTTGAGAGCTTGGAGGGGTATAATAGTTTACCTCCATATGTTTTCTCACATTCTACTCATTACCGTAAAATTTGCGAGTACTTGAATTTGTAATTATTGTTGTCTCGATCTCGTAAGCTCATTTCGTTCACACCCATTTTTCTCTTTCCCAGGTGGTTGACAGCTTGGCTCTTGTGAGAGAAGAGTCGACATCCAAATCACTGACAAGCAGAATTCTATCTTCCAGCAGTGAGATAGTAGTAAAAGCACATTCCCTGAATTAAAAAGCTTACTTTTCTGTTTTGTATTTCCTCATATTTTCTTTTAAGTCAATAAAAGTTGTGTGGGGCGATATATTATGTCATATTTTCGCGAAATGTACTGGTAAATTTTGTCATATTGGTACACTTTGCTGTACTGGACGGACGTCCGTACCGTGTCGCCATCTATGAGGCGCGGCGCTAATCTACATCGGCATCTACGGTTACCTGTCAGACCAGACGAGAGCAGCGGCAGTTCAGTCGAGTAGGGAAGAGAAGGCGGTGTGTGGGAGTGGCAGCGAGGGTGTGCAGTTGATGGCGGTTTAAATTCGCGGTACGGTTCTAGGAGTCTGTAACATTTCCTAAGCATTGGACTATCCTTTGTTGTCACCCGTGTTGAGGAAAACGCTTAGACACACACCAATAATGACTTAGACCTGGTAGCATGCAAACGTAATTTTTGAGTAACACCCAAAATACAGTCCTCAGTACTATTTGAAGTGTCTGCAAACTTCACTGTGCGTACTTCGTAACCGGTGGTCGAGACACGAGTATCACCGACCGCAAATTCTCGAAAGTTCGCAATGGGTTCCAAGGTTGAGTACGTGGAGTCGTCGCACATGTATGCGACCAACTATGTGCGTAACTCAAAGGCCATCGGCGTGCTGTGGGGTATCTTCAGCATCTGCTACGCGATTATCGTGGTGGTGTCGCTGGTGACCCCCGAATGGGTGGGCGACACGATGGAGGCAGAGACGACGGGCCGCTTCGGGCTGTTCGCACGCTGCATGTTCCCTCCCGGGGGCGGGCCGGAGCGGTGCGAGGGTGGCCTCGACGACCTGCGCGCCGCCCCCAGCGGAGCCTTTCGAGCCGCCGCCGTCCTCGTCGCCGCCGCAGCCCTTCTCGCCCTCATCGCGATCGCGGCGATGCTGCTGTTCTTCTTCGTACCCGCCACCACTGTTTTCCACGTCTGCGCTTGGATACAAGTCCTTTCTGGTAAGTATACCCCGGATGGACACATATATATACTTCAAAATTACTGGGACTTCGTGGGGGAGTGTAATTCATGTTCTGCGTGTACATTCTTGCCTGGGAAGAACGCGCCAGCGGGTTATCCCCACAGAACCACCAATGAATATTCAGGTTACACACACACACACACACACACACACACACACACACACACACACACACACAACATTGCAAATAATTATGTGACTGTTTACAACTTGTACAGATGACAGTGATGAGTTGAGGGGTACAAAAGAAAAGCAGTGGTTGAGAATAGAGTGACACAGAACTGTTGCCTATCCCCTTAAGTTATTCAATCTATGCATTGAACAAATAGTATAGAAAACCAAAGAAAAATTTGGAGTATAGGAATAAAAGTCCAGTAAGAAGACATAAAAAGTTTTGAGTTTACAGATGATGGTGTAATTCTGTCAGAGACAACAGAGAAGGTGGAAGAACAATTGAACGGAATGGACGCTGTCTTGAAAGGAGGATATAAAATGAACATAAACAAAAGCAAAACAAAGATAATGGAATGTAGTTTAATTAAATCAAGTGATGCTGAGGGAATTAGATTAGGAAATGAGACACTTAAAGTAGTAGATGAGTTTTGCTGTTTGGGCAGCATAATGACTAATGATGGCCAAAGTAGGAGGATATAAAATGTAGACTGGCAATAGCAAGAAATGGATTTCTGAAGAAGAGAAATTTGTCAGCATCGAATATAGATTCTGAAAGTATTTGCATGGAGTGTAACCATGTAGGGAAGTGAAACATCGGCAATAAATTGGCCAAACAAGAAGGGAATAGATGCCTTTGAAATGTGGTTCTACAGAAGAATGCTGAAGATTGGATGGTTAGAGGACGTAACTAATGAGAAGGTACTGAATAGAACTGGGAAGAAAAGAAATTTTCGGCATAATATGACTGGGAGAAGGGATAGGTTGATAAAACACATTCTGAGACATCGGGGGATCACCAGTTTAGTACTGGGAAGGGGGGGGGGGGGGAGGTGAAGTGTAGTGTTGAGGACAAAAATCATAGAGGGAGACCAAGAGATGAGTATAGTAAGAGGTTCAAAAGTATGTAGCTTGTAGTAGTTATTCAGAGATGAAGAAGCTTGCACAGGATAGGGTAGCATCGAAAGCTGCAGCAAACTGAAAACCACAACAAAAACGACATGTGACTGTTCACTGATGGTTCACACCCTAATTCTGCAAGTCCATAGTAGGTGTCTGCAAGAGAAGGCACTTGCTCCCCCACCTGTCCCCTGAGAAAGTTTCTGCAGATGCCCATGAGATTAACAATATATATGTTACAATCACATAATTTTCTTGACCTTAATTATGAATTAATCTGCTTGTTAAGGTTTCAGCTCTAATATAATATTTTTATTTCTTTTTTCTGATCTGTTTGCTTCCTGATACACTTACATAACACTGAAGAGTTTGGTGTACTTGTTCACAAAGCACTACTATGTTTTTGGTATAGCTACAATGGAATGATGCCAGGAAATATTTGTTCACAATACTGCAATTACGGTACATTTGATACTGCTGCCATCTTCAGTAGTTTTCCACAATGTGAATCACATACTGGATAATATGTAATGAAGGCAGAGACATAATCTGTAGTTTTCTAAAGCTAGGTCTACAGTGGACTGTGGGTTGAGGTGGGGCATGTTGCATATTTTCCTCATTGCCTTTATATACATTGGTTGCCTTCTCTCTTTGGCCTCATAGAATGGTGCCATATGATATATGATTATGTGCTAAGTCTGGTATATGACTTTCAGCAATGGAATGTTATTTTATTTATTTTATTTATTTATTTATTTATTGTTCCGTGGGACCACATTTAGGAGAAGTCTCCATGGTCATGGAACGAGTCAATACATGAAATTATAACACGATTGTAGAAACACATAAAATGAAACAAGTCGTTAGTTTAAATAAAGAAAATCAAGAATGTAACACTGGAATTTGCTTAATTTTTTATCTCTTCCAGGAGCTCCTCGACAGAATAGAAGGAGTGAGCCATGAGGAAACTCTTCAGTTTAGACTTAAAAGTGTTTGGGCTACTGCTAAGATTTTTGAGTTCTTGTGGTAGCTTATTGAAAATGGATGCAGCAGAATACTGCACTCCTTTCTGCACAAGAGTCAAGGAAGTGCATTCCACATGCAGATTTGATTTCTGCCTAGTATTAACTGAGTGAAAGCTGCTAACTCTTGGGAATAAGCTAATATTGCTAACAACAAACGACATTAAAGAAAATACATACTGTGAGGGCAATGTCAAAATTCCCAGACTATTGAATAGGGGTCGACAAGAGGTTTTCGAACTTACACCATACATAGCTCGAACAGCCCGTTTTTGAGCCAAAAATACCCTTTTTGAATCAGAAGAATTACCCCAAAAAATAATACCATATGACATAAGCGTATGAAAATATGCGAAGTATACTACTTTTCGTGTTGAAATGTCACTTATTTCAGATACTGTTCTAATGGTAAATAAAGCGGCATTTAGTTTCTGAACAAGATCCTGAACATGGGCTTTCCACAACAGCTTACTATCTATCCGTACGCCTAGGAACTTGAACTGTTCCGTCTCGCTTATAACATGCCCATTCTGTCTGATTAAAATGTCAGTTCTTGTTGAATTGTGGGTTAGAAACTGTAAAAACTGAGTCTTACTGTGATTTAGCATCAAATTATTTTCCACAAGCCACGAACTTACTTCATGAACTACATTATTTGATAATGTTTCAATATTACACACAAGATCCTTCACTACCAAGGTGGTGTCATCAGCAAACAGAAATATTTTTGAATCACCTGTAATACTAGAAGGCATATCATTTACATAAATAAGGAACAGCAGTGGCCCCAGCACCGACCCTTGGGGAACGCCCCATTTAACAGTGCCCCATTGGGACTGAACATCATTACCACTCTCAATATTGCGGAGGATTACCTTCTGCTTTCTGTTCTTAAAGTAGGAGGCGAACCAATTGTAAGCTACTCCCCTTACTCCATAATGTTCCAACTTCTGCAGTAATATTTTGTGGTCAACACAGTCAAAAGCCTTCGTTAGATCAAAGAAAACACCTAACGTTCTCAACCTTTTATTTAATCCGTCCAAAACCTCACAGAGAAAAGAGAATATAGCATTTTCAGTTGTTAAGCCATTTCTAAAACCAAACTGTACATTTGACAGCAAATTATGTGAATTTAAATGCTGCAGTAACCTTGTATATACAAGCCTCTCGATAACTTTAGCAAACACCGATGGCATAGAAATAGGTCTATAATTGTCAACATTATCCCTGTCTCCCTTTTTATAAAGTGGCTTCACTACCGAGTACTTTAATCGGTCAGGAAACCGACCACTGCTAAAGGAAAAGTTACAGATATGGCTAAGTACTGAGCTAATATACGTGGAACAATACTTCAGTATTCTGCTAGATACCCCGTCATATCCATGAGAGTTCTTGGTCTTTAATGATTTAATTATTAACTCAATCTCCCTCTTGTCAGTATCATGGAGGAGCATTTCAGGTAACAGTCTCGGAACACTTTTTTCTAAGAGCGCTATATGATTCCCTGTTGGGACTAGGTTTCTATTTAGTTCACCTGCTATATTCAGAAAGTGATTATTAAGTACTGTACATATATGCGACTTATCAGCAACACGGACATCCCCACTACGCACTGATTCTATATCCTCGACCTGTCTCTGCAGACCAGCCATAAAAATGCTTTACTAGTTTTACATACTACTTTTTCTATATAATTGTCCCAAGACAGTTTTTAAGAAGTTGTTATTCTGAAGAAATTAACAGAACTTAGTTCCTGTTCCAATTGCTTGTTGCGATTCCATGTAGTATGTAGGTCCTGTGCTTTATTTTGATTGATACAGAGAGAGTTTGCATTACACCAAGCTTCAACTTTATGAATGGTCCAGTATATTTCACATATCAATGTCTCTATTGTTTCCAATGGTATGCGGACAGCTAGATCATCACGAAGTAAATAACCGAAAGTAGATGGTCAGGTTATGTTGTATGACAAGTCATTAATACCAATAATGAATAAGAATTAACCCAATACTTTACTTTGACAAAATGCCCACATGCCCCTGGGAGGTACTCAGACTTTGTGCCACTTCTTGCTGAATTCTACTACATAAGTAAGACTTTATTAACCCAACAGCATTTTCTGTGAAACTGCACAACTGCAGTTTTATTTGATAATATCTCACAGGACACAGTATCAAAAGCTTTTGACAAAACAAAAGCCTACTTTGAAGCCATATCCATTTTCTTGTTGACTGCTACATGTGTCAGAAATTACGTTATAGCTTCACTTACTTTTGGTAGCATTCAGACCATTGACACAGATCTGTAATTGTCACTGCTAAACCTGGATCAGAACAACAAAGTGACAGACAGCTAGTTGTTTACAAGACTGCTATCATAGCAACAACTAATCAGAGTATGAGTTTGATCACATCTCCTATGCTTTGTACAGTTGTCATATCAGTCAGCAATCTCAGCTGCATGTTACCAGTCAGCTGCACTCGTTAGTTGTAGTCTGTAACATAATTGTGATTTGTTCTTGTACGCTTTGTTTCTGCGTGCCATGTGTTGCTTTTGTGGATGTGTGAATCTAACAGTGAAATTACTTAGGAAAGTGATAAGACTTTTGAGATCCTACAAAGCAAACTGAATACTGCACTGTAATGGGAAACATACAAATCACTAAATATGTAACCACACAGAAGCTGCTGCCAGATCCACAACACACTTGAGTGTAATGCTGACCAACAAGATCTACTCTTTCATGTCAAGTGCCACTAGCTGTTATTCTGATCCAGGTATAAAAAGGCTACATCTATCATACTGAAGTAATTTCTACATATTTCAAAGCCATTAGGAACAGGGCCTCAAATAAACATAAATTCACTAAATGTAAATCCATAAATATCACTTCCGGAGCTATTTATTATTTTTTTGTCATTACTGGAGCTTCATTAGCTTTTTCCACACATTATAATCACCTTGAACCTCATTCTAAAGCTGAATGCAGTTACTTGCTTTGCAATATTTCCCAAACAGTGTTTGTGATCAGTGGCTATGTTATGTTTGGCTGCAGACACTTTATTACTATTTTCTGTACTTTATCAGTGAAAGCATTTAAATGTGTTGCATTCAGATGCTGCAAGTGGTCTGTTTACCCTCTTATGTTATGTTCACCATTAATTAGCTTCTACATTTTTCGTGTCTGGTTGTCAGATATAAATATTATTGCATGGTTTTTTTTCCTTCGTTTGTCATCTGGTTTAAGTATGAAAATTTTCTTTACTACTGTATATATATTCTACACTAACCATGGTATTGATCTCTCACACTCACAATCTTAAGCACATCTTCATCATAAACCGTATTAAGTCTACTTACCTTTTTCTCACTTAATATTTTATGGGGAAACAACACATTAACAATTCCTGAGAGAGTGATCATCAGCTTTATCGATAGTTTATTCTCAGTATATTTCTCACCTAATACCGTACTGTTTCATAAAACTATGTATGAGGGTAAGTCAAAAAGTAAAGTGACTTTTGCAATTTTTCGCCATGCGGTTTGGTAATACTGCTAGTATCCAGGGGTGACATATTATCGTCTGAACAACTCTATACAACGTGTCACTCATCCCTCGTTAGTCATTGTTTGGCAGCAGACAGTGAAACATGGCAGCTCCACCTCGTTAGTCGTTGTTTTGCAGCAGACAGTGAAACATGGCAGCTCCAGTGTAGATCTGCACCAGGAAGGAAATGAGCGCAGTGATTCGCATTTTGTTTGTGAAAGGTGTTAAATCTGTGGAGATTATTCGTCGAATAAATGCGCAGTATGATGACAGCTGTTCATCGCGAAGAAAGATCTATATAGGAATGAACAGAGCGCTTCACCACTGGTAAGAACTTCTCTATGTGACGAGGGAAGATCTGACAGGCCTTCGACGTCAACAGCTGAGGACAATTTGGAAGTCGTAGAGGGTATAGTGAAGGAAAACAGACGAATCACAGTGGACGAAATCGCCAATACTTTACGTGTCAGTCATGGTTCAGCGTATTCCGACTTACACGACAGGCTAAATTTTCGGGAAGTGTGTGCAAGGTGAGTACCGAAAGAATTGTTAGCACGGCGTAAGGCGCAAAGGATGGACATCTTTCATAAACATTTGATCCGTCATCATCGCGGAGATGGATTTAAGCGAATCGTTATTGTAGACGAAACGTGGGTTGCAGCATCACGAACCAGAATATAAAGCTGCGACCATGATTTGGAAAGATCCATCATCACCAGAAGTTAATAAATTTTGAACGTCAATCATCAGCTGGTAAGATTACGCTAACACTATTCAGGGACATGGAAGGTGTGCTAGTCGTTCATTTCACACCAAGAGGCGAAACTGTGAACAGTGAGTACTACTGCGATGTGTTGCTAACGAAATTAAAACCTGTAAACAGATCCAAACGTGACGGAAAACAGCGAAAAGGTATCATCCTGCAGCAAGATAACGCTCGGCCACATTCTGCCAAACGGACAGCCGCAACAATAAAGGAGTTGGGATTCGAATTACTCGAACGCCCTCCATACAGCCCAGATCTGGCTCCAAGCGATTTAAAGTGCCTTGGAGTGCAGGCAGGTAGTGTATAAAAATAATGTATATTTCAGTTTTCCATCATTAGAATAAATATTCCTTTTCTCAAAAGTCCCTTTACTTTTTTGCGTCCCTCATATATAGGCTTCATGAGGTTATTCATCACTTCCGCGATGCTCTCCAAGGGCTCAAACCTATGACCATCCGTGCTGACATCCTTTAAATACGTTGGTCTTGTTTGCTAAGAGTCCCAGACAGTTGTGCAACATTATAAGTTGGAATGCACAAATGCTTTGCAGGCAATCTCTTCTATAGACTGCCAGCATGTTACCAGTAGCCGGCCGTGATGTCAAGCGGTTCTAGGCGCTTCAGTCTGGAACCACGCGGCTGCTACGGTCGCAGGTTCGAATGCTGCCTCGGGCATGGTTGTGTGTGATGCCCTTAGGTTAGTTAGGTTTAAGTAGTTCTAAGTCTAGGCGCCTGATGACCTCAGATGTTAAGTCCCATAGTGCTTAGAACCGTTTGTTACCAGTATCCAAACAATGAACCGATCTGCCATCTCATTTTCCTACAAGTAAGCCTCTGTGATAATTCCATTCCATATATCCACAAATTATTACACTCAGATATGTGTATGAGTTGCTGCCAGTCGTGGACCCATTCATATTGAAGTTACATGATGATACATTTTTTCGTTATGTGAAATGAACAATTTGCAAACATATAAAGAAGTCCCCCAATAATTTCATTTTATTATGCTGATAATTACATGTGGCTCAATAGCCCGGCGCATCGCATCTTTCAATTGAGGACCCCTTAGGCGAGTTGGTTGTCGCTAATCTAGAGGGGGGGGGGGGGGGGTGCTCCACTTTAATGTGGAATCCGAACCACATCGTTCCTGACGGCGTTGTTGAGTGGTGAAGGCTGGATTGAAGGCAGACTGAAAATTTCGACTCCGACAGGCATTCTAACCTGCGATCTCTCCGTTTCCAGGTGATTACAATTAGACCATCCTGCTAGTCTGAGCTTCGTTACTACTGATGTACAACAAGAACAGTAAGCGTCCCAACACACTTCCCTGGGGGCAACCCTGAGTTTACTTCTGTATCCTTTCATGAATCGTCATCCAGAATACGATGCTGCTTCCTCCCTATTTTTTTTTAAAAAAAAAAAAAAAAAAATCCTCAACTCAGTCACAAATTTCGCTCAATACTTTACCAGCTAAACCTATCGGAGCAAAAAAAAGGAATATATATATATATATATATATATATGTGTGTGTGTGTGTTCCTATTAATTTAAGAGACTGACTGGAAAGTATGGTACCAGCTGCCTGATTCTAACTTCCTCAGCGCCTTTAAAAAATTCCCCAGAAATTTTGGTATGCGAACATATTCGCGTTCCTTTTTTTTATTTTTTTTACATGCAACTCATCTCAAACTACCTCAACCTCCCCTAACTGTAACTCACTCAAACCCACTAGTCGATCGCTGTAAGTCGCTCATACCCATCCACTCCAAATTGCCTATTCTCTCTACTCATACAGCCCAACTCACTGTCATTATCTCTTTGTGTGTCTTTCATTGCCTCCTTTAAAACAGCCCCAGTCCCCTTCGTTTTATTCTGCTACTACAGTCTCGTCTCAATGTCAGTGCCTCATTCTTGCTCTCTAACACTGCTGATATCTCATTCCTTCCTCCCTTCCTTCCCTGTATCTCCCCGCTGTCACTGTTTCTCTCTTCCTCGTTGTCATTGTCATGTATTCTCTCTCTCTCTCTCTCTCTCTCTCTCTCTCTCTCTCTCTCTCTCTCTGTCACTGGCTATCGTCCGCTTCCGATCCTCTCCAGCTCTGTCTCCTTCACTCTTTTCTTAGCACTGTTCTGTCACTGTCAACTATGTTCCGTTGTCACTGTGTCCATCTGTTTCTCACACACTGCCATTGTCTCCTTCGCTCTTTCTATAACACAACCACTGCTTACTGTCTTCCAGTGTATTACTTTTCCGTTTCTTCTCCACTGCCACTGTCTTCTTCTCTCTCAGCATAAAAAGCGCGAAGATGTTTACAGGCCAAAATTTTGCGGAAAATTTCTAAGGTGCTGAGGACGGAATAATGAGGCAGCTGCTATCCCACTTTTCGGCCAGGCTTTTAAATAAACAGGAGCATATTCGCATTTTTATGCCCCAATAGGAACAGTTTTCCGCTGGTTCTCTTCGTCTCCCTGCTGCAGCAGGGCATATAACTTACAGGGTTATTACAAATAATTGAAGCGATTTCACAGCTCTACAATAACTTTATTATTTGAGATATTTTCACAATGCTTTGCACACACATACAAAAACTCAAAAAGTTTTTTTAGGCATTCACAAATGTTCGATATGTGCCCCTTTAGTGATTCGGCAGACATCAAGCCGACAATCAAGTTCCTCCCACACTCGGCGCAGCATGTCCCCATCAATGAGTTCGAAAGCATCGTTGATGCGAGCTCGCAGTTCTGGCACGTTTCTTGGTAGAGGAGGTTTAAACACTGAGTCTTTCACATAACCCCACAGAAAGAAATCGCATGGGGTTAAGTCGGGAGAGCGTGGAGGCCATGACATGAATTGCTGATCATGATCTCCACCACGACCGATCCATCGGTTTTCCAATCTCCTGTTTAAGAAATGCTGAACATCATGATGGAAGTGCGGTGGAGCACCATCCTGTTGAAAGACGAAGTCGGCGCCGTCGGTCTCCAGTTCTGGCATGAGCCAATATTCCGCGGGCTACGCGTGAAACTTGCCCGCACGCGTTCAACCGTTTCTTCGCTCACTGCAGGCCGACCCGTTGATTTCCCCTTACAGAGGCATCCAGAAGCTTTAAACGGCGCATACCATCGCCGAATGGAGTTAGCAGTTGGTGGATCTTTGTTGAACTTCGTCCTGAAGTGTCGTTGCACTGTTATGACTGACTGATTGTGAGTGCATTTCAAGCACGACATACGCTTTCTCGGCTCCTGTCGCCATTTTGTCTCGCTGCGCTCTCGAGCGCTCTGGCAGCAGAAACCTGAAGTGCGCCTTCAGCCGAACAAAACTTTATGAGTTTTTCTACGTATCTGTAGTGTGTCGTGACCATATGTCAATGAATGGAGCTACAGTGAATTTATGAAATCGCTTCAATCATTTGTAATAGCCCTGTATTTGAAAGAGATGTATTAGTCAGTAAAATTTAGATGGTTTACTTGCGCGAAACTGAAATAAAGCAAAACTGAATTTACACGTCAGAACAGATTTTAAGTGCAAAAATTTCTGCATGTGCTGCAATTTAACAACATAGGGTGCTACGTCACGTTATAAACTATGTTTTCGCCTCACATCGGATTTCGCATGTAGAAGTAGGGTAACTTTAAACTTCTGTATCTTGAAAACGGGTGAAGATATCAAGAAAATCTTGATATTTGTTCGAGACGGGAATCTTATATCATAAAAAGTTCAGCCATTTGCTGTGCATAGCCGCCGTAGAATCGTCGGTTGGGTTTTGATCCGCTGGCCGAAAATGTAGTAAAGAAACCCTTTTGTGTGGAATTTTCCGAGGAGACGCCCATAAAGTAATGGTGCCTCCATAAGTCCCATCACCATAGACCACATCAAATGCAAAAAGAACCATCCTAAATGCTCCTTTGTCTAAGTACGAGGAAGTGTGTAGTTTTATACTTTGTCCCTGTACTGTAACATAGTGACACTAAGACGATCATTCTGTTGAGTGTACAAATGGTCTGTAGGCGAAGGTCTACCCAAAACACTTGACCCTACCATTTTTAAGCGCTGCGTTTTAGAACATTAGTTACGCATGCTGTCGCATGCCTACCGATATGGTCTCACTTTTTATTTCATTATGCTTAACAGTTCCTCCCTTTTCCATTCGTGGATAGAGCTCAGGAAGAATGATCAGCTACACGCTCTTGTGGAAACTGTCATTAGTCTACATTGATCTTCTGGGTCCCTAAAGTAGTGTTATGCATGGGATTGAAGTATACAGTTCCAGCGTAGCCTTGTAACTTTCAAAGTAGGATTTTCGAGTATCAGTCGACATTTTCCACAGGCCCACTAAGTTAACCAAGCTGACTGTATGGGGTACGTTTATTTGTATTAGTTCGATGTTCCCTGTAGACGGAACCAAGTTTGTTCAATTTACTGGTACCTGTTCTAGACCTGTCGCTTTAAAACTAACACAGGCCGTACATTTTACGATTCTGACTTCATGTGGTGCCGGCAATCACATATTTTCATTCTTCGGATACGCAGAAAAACAAAGTTGTTTTACTTCCTTCGAAGAGAGAGGGGTGGAGGAAACTATGCACAATTTCTTTCAAAATAAAAATCAGAACTGTTGGAAAACTGTTTTCGTAAAAAAAAAAAATACTTAGATACGTTACTACCTATAGTGTACTTGACTGTATAGTTTATATGAGATTTATACACACTATTTTGCTCTTGGACAAATAAGATTCAAACACATACGATTACCTTCTATATTGCCATGGGCTGGTAAGACGAGGAGAAACATCCTTCATTGAGGTACAGTGCCGTTGAACCATTTGAACCCAGAGCAGTCTGGCTTGTTCAGTTGCAAGGGCAACAGCGAGAAACAGAAAAATGGTTTTGAGATTTCGTGACATATAGTTCTCGATACATTAGCAAACATGGTTTTCATCCTAGTTGCTATTTTATCTCATTACTTTATTTGAAGCATTATCTCAACTACTTTATGCAGCCTATGCACTGTTTTTGTTCATTTAATACGTTCCCGCTACGCAGTGTGCGGGCAGTGGTCATAACCTTCTGGCGCATCAGAGAATGTGATGCAAGTGTTGACAAGCTGCAGTTTCCCAGAAAACTATCAGTCCATTGACAACTGTCATATGATCAGCGTATTTAAGAGCTTCTGTGTGTGAGACATTTCATATAAATTTTTATTGTCACGCCTTGAATTACTATATATAATCTCCTTTGCTGACCGACTCTACTATGAATAATTAATTTTGTATTAAGAGATTACTAAGTACTAAATTTTGCGACAGTTAAAACAGTTTAAATGTTTTGTAGTAAACAGCGTTCGAAAAAAAGTCGATTTATTTAGTGTTTTTTTTAGAAACGCTTCGTATAGTTTTAGGAAGCTGATGTCCGAGGCCAGACGTTCTCCGAGGCCAGACCTTCAAATCCTGTAAGTATGAAGAAAATCAAAGAGCACCAGTCCGTAAGGTCCCTTTGTTCGACCAATGCCTAATCCCTAGAAACCGATGTTACCAAGGATACATAATGAGTGTGTCTCATAAATGTCGCAGAGTGCCTATTTTCTTTGTTTCTAAAGATATGTTCAATTTCCTTTTCATTATGTGTAGCTGGAGTTGGCGCTGTGTGATAGTGCGATGAAAAAATGAATGTTATAGAAGCGTACTGGAAGAGAATTTAGGTTGTTGCGTGATGTAAGACTGTTCCAGTTTCAAAAAATAAGAAGGCAATTCACAGTGCCCCGATTTTAGAATATATTAATGATGATGATAGCGGACGGTATGCGGAAACATTGGGAGACTGAGGCAATGCGGGAAGAAACGGAGGGCAACATCAGACCCGTCCAAGAACCTGATCTGTAGCTAAAAGAACAAATAAGTTCAGAGTTGACCTTGTGACCTACTGCGCGTGTGCCGTGACTCACGAATAGAATGCTGATCTGTTTTTTCGCAGTACTGGTTTGGCTCTTTCACAGTCATTTTCTACCGACCGTCCGTTGCAATGCGAACGAAAAAAACACGAGTTATGAACAAATCTGAAGAATGTTGTTTATGGAGAGCTTACATAGACGCTGAAAAGCATGCGTGAAATGTAAACAGATATCACTGGCGAGAATCTCTTACAAAACAGATAAAGTTGGACTTTTTTTGTCTAAAAGCTTCAGTGAATGGCCATATTTTTAAATGGCAATGTGTATCATAAATATCTGCGCGCACTTGGGGAGAGGTGTCGAAAGGCTCCACATGGTGTGAAATACATTAAGCCGTCCAGTCGAATTTAACTATTGTGAATGAAAGCGACGGATAGTCCTCATGTATCTTTTCTTTCACAATTAGCGAAAACCAGCGACGGTAGTGTATGCACAACGCTGATTCAAATAATGTAAGAGAAGCTGTGAACAGATGTTGTGTAGCTGGAACGAAACATTTTCGGAACGGAACGAAGATGGTGAGAGATACAGCAGTTCGGTTCGATTGTAAAGAAACATATCGACAGAGAACATCGAGTAAGCGCTACAGATGCTGAAAGAAAATGGACGACTTTCTCTGACTTTGATATTAGAGAAACAGGTAATTAAAATGGACTGTTTCCTGCACTATTATTTGGGTCCTTGGACACGGATGGAAATTACGTAAGAATTGACTGACGTAATATGTGATAGGGGTCTATCTGTTGTGAAAAGTATCTTCACAATAGACATAGGTGTTACCTAGTGCTCACAAGCTACGATACGGTGAGTGGTGGCAGGTGTGCTTCTTGTACAACGATGATTTTTTTTTGTTGCATTCGGGAATGGTGCGCGCGTGGAACGTCAGGCGGTAAGGTGAGCTCGTATTTCTCTTTATTTTTCCCTTCATTGTAATATCGCAAGAAAAATTATGTGGGACGAAGTAAAATTTTCTCTTGTCGTCCTCGGGACGTACGTTCTCGGAGTTCTAAGCTCAAATCTATCCCCCCCCCCCCCCCCTTTGTCTGGCTCTCTCTGAGGAAATGAACTCGTGGCGAAATTCCCCTCGAGGGTTCCAAACTGGCGAGCAATGATTAAGAATCGGCCTCTTTCGTGGATGAATTAACGACTTAAATTTCCGTTTGATTCTTACAGTTAATTTAAACCTCACATCTCCTTTTCCTCCTTGTTTCCTATGATCGTTAATAATTAGGTCGTACCGGACGAATACTCTTAGGTAGTCTATGATTATTCGTATAACCAGCTATTTATCGCCTTTAGTGTAATCGAACACTGTCCACGTACTTGATAACCATTTACGTTACATTGTTAACACGTTTTCATTAGCTCACTTTCTTGTCTGTCTGTTCAGTACAAATTTTGCACTTGATTTTAAACTAACTTCCCAATGAGCTTGTGACTTTCAACATAGCTCGCAACTGTACAACAAAGCTGTATTAACTCACTTTCTTGTGTGTGGCGGAAGGGTACCTTGTGTGCTAATGCCATTTCCCCCCTTTCCTGCCCCAGTCTCGAATGGTTCGCTGGAAGAACAATTGCTGGTACGCCTCTTTGTGTGCCCGTGTATCTCATTTTTCCTCTGCGGTCTTTTCGCGCATTATACGCAGGAGGAGCAATATATTGGCTGACTCTAGCGGAGAGAAATTGTAATAAAACTGAAGTTTACCACTCATCTCTTGCAGTCATCAAATTTTTGAAATCGATTGAAAAATTTCACACACAACTAAAATTCAGGATATAATTATTAAAATAAAAATCAGTTTTCAATCAATCGCATTAAAAAGTAATAATAATTTCTCCTTATCCTATACTGATTGTTTACTCCATACGGTACAGATAATCCTGAAAAGTTTTGATTGTGAATTCTTAATTGCTATGAAAATAATATTAAAACGAAAAACTTGGGGCGAATGCAATAGACAGTTGGAAGGATGTGAACTACGCCTGCATCAGTTATGTATTGCATGCGCCCCACGTTTTTCCTTTTAAATCTTACGTTATTTTCGTAGCTATTAAAAATTCACAGTCACAGATGTTGCCGACTGGCTGTATGGAGCCAGGAAAAATTATTTTATACATTTTAGTGCGATTAAAAGCTAAGTACCTTAAAAATTTATTTTTATTTAAATAATTGTTTCTTCTTCAGGGTGAATTGTCAGCGCCTGCATCAAGCACAGATTCTCGGCAGGCCCTGCTACGATTTGCTTCAATCTTCGGGTATTGCGACATTTCGACATGTAAGAACAGAACAGGCGAGCTCCTTATACAGTGCTTTCGACATTGTCCACCAGATCACTTACATACTTCAAAGAGTAACGGCAAAGTAACGTTGTTGGCTTAATCTCGAAGTATTTCGCCCCGTAATATACTTTTTTTTCACTTGATGACCATGCGGAACTGGAAGGCAAGGAACTCGCTACAAACCTAGGCTCCTCCACAATTCACCTACTTCCTCCCCGGGCAATGAAGTGTTACACTCAAGATCAAGAATGTGATCACATTTTTCGACTGCAGCGGCAATATCCAATGGGAATTAGGGTCTGCTCGTCAGACTGTGAGGAGCGCAGAGTTATTGGGCGCAGGTTTGAACGGTTGCTGCTGCGCTTCAGGCGTGATCGGCCAGAATATAACTGGAATGTAAAAGTGGAATATGTTGCATTGGTAACGCCAGCCATCACGCAGCTATTTAGTGCGAAACGTAAACTGATCAACCAGAACATTACGACCACCTACGTAATAGCCAAATACGTCCGCCTTTGGCGCGGATAACAGCGGCGACGCGTCATGGCAAGGAAGCAATGAGGCCTTGGTAAGTCGCCGGAGGGAGCTGGCACCACATCTCTCACACAAGTCACCAAATTCTCGTTAATTCTGGGGAGGAGGGGGCGGGGGCGAAGAGCTCTGACGCCACGTTCGATCACATTCCAGATGTGTTCGTTCGAATCTGGCGAGTTGGGGGGCCAGTACATCAATTGTAACTCGCCATTGTGTTCCTCGAACCACTGCGTCACACTCGTAGCCTTGTGACATAGCTCATTATCTTGTTGAAAAATGCCACTGACATCGGGAAGCAATCTCGTCATGAAGGGGTGTACGTGGTCTGCAACCAGTGTACGATACTCCTTGGTCGTCATGGTGCTTTGCACGAGTCCCACTGGACCCATGGATGCCCACGTGAATGTTCCCAAAGAATAATAGAGCTGTCACCAACTTATCTACGTTCCGCCGTACAGGTGTCAAGAAGCTTTTCTCCTGGAAGACGACGGATTTGCGCACTCCTATCGGCATGATGAAGAAGGTATCCGCATCCATCCGACTGCGCAACGCGCCACTGCGCCAACGTCCAGAGCCGATAGTCACGTGACGATTTCAGTCGTAGTTGCCGATGTGGTGTTAACATTGACACATGCGTGGGTCGTCGGCTGCGGAAGCTCATCATTAGATGTTTTCGGTGCACTGTGTGTTCAGACACACTTGTACTCCGTCCAGCATTAGTCTGAAGTTAGTTCTGCAGTTCGCAGCCTGTCCCGTTTTACCAATCTGCCCAGCCTTCGACGTCCGACCCTCGATGTATGGACATGGTTTCACCGTGGTTTCGCCAAGTGTTGAAGACACTCACCACAACACTCTTTGAACGCCCGACAAGTCGTCCAGTTTCCGAAATGCTCATGCCGAGCCACAGGGCCATCACACCGTGGTCATAATGTTCTGGCTGGTCAGTGTATTGCGTAAAAATCACGTAACTGATTTGTAATATCCACGTTACTCTACGTAACTGCCACCTGCACATTTCGTTTCGTTCACTTTCCTCAAAGGAATTCTGATAGGAACACATACAGCAGATATACCGGACATCATTGGTGTTCTTGATACTGGTATTCTTGCGTCGATCTGTACAAATTCCATCGCCCACGGCATCTAGTGTTTTTACAAACAAGGATTGGTGTGTTGCAGACAGCGGAAATGAATTCGTTCTCGAATAAGGGAATTTTATGTGTATCTTGTGATTTATTGTTTATATTGTGATATTGCTGTCTGATTACCCAGCGTTGGCCTGTTACTTATTTATTGTAATCTTAATTGTGATAGCAGCGAAAGAATTGAAATATATGTACAGTAGCTTTTCGATTACTTTTGCTCCTCATCCCCTTCAGCTCGCTCCCACATGCCGAAGGGGGCTAGGGGGTCTTGCGTAAACAGTTATGTTTTTCCGCTACAGTATGTCACATACGAAGTTTAGTCGAAATTAGTCTAGGTATTCCTGAGTTACATGTCATTCCAAGTCTCACACATAGAGGTGCTAGGAGTGCGTGACAACCACCCCTACCACAGCATTTTTTTCCCTGGACAGTAAGCCATGTGTATAATAAGTTTTGCTCAAACTTTTCCAGGCGTTCTAGGATTACCCTTACATGCCCCCACTTTACCACCCCCACTCACATAAACAGGGGTGCTTGGGTTGCCCTATCCTCACGGTAATTGCCTCCTCGTACTAACAAGGGAAGTACACCACCTCGAATAGCTGAAACCGAATAAAAATGATGTTACGGTTCAGAGACATGTCCGTTCCATCACCTATCAAGGTCGTCTTGTCTGTAAAACTCTGCATCTGGGTAGAATCGATGGTTAGAGGGTAATGAATCCAAGGCAAAGGAAACACAAATCTCCGAAGAAACAATACTGCGTAACACGGCAGTTATGACTAGAACTGTTGATATTTTTTAAAAAATATCAGAAATCTGATATATCGATATTTTAAAAAGATATCTTTATTGGCTCTCGATGTATATAAAAATAGTATCTTTATATCAGCGGAATATCCACGTACCTCCGTATAAAAATATCGGCTGCACATTGTAAATATACTGCCGGTTTTGAAGCTGTGTATTTAATTATTGATCTATGATTAGATATTCTGTAAATCAACAAGTTAGCAGCCTATCTATGCCCTTTAGAGCAAGAACTGAAAGGAAAACGATGCACGTTCAAGGTTGGCGATAACCAGTTTGCCAACAATGGTAACTACATGTAAGTGGCACAATAAAAGATGCCTGATGGGTCCATCGTATTTGTCCGCAACACCTCGTGTTGACTTATTAGTTTTTTCATTTCTGCAAACACCAGCAACCTAGCAGTTGTAGTGTCAAAATTGCGTTTTGAAGCTAATCGTTACAGTTTCTATAGGTAGCGCGGAGCGCCGATTACGTCAGCATTTCTCCTCACAGACTCCGCCCACCGCAACGCCCAATCTTGTCATTTAGGTTTTTGTTCATCATATTCACCAACTGTTTTTGAAGAATGTCGATGAGTGAAGAAATAGCACACTAGTTGCGTTAAAATTTGCTTTTTAACGCAATTGTTGTGAATTTCATTCACGCCGCCACCGCCACCCCCAATGCAGTCAGAGTTTTCTTTTGTGCCACATATAAATGTTTCACACAGTTAAACAGAAAGACTGGACGTGATAAGACTTCTTCACATAGTGAAAGTAAAATTATGTCCCACTAAAGTTTCAAAAGAATAACTTCAAATATTTCTCGAAAATTATAAGAAAAGAAAAACGTAATATAAAATAAAAATGTCGGCACTCGATATTGCCGTTTTGGTATCGATATACCGGGGAAAGTATATCTCCGATATGTATCAATATTTTATCAACAGCCCTAGTGTGACCAGCAGATTCACAAGAGTCATAAATCAGGTGTTATTTAGCAAAAACCAAACATTCACATGAAACGACATATTATGTTAACACATGCAGTACTTAATGATAATTCTCAAACGTTGCTATGTTGTCGAAGCTACTTTATTGTCGTATAGTCTTCCCTATCCGTTATCAAAGTTTAAACACTGTGAAGTAAATGTAGCATGATGAAATCTTCTCGGGCTTCCATCCGGGTAGCTGCGTCGAAAATTCGCAACGTTTCGATGAGTGTCATTCTCATCATCTTCTGACGAAGAGAATGACACTCATCGAAACGTCGCGGATTTTCGACGCAGCTACTCGGATGGAAGCCCGAGAAGATTTCATCAGCAATACTCACCGGGAAAGCCTACATTCGCATAAAAAAAAAAACGTAGCATGTGCCTATGTCGCCCAAGTCAGGTGTGGATGTTATTGCATTCCGCTCTGTTTAAAACACCATTTGAAACCCCTAATTTGCAAATCGAATAGTAATAAGGGAGGAACTTTCGACAATATGACCCAGTAAGTACTTCATGTTTGGTTAACAAGTGCTGTTTCAAACAAATGTTTAGGTTTTTGATAAATAAAGCCTCATTTATAGCTCCTGTAAATCTTCTGGTTGCAGTTGTCTGCTAATCGTACTGCTTTTAACTAGCAGTCGTTCTCTAGACTTAGGATTAATTAACTTTCCAACATCGATTTACACAAATTCAGAGATTTACAGAGAAATGGTCTTGATAGGTGGCAGAGAAAACATATCTCTTTATTTTAAACTAATTTTTTATTCTAGTTCAGCCGGTCGAGCTATCTTGTAAGTCATATACGTACCAAGTTCGACTGAAATTGCCCTGGGCGTTGATTAACCAAAATTATTAGACACACTTTAAAAAAGATGTATAAAGTTTTAGGCTGACAAGCGCCAGTCATTACAACATCCAGCACAGAATGAAAGCAAAGTAATTTGCGCGCCATAAAATCCCATCTTACAATCCGTGGGCGTTAAGTGGTTGTTACTCGGTTACTTGATAATGGAGAGCTGTAGCCACCGCAGTTTTTCGCTTTTGAAACATCCTAATTATAAACAACTGAACCTGCCATTAGTATGGAGGCACCCTGAATTCGGAAAGCAGACCACCGGGTGACGTATCCGTGAGCAGCACTGCGGAGAAGCCCCCGCTTTCCATCTACCTGGAAGCGCCTTGTGTGGAAGCCCAGCGCGCGTGATGAGTTTCTGAGGCGGAAGTCCGGCGTACAGTCACGGTGTTGGTCTCTTAGCTAACGGTGCTTCCTTCCCCAGCGGAGGCCGTATCGTACCATAGTTACCTCCAAAACGCTTGTTATTACAAATGATAAACATAAAATTTCAGTTGTCGCTTTTTTTTTGGGGGGGGGGGGGGGGGGGCGACTGGAAGGTGCTGCGGCAATGATAGGTGGTGGTGGTAATTCCAGTCCTCATCTACATATTCGTCCATCAATGCGACATATTTTTCTCAACCATGGATGACGTCTCGGATTCCTTGATTGTAGTAGTTTGTATATTGGCTGTTCAGAAAACGTTCCATCGCGAAAATTGCCTCGCCTTAGCTCTGAAAGTGTCCGTCACCCAATAGTTACTTCATGTGGGGACAGTAGAAGTCACAGGGTGTCATGCAGGGTGTGAGTCAAAATTTGAAAGTCGAAAGAAACATCGTGTGTGGCTGTGTCCTGTGCAGATTGACTGGGACATTTTCGCGAAATATCCCATTGGACAACTTCACGTGATGCACCGTCTTGACAGCCTCCCGCAACATCGTCAGGAGATTGTATAGTAGGCGCATTCAATAAGTAATGCAACACATTTTTTTCTCGGCCAGTCTCTGGTTAAAAACGGAATTTGTTCTGGGACGTAGTGGAATATTCTCGCTTCAGCCCCTATGGTTTCATGAAGTTCCGATAGGTGGCAGCGCTATACGTAGCCTCCAAAATGGCGTATGTAACGGAGATGCGTCCCAAGCAGAGACTGCATTGTCTTTGTTTTGGCGGAAAATTAGAACATCGCAGATATTCATAGACTCTTCCAGAACGTCTACGGAGGTCTGGCAGTGAACAAAAGCACGGCGAGTCGTTGGACGAGGCGTGTGTCATCAACGCAACAAGGTCACGTTAACCTCTCCGATCTCCCGCGTGCTGGTCGGCCGCACACAGCTGTTATCCCTGCAATGTTGGAACGTATGGACACACTTATTCGAAGTGATCGACGGATCACACACACACACACACACACACACACACACACACACACCTCGCTGCTCTACTGAACGTCTGTTGGTAGTGCTGAAACACTAGTGCGGCAGCGTTCTCGCTTCCCGCGCCCGGGTTCCCGGGTTCGATTCCCGGCGGGGTCAGGGATTTTCTCTGCCTCGTGATGACTGGGTGTTGTGTGATGTCCTTAGGTTAGTTAGGTTTAAGTAGTTCTAAGTTCTAGGGGACTGATGACCAAGTCCCATAGTGCTCAAAGCCATTTGAACCATTTTTTGCTGAAACACTCGTCCACCAGTTGGGGGGTACTCATAGGCGTGTGCCCGCTGGGTTGCTGGCTACCTAACAAAACGCAGTAAAGAGCAATGTAGGACCATCTGTACAGAATTGCTTGCGTGTTACGAGTCTGATCGTGACAATTTTTTGTCGAACATCATCACAGGCGATGAAACATCGGTTCATCAGTTCGAACCAGAAACGAAACAGCAATTCATGGAGCGGCACCACACCACCTGCCCTCTGAAGAAAAGGTTCAAAGCCGCACCCTCAGCCGGTAAAGTTATTTCAACTGTGTTCTGGGACTCTGAGAGGGTTATTCTGTTTGATGCCCTCCCCAGTGGTGCAAAAGATCAACTCTGAATTGTATTGTGCTACCTTCAAGCAATTGAGCAAACGACTTAATCTTGCTCACAAATATGCGAACGGACTTATTCTCCATGACAACACAAGGCCTCACAAAAGTCTGCGCAACTGAGAAGAAATCACAAAACTTCATTGTACTGTTCTTTCTTGTCCTGTGCACAGCCTGGATCTCGCACCTTTCACCTTCCATCTGTTTGGCCCAATAAAAGATGCACTCAACGGGAAGCAGTACGTGGATAACGAGATGATTATTGATGCAGCAAGACGTTGGTTCTGTCGTCGACCAATAGAGCGGTATCGTACGGGCATACAAGCCCTCCCAGTAACGCCGGTATATATTTCTTTGTCAAAGCTGATATGTCAAATATTCATATCAAAGAAATTTGATGGTGTAATAGGAAACTTTGTCAAATCTCGCCTGTCGTCAAATAAATATGATCAAATCTAGGGTAAATTTGATCATAAAAGTCGTTCGTCTTCTGTTCACTGCAATGTGATTGTAAGGGCTTGGAGAGCTGGCGTCACTACAGCTATTTGGCGTCTCTGTACTGTTTGTAAACATGGCTTCAAAGTTGGTGTGTTCCTTCGACACTTTTTTATTGTATTTTTAATAAACTTGCTTCGGCTATGGCTGTAGGAGGAGGGAGGGGGGTGATCAAGGGGCACAGTGCATGTTATTAATAAAATTGTGTGGTGATGGGCAAATGGAATTTGCTGCAGGCGACTTCATGTCCACAATCAGAGTTACAGTCATCCACCGCTACACCTGGAAACATCCAGGTAACTTTTCAGCAAACCGGAACAGAGGATGTCGTTAGTCTCTAAAATAAAATAAAAATTCTTTCTTAACTTTCCATTCTACTTTATTTTTTATCTCTGGATGCCACAAGTTGAAAAGCGCTTCATCTGTTTCGTACTGTTTATTAATTTGTAGTTATTGGAACATATAATGCCATTAATTAAATTATCCGAAAATAAAAATAGTTCTTATTTCCCATATAGTGTACTAAACATGTATTTACCTTTACATATTCTCCCGTGAGTGCTTCATAAATCGCTTTACACGTTTCTGGAATTATTTTGGCTAATGTGCAACGTGATATTCCAGTGCTGCGTTGTAAACTAAAGTAGCTCTCTCCTGTATCAAGAAATCCCAGTGTCACAGTTTGCCTGTCTTCTGCACACATAGCATTTCTCAAGAGAGTATTCTGTTTTGTAATATGAGAAGCCACTCTACTGAGCAAACACTGAAATACACTCTCATCCATTCGTAAGTAATTTGTATAAAAGACCTGACGTCCTCCACTAGCAGCTCTCGTAACAAATTTTGCTGAATGTTTTTTACTATCTCGACGTAATACTTATGGCTTCAACCAAGTATGTTTTTTTTCCTTCGTTTTTGCTCCAAATACACGCACTGTGCAATTGTGGTACTAGCAACTGCAGCGCATAACAAGTTGTCCGCCATCTTGAAATTTGCTGAAAAAAATGACTACAATGTAATACCCTTTTTTAGCGCCACGTCAAAGGTCTTTGTCAAAGAAATTTGAGGAATATTTGATCATATTTCTGTATCAAAGAAATATGGTAGTATAATACCGGCCTAAGATGGCGTAAGACCGTCGGAATGCACAGAGATTATATTGAAAAATAAGGAGAGGAGGAGGAGGAGATTAGTGTTTAACGTCCCGTCGACAACGAGGTCATTAGAGACGGAGCGCAAGCTCGGGTGAGGGAAGGATGGGGAAGGAAATCGGCCGTGCCCTTTCAAAGGAGCCATCCCGGCATTTGCCTGAAGCGATTTAGGGAAATCACGGAAAACCTAAATCAGGATGGCCGGAGACGGGATTGAACCGTCGTTCTCCCGAATGAAAAATAAGGATTTGTAGCCAAATGAATGGGGAATGATATGGTGTATTGGAATCCTGAACAAAACCAACCTTGTTTCAGAAAAAGTAGTGCTGCGTTACTTATTGTGAACGCTCCTCGTATAGAATGGCTGAGGTTTTACCCTTAGGAGCATAATTTGTTAGAATTACGTCAATCAGCCCCCCCACCCCCCCTAAAAAAAAAAGCTCGTCGTCATTCACTCTGCCCGAAGATGGTTGGGTCTTCGGCATTTTCGGTTGTGTATTGGACTCCACATATTTCCATGCTTGCTTTGCTCTGTTATCTCAGGATATTGGTGATACAACCAGTACTCGTCTATGGTGATTAAGCGACAAAAGAACGTTGTATATGTATTGGCGAAATACAGCTGCAACATTTCCGCTGCTGGCTTTTTGAATGGGCCTTAGTAGTCGCAGAACCCATTGGGCAGCAACCATTGTCATGTCCAAAAGTTGTGCAAGAAATTGAAGACTGATCCATGACTGATTTCGACGTTTTCCGCTATCGCCTCTATCGGTCTACGAGCACCAAGGACCTCCCCTTGCGTTTCCCTGTTCTATTCAGTGAGGTGGTCAGCCAATTCTTTCATAGTCATTGACTAGTTTGACTACACGGGAAGCTCTACGCCACCTAACAACTGTATCGTAATTATGGTGGTGCATTGTTGCGATACACTTCCACCGCTTTACCTTGGGCTGTTTGGAGCATTGCTCGCCTTCTAATGAATAGGACTAATTACGGTACGGTATCCTCGTTGAACAACGGGTAGCGCCATTTCGTTTTGGCTACTCTAGTGGCGTGCTGCGGTATTGTGGCGCGTTGGTTTTACGGGGATTGCTTGATAAGTCAGGTAAGTTATCATGAAAGAATGAAACATTTTGTTGCGCCTTCATGTTTGGTAAGCTTGATTATTCCAAGGATCGCATAAAGAATTTCAATAACGACAGCGTACAATTCATTGGTGACAGCCGTCTAAATTGGTGTGTCGATTGCGACTGAAAATGGAGAAAACACGAGTTTCATGCGGTTCAAAATTGTTAGGCTTTTGTGGACACTTGTTGGCAAATTGCTTGTCGGCTTCTGACCCGGGTTCTTCGACCAACGTTTGCTAACTTTTCCGACGTTTCGCCTGTACGAATGGCTAGCGTTGTCAAAGCTTCGTCCTCTACCACCAGGAATGGCGCAGTTCGTGCTGATATCATTAACACAGACAGCAAATGTGCTGGAAGTACCATCAAAGCTATCTGCTTTTAATGATGGTTCTGCAAACATAAAAGTGACAGATAGAATTGTGTACAGTTTTCCATATAGTGTTGGTACACTTTTCTTCTGAAAAAAAGTGTGAGTTGTATCATACACATTAATAACACAATAGCACGCATTTATCAGAACGTCACCCGAAAGCATCTGTGTCTTCCTGGCAGTAATAGAATCTAACGTACGAGAGATGCATACTCGTTGGACGATAAAGGTGTAAAGAGATAACGTGATATTACAAATTACCGCCACATGTAAAATAATATTATCTTAAGATTTAAAATGGGGAAAGTCACGGTAGGAACGTACAAAAATTCTGCTTACGAGGGAACGAAATGGACGAATCGAGAGAGAGAAGTCCCGAGTGTCACACAGGAAGGTTGCTTTTTTCTCCAACAAAAGATACTTGTCGGTAAACAACATTCTCATAGAATTTAGGGTAAAATTTCTGAAAGTATACCTTTGAGCACAGCAGTATATTGAAACTGAAAAGTAGTAATAATCGCTATATGACACCGTCCTGTAGACGCCAGCAGCCGGCAGTGCATACGTGAATGATATTGCAATCAAATACGCTGAGAGAAAATTATTTCCTCAGACTCGGCCAATTACGTATTAAGAAATATGTGATCTTTGCACATCTAGTATTGGATTACGGAATGACGTAAGCTTTATTATGAAGAGCGCCGCCAGGTGGTTTCAATTTAACGGAACATGTGGATGCATTTACCGGCCCGAGGGCATTACATCGAGCGTTTTACGCTCCCATTTATCGCCATAATTACAACAGATGCCTACGTAAAACATATATACTTTGTCAATAGCACTTAGATTTCAGACTTCATAACGCAGGGGACTAAAGGCATTTCGACAAAACACTGATGTGTAAGTCCTAGCGGCGGGTGTTGTGATATTACTGATCTTTCTATATAACCGTTGAATGTGAGCAGCGTCGACTAGCGTTAGCAACATTGGACGACTCTCATTTTGAGGACTTCCCCGCTTTGCAAGACACAATGTCATTACAAGCTATCGTTTCCAGCTCTCGGGAAAACTGTGTCCGATGGCCACTTCCGTATGTGGACACCAGATGAACCGATTGAACAATCCTCCCGTAATGGAGACATACTGTGTGAGGGAGTAACTATGTCGTTGAGAGAACGATTTTACATGAACATTGGTTTTTAATTTTTTACGTGAAAAGTAAAAAGTTTAACTGAGATACTAACTACAGAGACGACTGTAGCTGTGCTTTATCTACATAAAAACAATTTTTTGAGGCACATCAGATGACTTGAAATTTCCCTCCCCGTGTATCGTACGATATAGTGTTGTATCGCTGTCGTCCCAGTGTGAACCAGTTAAGTCTCTTCATCTACGTTTCCACGCGCTCCGACGATGCAGGTAGCTTATAGGTCGTTTTGCGTATCGTATTGTCCCAGTGTGAACCGCGCGTTTTAGTGTCAGACGAACTGGCAATGTGCGCTCTTGCTTGTCCCGCATGAAATAACGTTAGCTGTTTTAGCTAGTTGGCAGTTCTTCGCATAAAAGAGAATTGCGCTATGTTAAGATACCTGTGTTCATCATACTCATGTCATCACATCATGCAGAGGCACTTTGTGAAACCGATGAGGGTAACGTAACGCGGTAAATACAGTCATACTTCATCAGGAAAAGGAGCGTTTCGTCATCTATACGGACTGCAATAAGCAGTTACAGTACTGACATCGAGCAAGAGTATCTGAAGGGGTCAGTCGATGCTCCATCGCTACTTTGTAAGGTTTCGGTTTGAGGTTATACATAGTTCAGTGGACAGATGCAACTAACACAGCAGTCTGAAGTGCTAGATGGCGCAAAGCCCTGCTCCTAACTCATCCAGTTTCTCAGTATAAACACTTTGTTTTCTAGACTTTCTTTGTCTAACAGGGATCCGATCTCTTGAAGTTACTTTACTAATCAATTTATCGTAGACCGGAAAGTTTTCTTGTGAAGACAAACTGACATTCCACTTACTACACTGTTCTTATATAGCTCAACACAAGAAACACTCGTTGATATTCCATGTATACCATATAGGGAAATGTGATACTGACAAAATCATCGAAAGTGATTTCGATTTCGTCATCGACATCTAAACTTCGATACCTGATAGTAATCGACGCCCAAACATAGATGTTAAATAATGAATTTACAAAACAACGTAAAGAGCAACCTGCAAATGCATCTGTTATCATATTTATTAATCAGCAAGTATAGCAGTAAGTAACATTACCCATCCCACAACTTTTTGTCTAAGGTCTGTAAAAGTAACGTTTTTGAGAGAATTTTCCCGTCCACTTTGTGTTGGCAAAACAACCTGCTTGTGAGAACAATCTTTCAGAAGCTGACGAAGTGGCTATACAGCTCACATATTTATCGGGTGCAATTTTTTTGTCGCTTTGGATTGATAGTGCCGATGATATGACTCCATGCCCGGATAGGATCTTGTGTAAGATGTACGAGACGATTTTTCAGGTAATAATTGACCTGTGATGGCAGGTCAATTTGTGTTCCAGTTTGCAAATCATTATTTTTTATGCTATTTTATAATGTTAACTTCATAATTAGAATTTGATTTCTCAATTTTCTAATGCTGCCCACACAACACCACGAAATCATGAACGGAATGAACATTGAAAGGGATCAGTCCACGCATAACGTTTCTGCCTTTGCTCGTTCAAAATTATTGCCCCGCCCCCCTCCCTAAGGCCACATTTGACAAGTCGTAAATGTGTTGCACTGGCATCATTATGTGGCATGCTCAGTAAAAGATTCGATTAGGTGAAAGCGGTGACAAATGGCTTTTCATCCGACGTTGAAGGTAAATATTTTCTTTAACAGCGGTGTTATATCAAAGACGTCAGTTCGGATACGGAACATTGATGCCCCTGCATTGTTCGCATGGATTACATTTGTAATCCACTTGTGGGAATTTTTTAAAATATCGTAGCGACAGCGCGTCGAGCCTCTCCGTACTTTGATATGGATTGTTGGGGGACCCTGCAGTCGCAAGTGGTTCTGTGACAAGAGCTCGTCAAAGTTGACGATCTGCCACCATAATCTGCGCGACCTATTACGTTAAGTATTTTTGAAACACATTTTTTTCTTAGTTCGGCAGGGACATCAATGTTAACACTGGACAATTGGTTCCCTTCACTCCATGTTGCCAAGCAGCTGTTTGAAAATAAAACGATCGTGGTTGTTACGGTATGGAAGGACGAAAGAGAAGTGCCCAGGGATTTTCTTTCGGCAAAAGGAAATCCAATAAATTCTTCAACCAGAGCTATACTGTTGTTCAACGTCGAGATCTTCTTATTGACCTGTCTCTGTCGATGATGAAACCTCTGGCTCACCGATGATAAGAAAAAAAGAAGACGTCAGTTCTTCAGAATAAATGACTTCCTTTGGATTCCTCTGGTGGAAAGTTAGCCATCATCTTTGGAAATGACACCGAGTAGTTCTGTGGGTAGCTGCTATAACTCAGAAGATCACGAAATAGAAGTATGTGAAAAGTGTTAATGCATTTAATAAATTAATTTGTCCCAATCGTATCAAGATCGTTTGTATGTCTTGTTCTGAAAACCATGATTAGATTTGTATTTATACGAATGTGTATTTGTTTCAAACTAAATCAAAGGCTGTGATGTTATCTTGGTTCAAATTGTTACTTGTTATTAAAATTTTGTTTTTTTTTTTTTCAAATATGACAGAATATGTTTACTTTTAACTGATAGTTTTTAATAAACGTTACTACGAGAAACACATAAAACACTCAATAAAAATTCAAAATTCAATTGCTTCATTTTTTAGTTGAGAAAATGGCATACATATGTAATTCATACGACCACTTACGTTTCTTTTTAGAGCGCGACCACTGCAGCGTTAAACTTCCAAAATTGATATTTTGTAAACGTCAAAGATCGTCGTACATCAGTAGTATCATAGTGAACGGAAATTAATTATAACAAAAAAGGGAAAATTAAGTTATAGACTCGATCGCACAGTAAACGAGGCACAACTTGTGCCGTTAACGGATACGCCACTTGTCACACTGTCCGAGCAATGGACCGGAGTGTCATGCGGTGGTCGAAACCTACCCGCGAGTATATTGTTTCCCACGCATTGCCGAAGATATTTCATGCGGCGTATGTGAAACAGACTGTAAGTAACTGTAAAATTGCTGGCAACTAATTTTTCAATTAGATCGCGGACAGTGCCGTGGCGAACAAAAACCGGGTGTGTGGCACACTGTACTCCCATTCTAATTGCCGTCAACTCATTCTGAATTAATTGCATTTACCGTTGTTCCCTAAATCGCTTAAGGCAAGTATTAGCACGGTACCTTTGAGATCGCTTGTTTATGTCCCTAACGGCCCCATCGTCGGCGCAACTTTAAACCGTAACTTATTTCCCATTATGTTTTTATAAGTACTTTATTCGTCTTCGCTTTTCAGCATGTTACAGTTTCTCAAACATCTCGGCTTTAGATCTTCCACCTTTTAACACTTAAAGTTTAGTCAGGATAGTCCGTGAAAGTTTTCATTTTCGTCGCAGCGGGTTTCAGATATCTATCTCGCAGGATGATGACTGTCAACGGCTGCATTTGAAAATTTTATTTTACGCTACAGCCGGTTTCTGCGCTTTGTCCATCAAGTAGACGGCATCGGTTAGGTAAATATGAAGAGAGAGTTCATCATATCATGCATAAAATGCTAAGTTATAGGCCATAGAGTCTAGGGGTGTGGTATATTACAATCATGTGCTCTACCGATCACTTAAATCACAAAAACAGCGTAATATGTCGGCAACCATTGTAAATACGGAAGACCTAATTTTTTATTCGCTATAACTGGGGTGTGATCCTCGCTCACTCATTTGTTCGTAGGGTGATTTAGTATTTAAAGCCAGTCTGGCAGTCCATAATACGTCGCGCGCGTTGCGTTGGTGCGTCTTTCGCTCAGTTATAAAATCAGTTTCATTGATTGTCAGTCGGTACTTCCTGCTATACAGATGAGCATAATACGTGACGCAGAAGGTTGAAACTAAAAGCGGAAAAGTATATTTTAGATCCATTTTGGAGGTGTGCGACTCAGAGCGAGACGAACTGCTAGGTTAATCCCTGCTTGCATGTACAAGTGATCGTTTCCGCTCAGGTGTCTGCAGCGCTCACAGGATACAACTGCGCCTGCGCGTAAAGGCCAAGGCCAGTCCTCTGAAACTCGCCAGACCATTCAACTGATACCAGGGCCATAATGCAGTCGGACGATAATGAATGCACGCTCATAGCGCCAGCGTAAAGACAATTCGGTCGTCTCTGTCGTAATTATAGCTTTTACTAAAGAGTAAACGCAATAAGAGCTGTTGGGTAATGCCAGTGTAAATCAAAGGACTGCAGTGCATACAGAAGTTTGCCTCGCCGCAATATGACGTATTAGAAAAGAACTCGAAGCAAACCAAATGCTTTACTGGAGCCATAAAGTAAGGGCGCAAATAATTTTTGGAGGAAACCCATCGTGACAGAGCTTTACAAAATCGGTAATTCAACAAATGATAAAAGACTTTCACATTGAAACTTCCTGACAGATTAAAACTGTGTGCCGGACCGAGACTCGAACTCGTTACCTTAGATAGCTCAGTTGGTAGAGTACTTGCCAGCGAAAGGTAAAGGTCCCGAGTTCGAGTCTCGGTCCGGCACACAGTTTTAATCTGTCAGGAAGTTTCATATCAGTGCACACTCCGCTGCAGAGTGAAAAGCTCATTCTGGGAACATCCCCTAGGCTGTGGCTAAGCCATGTCTCCGCAATGTCCTCTCTTCCAGGAGTGCTAGTTCTGCAAGGTTCACAGAAGAGCTTCTGTGAAGTTGGAAGGTAGGAGACAAGGTACTGGCAGAATTGAAGCTGTGAGGACGGGTCGTGAGTCGTGCTTGGATAGCTCAGTTGGTAGAGCACTTGCCCGCGAAAGGCAAAGGTCCCGAGTTCGAGTCTCGGTCCAGCACACAGTTTTAATCTGTCAGGAAGTTTCATATCAGCGCACACTCTACTGCAGAGTGAAAACCTCATTCTGGACTTTCACATTAATCAAAAAATTGTGCTGACGTTACGCATATTACTTATTGCTGTACAATAAAAAGAAAAAAAAAACTTTCTCCTTGACACAGTTGATATGCCCAAGACATTGTGTGAAATGGGATTTATCTGGAAGAAATCTGTGAGCTAAAGGAAGATTCTGCTAGAAAGAACTGATGTAATTGAATGGCGATGCAGACACAGTAGTTGATCCAAGTAAGGAAATTACGAGAGCAAAGCAGAAAATTCTTTTATGTTGACGAAACGTGGCTGGATCGTTTCACCTTGTGGCAAGAACTCATGTTGCACCATTATGTACTGTTCAGTCGAAGAACGCTGAGCATAACCTTCACATTTGATCGCACTTGCAGAGTTTTCTTCGATCTTGACGACACGGAATGCGTCCACTCGGATGATAGACTCGTAGTTTGTATGTCATGTCCATAGACTCAGATTTCATTATTTTTATGACTGGTTTCAGTACTTCTACATCGTTGTTGACTTTAGCTAAGATTCCTGAGCAACTTGCATTCCCCGCTTATTTTTGTTTGAAACGCAACCATTTTGGAAGAAAATTTCACGAAACAATTTCATGGCATGAACCAGTCGATACGCCAACATCGTCAGCGACTTTTCTAGATTCGGCATCGTACCTAGCCTTGCCTTTCACTTCTTGTACGATTTCGTAGACTGACGTGTTGGAGCGTCCAGGACACTGCTAATCTTCAATGTCTTCAGGACATTCTTCGACATGCGTTTACCACTCGTAAACTGTCTTACACTCTTAGCAGGCTCATCAAAAGCAGTATTTAATATTTCTAAAATTTCCATCCACTTTATTGCCTTGTTATTGCAAAACGTAATACAAAATCTGGTATCCATTTTTATAAAAAATAAATAATAGCTGGTCCTTCGAAAACGCGTGTAGGCTTTTTGACAGCTCACAATAGCCAGAGAACGGACGCGGAGCTGTTGCGGCATGGAGATGTCATTTCCTTCGTGAGGTGCTTAGTAGAGAATTAGGAAGATATAATATGCACAGATGAAACTTAACGAGCTTATTAAACGGTCCGTTGCGTGAACAGACCATACGCGCCACGGAACGATGAATGTGCCAACAGGGTTCAAATGTCTCTGAGCACTATGGGACTTAACTTCTAAGGTCATCAGTCCCCTAAAACTTAGAACTACTTAAACGTAACTAACCTAAAGACATCATACACATCTATACCCGAGGCAGGATTCGAACCTGCGACCGTAGTGGTCGCGCGGTTCCAGACTGTAGCGCCTAGAACCGCTCGGCCACCTTGGCCGGCGCCAACAGGGTAGAGCGGGTACTTATTATTCATACTGACGCTATGAATGTGCCCCGTGCTATGTTGAACATCAACCATGTGTCCTCGATATTGCAGAGAATCTTCTGTACTTTGTGGCTGGAAGCTGGCAACATCGCTGCTAGCTGTCATGGACGTTCCCTCGCTCAGTGGAGTATACTAGAGGTGGTCAGCACGCGCGCCAGTCCTTTACTCGTGACATTGGTAGTTGCTCGGAGTGGGGTAGCAAGTAAAACAAGTGGCTCACGCAGAAGCAAGCGTTCATGAGCGAGGCGACATGGTCATAATAGTAGCGGAAGGGAAGTCGGCTAACTGTAGTAGTGGACGCTCAAGAGGAGGCGACTCGGTCATAGTCGTAGCAGAAGAGGAATCGACTAAGTGTGATAATGGATGGCCTGCAACGAAAAATGCATGCGTGGTAGGTTCACATACAATGAATGCACTATTTCATCATCATTAAAGAAGAGAATTCATTGCACTATAAAATCCTTGCATTCATACACTACCAAACTACAATACCTGTACGATCAAGTGAAAAGAGCACTACAATGTTCTCTAACAATTTTTTTTTGTGAGTTTCCTGCACTTACCAGGCAAAATATTTATAGGCCGAAAATGACATTTCCATATCACAAGAAGTTATAGATACGATTTTGAACGAACATATCTTGTGACTGTCAGATCAAGTTCTTCATGCTTTCACTAAATACTTTCTTCACTGAACAAAAGAATCCGTAGTTTGTGTTCCAGTTTATGTCACTGTCCAGTTTGTTCTTTGCGTCTTTTCCAAGTTTCCCTTGGACATGACTGAAGAATCTCTGGAATTCCTCCAAAGTGGCAGACACGTGGCTTCTAATTTTGCTGTCGTAGAGGTCAGTTTTAAGAAGTTTGTCTGAAATTGTGAGCCATATGTTTATGACTATTACAGCGCCATCTATCACAAAGCGAAAAAAGTGGTCCAACTAAAACATTCATATTTCTTTACGTACTACACGAATATGTAATAAATAAGGGGGGCTCCTATTTTTTTTTAAAAAAAACGCAATTGAAATCCGTTTGACCTATGGCAGCGCCATCCAGTGGGCCAACCATAGCGCCATCTGGTTTCCCCCTTCAAGGTAGACGAGTTTCATTCTTTGTAGTTTTTTCGTTTGATGCTTATTTCGCGAGATATTTGGCCCGGTCACTATCAATGGACCACCCTGTATAAACTAGAGATATGGAAGTATTCTCAAATGTTCGTCCTTAACTGAACGGGGCGGAGATAAATAAGGCGATGAACGAAAGAAATGGATCAGTTTTCGTAATTTTAGCACGCTACTGTTTATAATAACGTATAAGAATTGTGAATGTCAACTTGAGCACTCTCCTTTCCAGCGGTTGTAATGATGAACATAGAAAACTTCAGTAGAATCCGATATCAAAGGCTTGAACACTTCATTCATTTGACATTAAATGACGCAAATTCGTAATAAAATCAAACAGCTAGTAGCTTGAAATTAATCCAGCTGGAAGTATTCCTGATCTGTCCGGTAGAATAACGTCTGCTAATATTCGTAGGTCTTCCTTCGTCGCCAGTGCCATGTGACAACGAATCTAACAAGATCCGCAAGCACAGTGGAAATTCACGGGCTCGCTTCGCTAGAGGTCAGTCGCCGGACCGTGCCCCGTTGACATCAAACGGACCTTGGTGTTTGAGAATGTGACAAGACGGCGAGGAGTTTGCGAACGAGTCTGAAGACCGAGTTGACCAGCTGTATGTGACAAGGACTCTACTAGAAACCGAAAGCGTTAATACGGCGTCTCATTCATGACCTCTAATCAACAGCTCGCACGTCACGAAGATGATAACAATTCTTCGCTGCCTTTCCCCTATCGAAGTGCGCGCGGGAAAAACGAAGACTTAAATCTTTCCGTGCGAACTCTGACTTATTTTATTTTATTATGATGATCATTTCTCCCTGTGAAAGGGTGCTAACAAAACATTTTCGCACTTAGAAGAGAAAGTTGGTGATTGAAATTTCATGAGAAAACCCTGCCTTTGTTTTAATGACTGCCACACCAATTCGTGGATAATTTTTGTGTCACTCTACCCCATATTTCTCGCTAATATAGAAAGAGTTGCCCTTCTTTTAACTTTTTCGCCGGCCGGAGAAGCCGAGCGGTTCTAGGCGCTACAGTCTGGAACCGCGCGACCGCTACGGTCGCAGCTTCGAATCCTGCTTCGGGCATGGATGTGTGTGATGTCCTTATGTTAGTTAGGTTTAAGTAGTTCTAAGTTCTAGGGGACTGATGACCTCAGAAGTTAAGTCCCATAGTGCTCAGAGCCATTTAACTTTTTCGAGGTCTTCCGTCAATCCTATCTGATGCGGATCCCACACCGCACAACAGTACTCCAACAGAGGGCGGACAAGCATAGCGTAAGCAGTCTCTTTTGAGTATTCTACATCTACATACATACTCTGCAGACCACGTACGGCGCATGGCGGAGGGTACCCTTTACCACAACTAGTCGTTTCATTTCCTGTTCCACTCGCAGGTAGAGGGAGGGAAAAACGACTGTCTGTATGCCTCCGTATGAGCACTAATTTCTCGTGGTCCCAACGGGAAATGTACGTTGGCGGCGGTAGGATCGTTCTGCAGCCAGCTTCAAATGCCAGTTCTCTAAACTTTCTCAGCAGTATGCTTCGAAATATGTGTCTTCTTCCATCCAGGGATTCCCACTTGAGATCCCTAAGCATATCCGTAACACTTGCATGCTGATCGAACCTGCCGGTAACAAATCCAGCAGCTCTCCTCTGAATTGCTTCGATGTCTACTTTCAATCAGAGCTGGTGTGGACCCGAAACACTAGATCAGTACTCAAAAATGGTCGCGCTACCGTCCTGTATGCGGTCTCCTTTACAGATGAACTACACTTTCCTAAAATTCTCCCAATAAACCGAAGTGGACCATACGTCTTCCCTAACACAAACCTGACATGCTCGTTCCATTTCACATCGCTTCGTAACGTTACGCCGAGGTATTTAAACGATGTGACTGTGTCAAGCTTGACACAATTAATGCTGTATCCGAAGACGACGGGTTTTTCCTACTCATCCATATCAACTTAAATTTTTCTACATTAAGAGCAAGCTGCCGTTTACCGCACCAAGTATAGACTTTATGTAGGTTATCTTGTATCAACAGACAGTCACTTAGCTTCGACACCTTCCTGTATACGATAGCATCATCAATGAACAACCGCACATTGCTGCCCACCCTTCTGCCAGATCATTTATGGATATACAAAATAGCAACGGTGTCACACAACCCTGGGGCACTCCTGATGTTACTCCTATCTACGATGAACATTCGCCGTCGAGGACAACATACTGGGTTCTATTGCTTAAGAAGTCTTCGAGCCAGCCATGTGTCTGGGAATCTATTCCGTATGCACGTACCTTCGTTAACAGTCTGCCGTGGTGTACCGTGTCGAATGCTATTCGGAAATCTAGAAATATGGAATCTGCCTGTTGCCCTTCATCCATAGTTCGCAGTATATCATCTGAGAAAAGACAAAGCTGGGTTTCACACGAGCGATGCTTTCTAAAGCCGTGCCGATACGTGGACATGAGCTTTTCGGTCTCTAGGAAATTTATTATATTCGGATTCGGAATGTGCTCTAGAGTTCTGCAGAAAACCGATATTAAGGACTTTTGTCCGTAAATTTGAGGGCCCGTTCTTTTACCCTTCTTATATAGAGGAGTCACTTGCGCTTTTCTCCAATCGCTTGGCACTTTGCGCTGGTGGAGAGATTCGCGATAAATGCAAGCTAAGTAAGGGGCCAATGACGTGGAGTACTCTTTGTAAAACCGAATTGGGATTCGGCGACTTATTTGGTTTCAACTCTTTCGGTTGTTTCTTTACGCCAGCGATGCTTAATACTGTGTGTGCGTACGCGACTCTGTGCGTTGGTCAAACGACGGTACGTCAGTACGATCCTCTTGCGTGATCGATTTCTTAAACGTGGAATTTAAAACTTTCTGCTTCCAAGCCAAACTGATCAACAAGTGAGTGGATGGAAGCCTCAGGCCCGCTTAGCGGTCTTACGTAGGACTAGAATTTTTTCGGATTCTCCGCGAGATCTTTAGGCGGTATGATGGTGGTAGCTGTTGTATGCGTCGCGCATAGATCTTTTCACAGACGCACGAATCTATACTAATCTTTGCCTGTCGTCATTTCTGCCAAAATATTGCAGTCTTTGGTTTGCTTTCCCCACAACATTATCTATGTGATCGTTCCAGTTAAATTTATTCGTAATTGTAATCTCTAACTGTGTACTTGAGTTTACAGCCGTTAGGTTTGTGTGGTTTACAGTGTAACTGAAATTTAACCGATTCTTTTTAGTAATCGTGTTTGACTTCACACGTTTCATTATTTAGGGTTAAATGGTTCAAATGGCTCGGAGCACTACGGGACTTAACATCTGAGGTCATCAGTCCCCATTTAGAGATAGATGCCACTTTTTACACGATACAAATATCTTGTGTAAGTCATTTTGCAATTTATTTTGATCATTTGATCACAAGAACGAGACAATAAATGACACAATCATCTGCAAACAATCTAAGAGGGCTGCTCAGGTTCTCCGAAATCGTTTACGTAGATCAGAAACAACATATGGCCTGTAACACATCCTCGGGGAGCGCCAGATATTACTTCTGCTTTGCGCGATGACTTTCCGACAATTATTACGAACAGTGACATTTTTGACAGGAAACCACGAATCCAGTCACACAACTAAGACGATACTCAATAGGCACGCAGTTTAACCAGAAGTCACTTGTGGGGAACGGTGTCAAAAGCTTTCTAGAAAACTAAAAATATAAAATCAATTTGACGTTCCCTGTCGATAACACGCATTACTTTGTGAGAATAAATAACTAGTTGTGTTTCACAAGAACGCTGTTTTCTGAAACCGTGTTGGCTAGGATGTTTCGCAAACCACTCTGACAAGATTCGGGACACACGTATTGGCTTATTTATATGAAGATGATATCTGTTCTGCAGTCGCACTACCATCTGTGTCCTTGGTGGCTCAGACGGATAGAGCGTCTGCCATGTAAGTAAGAGATCCCGGGTTCGAGTCCCGGTCGGGGCACTCATTTTCAACTGTCCCTGTTGATATTATCAACGCCTGTAAGCAGCTAAAGGTCTGGATTTCATTGTAATTTCATTATTGGCTTATTGTCTTACCATACGGACATGTGCAGGTTGCTGTAGCCGAACAATGCGAGGCAGATGATCGGACCGAGGTTTTATATCGCTCACCTCTCGAAACGGTGACAGCCTAAGAGGGACCCTATTTCAACTAACGTAAAAATTCCTCACGTGAATACCTCCACCAACTGTGCCTGAACAACGATTTGACAAACGGAGTGCGTGGTCTCATTCTATCTACATGTTGAGATCTATCTATGTTTAAATTGTTGGCATGAAGTCGAGCCCCCATTCAGTAGTGTCTCAAATCATCAACTTATGTGCTTTTCTTTTTTTGTAGTACTTTTATCCAGGGTTGCAAAAAAATGGTTCAAATGGCTCTGAGCACTTTGGGACTCAACTGCTGTAGTCATCAGTCCCCTAGAACTTAGAACTACTTAAACCTAACTAACCTAAGGACATCACACACACCCATGCCCGAGGCAGGATTCGAACCTGCGACCGTAGCAGCAGCGCGGCTCCGGACTGGAGCGCCTAGAACCGCACGGCCACCGCGGCCGGCCCTCCAGGGTTGCAAATTCACGGTTGCATGTGAGATGAGTTGAATAGGTTCAGTGGTAAATATAAACTCTGCGTAATGTTTGTTTGTCACTAAAAACAACTGCTCCACTTCAGTTTGGCTGTCGTCAGAATTGCCACCAGACTGCTAATCAAAATCGTAAATGCAGTGCCATCTGAAACTTTAAACCAGTTGCTCCCGTCATTCTGTAGTAACTGCTCTAATTCACTGAAGAACTCTACAGAACTATTCGCTACGTATGAGGCAATTTCTTTTATTGTGGTGATTTGTGGCGCCATTCTCGTGGTTCTTTAAATCCTATTATATATAATAAATATTTTAGCTGACTGCTTTGTAAGTTCTTACACTGTTTCTTAATCCAGCAGGCATTCCTTGTCCTGTTTGCCCTCTTATCCTAAGTGGGGGACATAGTTTCTAGACCTTGATGAATGAAAGCACTGTAAGCAAGAAAAGCCGCTACTAAATCTATGTAAATGAGAAACCAAGAGTAAAAACAAATAGTCCTTCAGCCACTCATTTTTTTAGGTTACACGGTATTAGAATTATTTGACGTGGTGCATCACTATCAAAATTCCAGGAACTTGCATGCCGAAAGAATGTGCGCTCATGTTGTGTGCAAATGACAGCATTTAGTCAGCTTCCAGTAAGTCTAATAGACGGTCGCTGTAACATTGTTTATATTATTCAGCCGAATCGCACATTACTTTTACAGAGATATTGATTCCAAAATATCTCGGCACTGACAGTAGACGTTGGTCGCGACACAGACTTAACAGATGTTGTAGTCTGCGGCACGAGTGAAAGCAGCTTTCGCAGGATGCTTCAGCCAGATGATGTTCCGTGGTCGTAGTTCTGCTGGGAGCGACGTGCCTATTCATTTCACTTGCCTCGTAGACATCCGCCACAACCGCAGCGCCATTAAGCGCAACTCGACACAAGCGTCTCGATTTTCACGTCTCGACGTAGATAACGAGCGAAACCGCGACGTCGGCATCAATTACTTTGAAATGCAGCGGGTATCGTACTGCAGTGAGAAATACTCAGTACCTGGTGCAGACTTTTATCTCGGAAAATTCTCTTGGAGACTTCAATGAGTGGGCAGGCAAGCATCTTTCGCAAACGAAATTTTTTTCACACCGTACAAAACTCAGTTGACTTGAATGATTAAAGAATGTAGGGAAGCGTCGCTTAGTCGTGAGATTACCTTAGACGTAAGTTATACAGTGCAAGAGCATGCTTTTTACTTCGAGGAAGTGTAGTGTGGTTGTGAAACTGACCCGTTCCACATAATAGCGAGAGGTCGCAGTTCTGATCCGCGGAACATGCAAATAACCAACAATTAAAATTGTAAGCCTATTACTTAAAAAGAAAGACAGGCAGGACAAAAAAATACAGACCTGTTGGCCTCCTCTCCGTAATGTACAAGATACTAAAATTATCATTGACCGTTTCGCAAGCTGGCTTTAGAAATTGGTGATGCGCTATGGACCATTTATATGATGTGATGTGAATGAAACTGTAGATACTTTGAGTTGCCAGTTTTCTGTGGGGCACAGACTTTAAGAAAGCTTTTGACCTTAGTCTAACAGAATCGGTACCAGTACCCACGAGAAATAAGGCATTGATCCAAATTGTGTTAGTATACTAAAGAGTATAGTCATCAAAGCAACACCTTCCGTTATACGTAATAGTCAGAAGTTCGGATTTGTCACCAAAACTATCTCAATAGCCTGAGAGAAAACTTTCACTCTTAAACTGTGAATGGAAAATATGAAAAGGTGTTAACTGAGCCACTTCAGTTTTGGTGATCACATTTTATAGGGAGCAGTCAAATGAAAACAAGGAAGATGGATTCTGTTTATTATTTCAAAAGTAATCGCCGTAACTGTAATACATTTATCCCACTGTGAAACAAGACGGTTAGTGCCTTCATGGAAAAATATTTGTATTTGCTTACGAAATCATGATTGTAGCTGGCGTGCACTTCGTCCGAAGAAAATCAACAGCCACCAATGTCTTTCTGCGGGGCTCCCAAGATATGGGAAGAGATCAGACTTGTCTGGAGGATGTGTAAGGGCTTCCCAGCGAAACTTCAACAGTGTAGTCGAAACAACATTTTGCCAAGGTTGTTTAGAGGACACTGTAGAAGTTGCGCTGTGAAGCCCTTACACATCTTCAATTAAGTACCGATCTCTTCAAATGCACCCATTGGACACACATTTTGCGCATGTGCAGTCGTTCCTCCATGATCGTGTGAACACGTCCGACGCTCAATCTGACCACGGCGGCTATGTCTTTCACTGTCACTCGGCGGTACTGGGTAATGTGTGCATCCACTAGCTGGACGACGTCATCGGTAGTGCAGTGTGGTTCTCCACACCGTGCATCATCGGCTAACGACACCCGCCCTTGCCTGAAACGCTTGATCCTTGCGAGGGAGATGCAGTCTTCGCCGTACGCTTGTGACATTCGTCGATGATTTTCCGTTCCTCCTACTCCTTCCGCTGTCAGAAAACGAGCAACACTTCTTTCCTCTTCCTCTGACGGCTCCATGTCACTGTTTGCAATGCGACTGGCAGCGTTGGTCGATTGATGCATGCTGCTGCTAGCTCTGTACAGTCACGTGACGTGCACGCGTGCCCTCTAGTGCCGCGCTGAGAACTTCCACGCTGTGGTCGGAACCACACCTCGTTACACATGCCACGATATTATCCTCCTGTCACAGGTCTGAGCATTCCAAACTCGGTCTCGTTTCTTTTTGAACGCCCCTTATAGGTTCGTATTAACAGCGTACAAAGAGATAAAAAACTTTTATAAATCACCAAATTCAATCCACCCTCTGTTGTAGCCTGCTACTGTCAGTCTCGGTGAACTACAAAAATAGGATGTTTTTCATTCATAGACAGTATTCGTCAAAATTTGTGTGGTTCAGTTTAGAGTTTCTATTTCCTTGCGTTATAACAATTGGTATTTCCTCTTGGTTTGCACATCAGTAATGATCTTGCCAAGGCACACATCCCTCATCTCATACACTCATTCCAGACTTCTTTTGCTCCTAATGCTTATCTCCGTGGTTTGCGTTACAAATTCCCCATGCTACAATATTGCGAGTTACGGACCTCCACGATCCACAAACATTATTTCCATCTCTTGTGTAACTGTCAAATGTTCCTTGACGCGAATACAGTGGTTCTGACGTGGAGCTTTTTCTCAAGGAGTTGTTAAAATAAATGCATTTTGTAGTAACAACTTCTGCATTTTCCACAGACAGCAATAGTGGTTTTCCAAATAAACTAAAAACTGTGTCTTTAGTTGTACATTCTTCTGCAAGGACGTCTTTTTTGGTGGCTTGGAAAGGGTTTCATTGTGTGCTCCTGTAGTGGAAAGTCATCATCAGCCACTAATACGTCTGGGGCGACTGTATTGCTTCCAGGAAGAGATCCAGGAGGCGGTAATGCCTACTCATTTTTTGTCGTTCTTCTGTAGAACGTAAGTTTCTCGGCAAACTCCGCCGTCTCAAATGAGGCCTAGGCAACATGCATTAGCATACAAGAAACAACAGTGAACATCAACAGTAGCACCAGAACAATTCTAAAAGTTTCTTTATAACTGAAAACGACGCCGCCCCTATTCTTCGGGTTCTGAATCACTGTGTGTTTTCCATTACAAGCCCCGATACAGTGCGGGCAGTCGCCCCCCCCCCCCCCCTCCCCCGACCACAACACGCAATACAGATGGTATGCATTGTGTTTTGCAATTTCAGTGTGTTATTCTTCTGTCTTGGGACTGATGACCGCAACAACAACAATAATAACAATATTATTACTGTAATCATATTTAAAGTCTACGGATGTGTTACCTCTAAAAATACTCGCCATAATTATTCGTGAAAATAGTGACAGCAACAAACAAAGAACAAATTAATTTACGTGTTTACGTATTTGGTTTTACAGGGTGAAGATGCAATTTCAAGCACTCCCGGTACTCACAGTACATTAAGCTATGATGGTTCAAATGGCTCTGAGCACTATGCGACTTCTGAGGTCATCAGTCGCCTAGAACTTAGAACTAATTAAACCTAACTAACCTAAGGACATCACCCACGTCCATGCCCGAGGCAGGATTCGAACCTGCGACCGTAGCGGTCACGCGGTTCCAGACTGAAGTGCCTATAACCGTACGGCCACACCGGCCGGCATTTTTTAAGCTATGATGAAACACTGCCTATATCACTGCATTTTCCAGTTACGAAGCTGAGAAAAAGAGGGCCGGGCTGTTGAGGTAAAATGTTTTTCACTCAAGAGGAGAGTAAGGAAGAGTTTGCGTTCTACATCTTCATCAGAACGTGAGGAAGAAGCATGTACTAGCCGGCCGCAGCGGCCGAGCGGTTCTAGGCGCTTCAGTTTGGAACCGCGCGACAACTACGGTCGCAGCTTCGAATCCTGTCTCGAGCTTGGATGTGTGTGATGTCCTTAGGTTAGTTCGGGTTAAGTAGTTCTAAGTTCTAGGGGACTGATGACCTTAGATGTTAAGTCCCATAGTGCTCAGAGCCATTTGAAGCGTGTGGTATCTTAAAGCAGCAGCTGCAAGGAATGAATTTTCAACATACGGCGTGCATGTTGCAAACGAGCAACGGCGTTTGTCGCGTAGGGCACAAACGCTAGTGAAACATTACATAAATAATGTGTAGCTCCATGTGGTTATAGTTAGATATGATTAAGAAAATTCACCTATTGGTCCTGCACAATATGTAAATTGAAGGTGGAGAGGGGAAGAAAGGAAAGAAAAAGGACTCACTGTTGTCAGCTGCACTGGGACATTACGCGGAATCTGCGGCGATAAGTGATAATGTGCGCCGCGCCGGAATTCGAACCCAGGATCTCCTGCTTAGAGGGCAGGTGCGGTAGCCACTGCGCAATCCGGGCGTTATCGCCACTGCACGGACTATCTCGGAAAGCCTCATGGCCGATTCACACTGCCGTCGAGAGCCACCTATCCGCAGCGCCTGAGCATTTCCTCCATATTCGCTCTTCCGAGATTCCCACAGGAGGCCGGAAGCGTTTGTGCATCTGCACTGTGAGGGTGGATTCATTGCCCAGCTAAGCCTATCAGGTTATATGAACGTGTGCCTTCTTTTTCTTCTGTTACTCACGGTTGCCATCAAGAACGCAGCTGCTGCTACCGTTTGCAAAGACATGGTGCATTCTTCTGATGTAGCTTCGGTGGAATTGAGAGGCGTGTGCTACCAACACAGACCGCTTGCAGCATGCGACACCATGCAACACTTTTCCTGAGCAACAGCAACCTTGTAGCACGGTTTCACGTCGCGCACTAAAAATTGGCGACACGTAGCATTCGACATAAGCAACGTGTTGCCTAGTATTGCCTCGTTGCGAGACGAGACGTTCAAATGGCTCTGAGCACTACGGCACTACAGGACTTAACATCTGAGGTCATCAGTCCCCTAGAACTTAGAACTACTTAAACCTAACTAACCTAAGGACATCACACACATCCATGCCCGAGGCAAGATTCGAACCTGCGACCGTAGCAGCAGCGCGGTTCCGAACAAGCGCCTAGAACCACTCGGCCACAATGGCTGGCGAGAAGAGATGTCTCCGTGAAGGATACCTCTCTACTTTCGAGGCCGGGTCCGTGCGACTTTGAGGTCACTGTTGTCGTACCAATCCGTGTTTCAGTACACAGGAAAATTCTCCGTGTGTAGCAAAACCCTAGCACACTTGTTCCTGTGCTTTCTGCTACGCCCATTGGATTTCTGTGCGTTTGTTTGTCATTACAGCTTGTGCAGTGAAATCCGTTATGATTGCATGCAATTTTTCCTAGGATACCTGCATTTATAATTATTTTGCATATCCAGCAAAAGTAACAGATCCTTTGTTGCCATCCGCATCCAACTTCCAGCTTTGGAATCGTCCTACGGTCACAATATTGCTGGTCAACCGTGCAAGTAAAAGGTGCCCTTTATTCCAGAACATCTCTGTTTCTATTGATCTACGCTGTTACTGCTCCAGAGGGATCGTACAATAGCATTAATCTTGCGGTCGCATTTAATTTGATCACTAGCTGACAAACCCAGCTTGGCCCAGGTATTCATTCTGCCAGTGTTCTGTTAGAAACGAAATCAAGAAATAAATTTTGTTTAAGTGTAATATCGAAAAAAAAAACATTTCCCTGTATTAGTGGATACACCTTTGAGATTATGAAACAGTCGTACAAAGAAATATGCATATACAAATGTATAAGTACAGCTGCTTCTAGTTCCAACAATGCGATTTTGTAAACGCATAGCTCTCTAGAAAGCTATTGTTTTCGTCTACAATCGTTTCCGCTTCGCAGTTGGGAGCTGTCAAAAATGCTACCAGGTGTCAGGCATTTCATTAAGTATCATAGTAGTAAAGAATACATGTATTAAATCTTCATGCATGATGCGGCATTTTTTCACGCAGCCCAGTATTTATGATGTCATATATCTTGAACTACGTCTCGTACAACGATTTATTTGTGTAGGTACGTTCAGCGGCATATGTGATGTCTGCCAAACGTGTAGCCAATAACGTCAGTAACAAGGAAGTAATAAATTAATACTTCACGCATGATGCAGCAGTTTTTCTCTCGTCTCATTGTTTGTAAAGTCATATCTCCTAAATTATAACGAATAGGTGATCCTCCCCCCTTCTCCCAGCGATTGCTGCCTGACAGTATGGGAATATATACCACGTTTGGTTGAAATTGGTGGTTTGGAGGGATATATGGCATACACACATACGCACGCGCGCGCACGCACGCACACACACACACACACACACACACACACACACACACACACACATTTTTGTATGTGTGGATATAGGATGGAGTAACACGGAGAGTTGTAACAAACCATTCTCTAGGCTTGGCCACAAAACCAACATGGAAATTAGATAGCCCTACAGGCGCAGTCTGTACAATGGGTAGTTAATTGATCTCAGAAGTTTACCGACAGGAATCGGCGGTGTCAGGCATTTTCACCTGCCTCGAGATGACTGGGTGTTTGTGTTGTCCTCATCATTTCATCATTATTCATGAAAGTCGCCAGATTGGACTGAGCAAAGGTTGGGAATTGGTACGGGCGTTGATAACCGCGCAGCCGGCCGCGGTGGCCAAGCGGTTCTAGGCGCTTCAATCCGGAGCCCCGCTACTGCTACGGTCGCAGGTTCGAATCCTGCCTCGTTCATGGATGTGTGTGATCTCCTTAGGTTAGTTAGGTTTAAGTAGTTCTAAGTTCTAGGGGACTGATGACCGCAGATGTTAAGTCCCATAGTGCTCAGAGCCATAACCGCCCAGTTGAGCGCCCCACAAACCAAACATCATCCTCGTCGACAAGAGTGGAGGTGTCTAGGACAAATAGCAGGCGACACGTATGTAGCACACTCGGTAATACTGTAATATTCTGCTAGTACTCCCTGGCATGAGAGTAATACACCGTAGCAAGAAAAGCTGGCATCCGTCAGAAGATTCTGTTGAACACACTGCTCTGCTAGGCGTCGTCTTGTCGCAAGTGGTAGGCCGTTACCTTTTTCCGACCATTGAACTAACTTTACCAGCCAGTTACATGGGAATTTACAGATTAACATTGGCTTCGAACCACGGCGCAACTTGGTATTTTTCACATCAACATTGTCGGAAATAAGTGACGAGTTACAGGTAAAAATCTTAGAACGGACCGAGAGATCAATCCCGAGACTTCTGGATCCATAATCTGGCCTCACACAGTATTTTAATGGAAGAGGTAGCGGTAATAAATACTTGTGCCGGCGCTACGGGGGGATGCTGTTGCCAACGCCTTTTCTCGGCCGTTCGTAGAAAACACCGGATGCTCGATTCGCGACTTGCTTAGCCGCTACGCATACTTACTACTTACGTGAGCATTTCCTGTACCCCATGGCAAGAGCTTGGCGCAGTTCGATCCTGTCATTACATCTGCATGCTACTGGAATGTATTGGAATATAATGTCGTAATTACCCTCAGTCATATTTGTACGGGTCTTATTACACTGTTGCTTTATCGATTTAGATATTGGTCTTGATAATGCTAAATTAACCATATACTGTCACTATTAGAATGAACCGAAATGCGCTTCGTACCAATTTTATAAATGTTTAGAACTTCACGACATACTTATTCTCTTCGTCGAATGTAAGTTCCAAACGGCGTTTATTTAGTACTTTACCATGACATAGCTTTAATCCTGTGAAAACTTTACTGGGGATGCTACAGTGAACATATGCTTTGTAAGTCTGAACTGAAAACGAAAGTGTCAAATCTTGGTTGTGGAGATTAAGCTCGAAGCCAGTATAACAACTCACCATCTTGTTTCCAGAACTAGAAAAGCTGCAATGAGTGACACTTAAAGTACACACGCGACAGTCGTTGTTTGATGGTCTATTAGCGTCCCTACCATCATCTGCCTAAACATGTGAGAAGTCATACATAGACCAAACAACACGCACCGTTCATGAGAGATGTGTGGAGCATCGAAAATACACACGCTTATCACAGCCAGACAAGTCAGCTGTGGCCGAACATTGTATTGATACAGGGCATTCCATGAATTACAGTGATGTGAAGATTTTAACATCCACCTCGTCCTTTTGGGATTCTGTCTTCAAGGAAGCTATAGAGATTAGATTAGCTAATAAATAGAGATAATGGTTTTAATTTAGACAAAGCATGGAATCCGGCTCTTGGTGTAATTAAACTGCAAAACGTGGTATCAGCGCCTACGAACATACATCGATAAGCGACTCGAATGTCTGTACGCCTTCGCCACAGGCGACGCATGTGCAAGCGTATTTCTTTGCCGCCGACCAGCATCTGTGACCCGCATGCGCAGTACCGCCGCGGTGGAGCATATAATGCCGCGCTTGGCATCTTGTCAGTCTTTGTGACTCACTCTGAAGATGGCCGGACGATACGTGGCCGAACTATCAGTGGAGGAAATTATATTTGCGCGGCTGCATGTCCGAAGTTTAATGGACTATGTGAACCTCTATGCGCTATCTTGCTGTGGGCATCGTGATAACACTTTTAGCGGTTCGTCTTGTGTGGCTTCACAAGATAGGAGGTTTGAAATTTGCAAACTACACCAAGTGTCATATTTGTGTTTCTTATGTTTGGCAGATCATTCCCTGTGGTAAGCTACTTCAGATAGACGTTTAATTTTGTCTCCCCTTTTCATTCTCATTCTATTCGGGCCTTTTAAGTGGACTGTGGGACCAGTTACCCCGTAAGGTCTGTAGCTGTCTTCAAACTTCGTTTTATAGACGGAGAATCCAAAAAGTGGTATTGTTGTATTTCGTCTCCGCACCACTTTCTTCGAGACTTTGACATCAGGGTCAGAAAGTGCACCGAGCGTTAGTTACCAAGCTGTTTCTCCGGTGTGTCAGTTTCATGTATCGTTTGCCAGTTTGTTTCTACGTCACATCAGGTGATATCGTCCTCACGAAGCCATCTTGGAAAATACGACGACGGATGTGTCTGGTAGAAAAACATTCTAATATGTTTTTGGCATTGAGTGACTTCTATCTCCGTTGCTTGTGCGTCGAATTGTTGACGATACACGCACGAGTTACAGTTTTTCCACAGTAGTAATTTTTTACAGAGACAGTGCTCTGAAACATACTTCAGTAAAAACTGCGTAGGAGTCGTTCTGCATGCAGGGATTAGGCCCTTGTTTGCTCTTTCTTCACAAAGTTTATGCCCACCGTTTGCTTGGTCGATCTCCTTCCATTCGAATTGTGCAAAACTTCATTAAAAGTATCCGGACGCCCCAGTGTAGTGCGGATGTGACCACTAGATGTCACGAATTGCAGACCCGTCTTTGTGAAAGGAGGCGGGGAATGTTGTGTTGTCTGATAGACAAGTAGTAACAGCAAATGGGTTGGTTAGGAGATCTCAGTGACTTCGAATGTGCACTAGTCGATGGATGTCCCCTGTGCAACAAATCAATCATGAACATTTCAATTCTTTTAAAGCTGACCAAGTCGTCTATTGGCGAAAAGATAGTGAAATGGAAATGCGAAGAAACAGCCACAGGTAAACCAAGTTTCGCAATTTTTAACGGCCTCCTATCAAAAGGCGTTTCAGTTATGCAGCAGTGGAGAGAGTTGCTCGGGAACCACAAACAGACAGTTCCTTTGCAGGAAATGGTGTAATTTCGCCATGTTGCAGCATAGCGCGTGTCGCAAAGATACGAAAATAGTCGACCGCGACAGTGACTACTTATACGTCTTCGCGCTGCTGCAAAGAGAGCGAAGATGATTTTCACACAGGGACAGTGGTACAAAGGCTTGTAGAAAACAACAGACATACACATACAAATTTTTAATTTTTGTCTGGCACAATGGAAAATATTGCCCCAGAAATAAATTAAAAATTGATCCAATACGCGAACTCTCATCAAGATTCTGAGAGATGCCCTGTGGTTGGCAGGTGATTGCTGGAACTGTAAATCCCCTCCCAAATACAGGGTGATTCACGAAGAGATACAAATATTTTAATATGTTATTCTACAAGAGCAACTAAAGAAAAAAGTTCTTATTATCATAGGTCCGCAAATGTTTAGTTACGGAGTTAACGCCTAATAAAAGATTTTGCCTGAAATTTAGCAACTTCGCCATCGCAGAACTGTACGTGGTTAAAGTAAATCACGACTTCCATTTATTTTAGTGTTATTGGTCTGGTGAATCTAATAAAATATGTACCAGTCGTGTATTAGCAGTAGTTTTACGGAACATCCAGAGAATACGAATTCACGTGTGCTATGGTATTAATAAAAGCAGATTATCTGACACATTCATAGCCGGCCGTGGTGGCCGAGCGGTTCTAGGCGCTTCAATTCGGAACCGCGCGGCTGCTACGGTCGCAGGTTCGAATCCTGCCTCGGGCATGGATGTGTGTAACATTCATATAGTTTCAGTTAACGTTATTGCCATCATTTTTCCAAAATTAAATTCTCTCCAACCTATGTTGAAAATTTTGTGCAATTGTTTGGAATTTAAAAAAAAATTGGCCAAGTAGTTAATAAATTAAAAATTTTACGAAATTATTTCTTTGCTTCTCTGGATGTTCTGGAAAACTACTGCAGATACACGTCTGGGACATGTTTTAATAGATTCACCAGATCAATAACAACAAAATAAATGGAAATCGTGCTTTACTTTAACCTCGTACAGCTTTGCGATGTCTTCATATTAGCGAAGTTGCTAAATTTCAGGCAAAATCTTTTATTAGCCATAACTCGGTAACTAAACATTTGCGGACCTATGTTTATCTGAACGAACCAAGTTCCATAAGAGGCTCCTGGTCTTAAAAGAGCAGCAAATAAAAATTATAGACATCGGAGAACACACGCCTGTTTGGTCATCATCATTTTATCCTGTGAGTTGGGAGTATTAGGAGGTGAATTGTAGAACTAAGCAAGAAGTAAAGATAAGATACGTACGTTATCATAATAATCATGTTGAGGTGAGGGGCTTCTATCTTAATGAATACGACGACAGTAGAGATAGAATTTTTAAAAACTGATGTAAAAACCCAGTTCCGTTGGAAGACACGCCACATTCTTTTTCTATAACTACGAGTGTTTGCTGCGAATGCCGTCGTTAGGCAGTCATTGTGCAATGGTTTTTCGAGTGTTATGAAAGTGAGTGGGTGTGGCGATTGCATGTAACAAGCTGACTCGCTTTTTAGCGGTTAGTGAAGTAAGAGCACCGCCTTAATGGCAACCAGAAGGATTCTCGTAACCGAGAAACCCCGCTGTGAGACGCAGATTGTCGTAATATCGCTACTGCATTTCACTTTACGGTTATAGCGCTTATTCAGATTTACTCCTGCTGTTACACACAGTGTTTGCACATAGCAGCTCCAAACGAGCGTCTATACCTTTCACATCAAACATTCACGAGAATACCGCGACCAGAGCCAGTTAAGAAATGTCTTTTTCAAAGTCTAGTGCCATGTCATATTGGAAATTGTCACTGAATAAGAACCGAAGTCCCGGCCACAGATGCACTGGCCTTTCTGTGAGTCTACTGTTGTACCTTGTTGTTTCTCTTATATTTCGCCATGGTGCCTCTTCTGGGCACGATATAGAAGGACAATTTAAAAAATAAAAATAAAATAAAAAAATCTTTAGTTCGGCGTGGTACTGTGTGTAAATTTATCGACCATTGAAATATAAAAATATCTTAACAATATTAATAGAGAAGATGGCTTTGGACTTTCACTGTGGTAACCGACAGCCATTAAAAGCACGCATAGACAACTTGAGACCCTAGCGCTTGATTGGTTTGTTTGTTTGGGGGAGGAGCAAACAGCGAGGTCATCCGGTCTCATCGAATTGGGGAAGGACGTTGGCCGTGCCTATTCAAAGGAACGAACCATTCCGGCATTAGCCTGGAACGATTTAGGGAAATCTGTCCTAGGACAGATATCCCGCCAGTATCAACGTCGATAACATGCAAAATCAACAAGATTCTCTATTCCAGGAATGGATGAAGTGTGTATATACACACATCAAAAAAAAGTTTTGCATCATCTCGGTTCCGAGAGTTCCGGAACCTGTACAGAAATTTGTAATAGAGATCAACATAAACATTATTTCCGCCCCTTTTATTGCTCATGAAAACCACACATTGCGTGTCTTACCACCATACAACGAGACCTTCAGAGGTGGTGGTCCAGATTGCTGTACACACCGGTACGTCTAATACCCAGTAGCACGTCCTCTTGCATTGATGCATGCCTGTATTCGTCCTGTCATACTGTCCACAAGTTTATCAAGGCACTGTTGGTCCAGATTGTCCCACTCCTCAGTGGCGATTCGGCGTAGATCCCTCAGAGTGGTTGGTGGGTCACGTCGTCCACAAACAACCCTTTTCAATCTATCCCAGGCATGTTAGATAGGGTTCATACCTGGAGAACATACTGGCCACTCTAGTCGAGCGATGTTGTTATTCTGAAGGAAGTCATTCACAAGATGTACACAATGGGGGCGCGAATTGTCGTCCAGGAAGACGAATGCCTCGCCAGTAAGCTGCCGATATGGTTGCACTGTCGGTCGGAGGATGGCATTCGCGTATAGTATAGCCGTTACGGCGCGTTCCATGACCACCAGCGGCGTAAGTCATCCCCACATAATGCCAACCCAAAACAGCATGGAACCTCCACCTTGCTATACTCGCTGGACAGTGTGTCTAAGGCGTTCAGCATGACCAGGTTGCTTCCAAACATGCCTCCGACGTTTGTCTGGTTGAAGGCATATGCGACACTCATCGGTGAAGAGAACGTGATGCCTATTGCGCACAGTGTGTGCGTAACACGACATCCTGTGGCTACACGAAAAGCATTATTCAACATGGTGGCGTTGCTGTCAAGGTTCCACCGAGCCATAATCCGTAGGTAGCGGTCATCCACTGCAGTAGTAGCCCTTGGGCGGCCTGAGCGAGGCAAATCATTGTCAGTTCCTGTCTCTCTGTATCACCTCCATGCCCGAATAACATCGCCTTGGTTCACTCCGAGACGCTTGGACACTTGTTGAGAGCCTTTCCTGGCACGAAGTAACAATGCGGACGCAATCGAATCGTCTAGGCATCGTTCAGTTACAGACAACACGAGCCGTGTACCTCCTTCCTGATGGAATAACTGGAACTAATTGGCTGTCGGACCCCCTCCGTCTAATTGGCGCTGCTCACGCATAGTTGTTTACAGCTTTGGGTGGGTTTAGTGACGTCTCTGAACAGTCAAAGAGTTGTGTCTGTGATAAAATATCCACAGTCAACGTCTATCTTCAGGAGCTCTAGGAACCTGGGTGATGCAAACATTCCTTCACTATTTAAAACAGTCTGCCATCGCTGGCATTCCGCAACTGTAGAAATCACGTGGTTTTGAGGTGAATAACTAGTCGAGCCGTGTTCGGAGCGCATTTTCATCCGGAAAGGAAGATCCTTGAATGTTGTTCGGTACAGAGCGGGAAAGGTGAAAATCTGAGGGCACAAGATCAGGTGAATAATCTAGGTGCGGGATGACTTCACAACCCAACTGCTGTATAGTGTTTTGTGTCAGACTAGCAGAATGCGGGCGGGCGTTATCCTCTTCACGCAGTCGTACTGTCGTTCTTTGATGCGCCGGCAAGATGCCTCAGCCAGCAGTGACGGTTACACTTCGGCGACGCACTTCGTAATATACCACACCTTCGTTGTTCCACCAGATGCATAACATTACCTTTTGTGAATGTGCGCAGGTCTTTCTACTGCTGCTCAAGCATCCCTTTTTTTCCTTATGTTAGCATAAAGATAGCATTGCTCGTCATCAGTAACGATGCAAGATGGTAATTGTCGGTGTTGTTCGAGCAAATTCATGAGGCGCAAGCAGAGATGCACGTAAGACAACCCACTGATTTTTATGCTTTTGGCTTAGAGTAAGCACTCGATTTTTGAACCTTCCCAACTGGATGCAAATTCCGCACAAAGGTGGAATGATCGCAGTTCATCACATCTGCCATTTCTCGAGTACACCGATGTGAATTACTGTGGATTAATGCGTTTAAACGATCTTCATGAAACTCCTAATGTTAAAACGATCCTCCTTCGAACGAGAAAACCATTTTCTTGCCACGCTCTATCCAATGGCATCTGAAGATGATCCAGAGTGATCGAAACATGTAATCGAATAAAAAAAAGTGTGCAGCTGAGACGGAACAATAAATAAATGAGAATTATCTTAAATATCTTCTCCTATACAGTTGCTGATTTCTCTCAAGGCGATTATGTGACTATAGTCAAATAGAAGAATATGTCGGAAATGTTCCGATTCCTCCACTTCGCTCTCCATTTTCTAGCGTCCACAGCTCCACTATCTCTGAGTGACAAAATGGCAATATGTAAACTCAGATAGCAACAGTAAACTACAAATAAAAAATAACTATCGATGAATAAACCCAAGGCAACCGGAATACTAACACGTAAAACTAAAATGCTTCGAACTTATACACCAACTTAATATTTGAGGATAAACGAATAAATCAGCGAAGTGGAAGAGTTATTTCCTGCAATTTGGCATTTGTGGATTAATCTTAATGCAAAAATATTGTTTGCTTTTCTCATTTTAGTTTCAGGAATAACTCTCCATCATTATTTTTTCTTTTACTCTCTCACTTTTTCTCTTCTTTACATATGTCTGAACGTATGATGTTTCCTCCTCATGCATGTACGATTCTCTGTAATTGTGTGATAGCGCCACTATTAGCCTACCGATCAAGTCTGCTGGTTGATTTTCAGGTACTGTGTAGGTCACTGCTAAAGCTGTTTCAGCGAAAGCAACATTAATTGTTCACACAACAATAAAGGATTGATAAATTGCATTTTGACATGCACGCAAAATCATGAAAACATACACACACACACTAAAACTCACACACACAAAATAGCGCGCACAGGCCCTTCCATCGCCACGTTTCGTTTTTTACCCGGAGGTATTTGGCTTCAGCGACACCAACGCTAACAACGCAGATTTTAATGCTGAATTAACAAAATATGCGATCTAAGTCTTCTATTCGACAAGGGCACGGAGGTTCAGCCGCCACCTTTTTGTCGTCTCAAGCGTAGCTGTACCCAAGGTAGCGTTCGGCTAGCGTACCTCGTGAACTTTCACTCCCGACACCCATTTTCGTTACGCCAGTCAGCGTTTTCTGGGAGAGCGAGCCATGTAGATCGTAACAATCACTTTCACTGGCGTTCAAGGATACCTTATTCTAGGGATGGGAAAAACCGACCGGTTAAAACCGCCACCGGTATTTTAATTCTAAATAACCGGTATTTTTTTAGGTATTCGCTTGCTCTCGGTTATAACAGGTGTTTTTATTTTTTATTAATAACCAGATAAAAGACTGAGAATATCACTTAGCCCATAGCAGCAGTGCTAAAATTTTTCATTTTGAAATAAACCTTTTTCAAAGAGCGGGTGTTTTTTATTCGTAAAATGTGCTCTGCTTAGAAGTATTGCGTTATTATAAAAAATGAGAAAAGTAATCAGTGCTATTTTAATAACAATTCCGTTAGAAACAAGTGAAAAACACATGGCATGAGAACTGGTACAGCACTGCTGAGACAGTAATGTACCTGTTACGATGTACCGTGCCCTGTTGGGTGGTACGTGTGTAGATGCAATGCGCAAGACTTGCGCCATCTGGTCTGTATGGTAGTTGCTCACTATCGTCGTGGGACTTACAGAATGGCACCGCCCCTAGTCTGTAAGTACAGGGTGTTTCAAAAAGAATATACATATTTCGAATGCATATATTTATTAAACTTTAAGACATACGAATGTGAAACTTTACACACACATTTACGAACCCCTGAAGTTCAGATTACAGATGTTCAATATGTCCTCCATCAGCGACACGAACAATATCACATCGACACTCAAATTCCTCCCATACTCGGGCAAGCATGTCCTTCGTCACTGAAGTTATGGCAGTACGGATCCGGTTCTTCAACTCTTCCAGGTTCTGTGGGGGTAGTGGTACGTAAACGTTGTCTTTAACGAAACCTCACAGGAGGAAGTCAGAGGGTGTCAAATCCGGTGACCGTGGAGCCCAACTGAGACATGCTAAGTCGCTAGCTCCTTTACGACCAATCCAAAGGATCGGTAGAGTTTCATTCAGATATTCACGCACTTGGCGACTCCCGTGAGAGGATCCCCCGTCTTGTTGAAAAATGAAGTTGTCTTCGTGGAGCCTCGGAAACAACCAGTTTTGTAACATAGCGAGATACTGCTGACCGGTAACCGTGTTTCCATCAAAGAAGAATGGGCCATAAACAGATGATCGGGATATCGCACAAAACACATTGACTTTGGGCGAATCTCGTACATGTTCAATGGCTGCATGTGAGTTCTCTAAGCTCCAAATTCGAACATTTTGTTTCTTTACCTGACCACTAAAATGGAAAGTCGCTTCATCACTGAACAGCCGACCGGTGTGACCGAGCGGTTCTAGGCGCTTCAGTCTGGAACCGCGCGACTGCTACGGTCGCAGGTTTGAATCCTGCCTCGGGCTTGGATGTGTGTGATGTCCCTAGGTTAGTTAGCTTTCAGTAGTTTTAAGTTCTAGGGGACTGATGACCTCAGCTGTTAAGTCGAATAGTCCTCAGAGCCATTTCAACCATTTAACGTTTAACAAGGATTTATGATTAGCGAAGTCAACGTTTGATGGTCACTATCAGTCGTTCCCTTTCCTTTTCCACTCGCAAATTGACCAACAGAAAAATGACTGTCTACATGCCTCCGTACGAGTTTTAGTTTCTCTCGTCTTTGCGGTCCCTACGCGAAATATACGCTGGTGACAGAATCTTACTGCAGTCAGCTGCTAATGCCTGTTCTCTTTTTCTCAACAGTGTTCCGCGAAAAGGACGTCGTTTCCCCCTCCAGGGAATCCCTGTTGAGCTCACGAAGCATCTCCGTAAGGCAAGTTTGTCGATCGAATCTGCCGGTAACAAATATAGATCCTTTACTTTTTACAAATGGGTTAGTACTAGGATCCTCTTGATTGTTGTTGGAGCTAGGCTTGGTTTCCTAAGTCGGTCCACGAACAAAAAGTAGTACTTTATGCGAAATCAGTAAACAAACAATGATAATCAGCCAACGCTGAGTTACATGTCATAACACGATTTCCACTGGGGCGCGGCATCATTTTTGTCATAAATAGAAGGTACCAAATTAACGATTAACAAACTCTAAGCAAGTTGACGGAAGTTACATAGTTCCTTAATGTTTTCTAAAATTAACTTAAAAGTTAATCCGTTATTCGGAAAGTTAAATTCGTTAGTTAACGATTAACTGTCTTGTGCCCAACGGTGGCAGTGGTGCAAGGTACCATTCGCCAAGCACCATACGGTGACTTGCGGAGTTTGTAGTTGTAGGTGTAGATTTTAACACAACCAAAATCTGGAAGACAGTCGTCACATAAAAAGGAAAAACTGATATTGTGACGCAAGTTTGAACAGCACATGCTGAGACAGTTGGGGAAAAAATCACGAGGACGTTTCGAGACAATTTATGTGATACTTGAAAGCCAAGAAGTGAAATTGGAAGAAAAATAGTGAAAAATGAACAGGAAAGTCTTTTAAATATTTCTTGACTAACATTTACGACTGTACACCATTTCATGATGTCCCAAACCATAGGTTATGTTCTCTTTAACCAAGTGATATAAAATGATTTAAATTGTTAAAGTAATTCCATTTTTATTTAATATGCAGGGTGTATCAAAAAGAATCATCCGATTTTTAAAAATCGTAACTATTATGTTATTTGAGATATATGCGTAAACAACTTAGTTGAGTACCGCCTTGATATGCCGTGAATCTCAAGGGGGCATTTGAACACCTATGGGAAGGTATGAAAAGTAAACTTTTTGAGTTTCCCATTCATCAAGAAACAAGATTCATTGTATATGTTTATTAGTTTCAGAAATACAGACGCGCCAAATAGGATAATTCTTTTGATTCAATCTGTATTGTCTGGTGTTGCTCTCTTGTTACTGTGAATTGTATTACTGTCATTTTCTCAGAAAGAATAATGGTAAATGCATCTCGTTTTGTATTTCGATGCTGTCACTGTGTCTGTTATCCTCGTCTTGCTACGTTCATTACTTGTTTCTCGTTGACGTATCAACGAGTTTCTCTTTTACAAGGCCTCTCACGCCTTACTGGTACGTTGATGTGGGTGAGATATGCAGGTCCCACCCGCATCATTAAAGTCGTGACTGTCGGTCACGTTTCTCGGCCTAAAAGTAAGTGAAGCGAAACGGTGAAACAGAACACGCACCAGGTTCCCAGCTTTTACATGGTAACAGTTGTTTCAGAAACTAAGCTTGCCATCACTGGAATTCCTGGAGATGAGATGATTTTAACTGGCTTACAGAATTGTTATGGTAGTCGTGTAGAAGGTTAAACTTCGGAGGACGGGGCAGAGAGATTTAGGACTGATCTCGTAGCAGTGTATTCTAAATTACGATATATGTCACTTTGATATCAACTCTTGCAGTGTTCTCTTTCGTCACAACTCGATGTGCCTGATGCGAACGAGTAGCACATGCCATTTTAGGTAACATATATTCCTAACACCTTCTCCCACTTTTTAGCGAATAAAATCGTCTAGATCGCTTGATAAAATTTCATTTTTTCACGCCGGTTAGTGCCATCATCAAATAACAAAATGTTTAGAACTCGCTAAACAAGTGTTAAAAACTTATGTTTAATCATTCATAATGTTCACGGATTTATTTAGGAAATTTATTTCTTTTATTACTACCTTTCTCCATTCTCACACTTCTGCTGTACAAAGAAAGAGGTTAGGGGCCTACATTTCTGGCAAATTAAAGTGTGTGTGTGTGTGTGTGTGTGTGTGTGTGTGTGTGTGTGTGTGTACGGAACGGTGACTCGAACCCGGAACCTTTAGACACGCGAGCAATGTTCCTACCGGCTGAGCGTTCCAGGCACGGAACACGATGCGCCCTCGCAGCTCTACGTCCGCCAGAACCTCTCTCAGTATTTTCTAATTTCCATAGGCGTTCTCTTACAGCACAGAGAGAGAGTGTGCAAGATCCTCTCTCTTCTAAACTGATACTGTTATTACTCAGCTTAACCGTGAGTCCGTGCAGGGTGGTATATGTGACGTACAGTATAACTGGTCAGCATTTCCACCCGGAATTTGCGAGTGTAAGTCCGACCTTTCTTGATCCGCCTTGGTGGGTCGTGTCGTGGGATTTCCTCCTACCTGTGCGCGGTGCAGCTCTCGTAAATGTCGTCCCGTGCAGATTCTTCATTGGCGCATTGGATGTCGTTGGAAGCTAATTAGCTGAAGTTACTGTCGATCAACTTTGGGGTATCTATTTACTCGAAATTAACATTCAGAATGCCGTAATATCACTTTTATTCCTATTAGATCAATAATGAAACACTCATGTCACAAACTACTCGTAACCGAGAGCATGGCTACCACCGAACATGACATGAATAGCTCTTTACGCCGACTGCCGACTTTGGCACGCAGTCCGTATCTCTTACTAGTTTCTTCACAGTTCGTGGATTTCCGATCAAGTTCGTGCTTACTACGATATCCATTTGTTAATGAACGAGTGTGAATTTTAACAAGGCAAAATCATGATAAATAGTTTTAAACATCCATAGACTCCTCCTAGTATTCATGTTTTCATGAATGACTTTAATTATTAAATATAAATAAGCAAAATCGATGACTTTGGCGCCAAGATGGCGGTACTCCCCGTCATGTATATTTCCCAGGCTGACGCTTGTTGCTACTGTCCAGCGCCGAGCCCCACCCCACTACGTGCGACATATGGTCGCTTCGTCACCTAGCCAGCCAACGTGGGAAATGCTCTCCGACTCATGGCCGGCTACGGACTACAGCACTTCCTAACTATCGTGAATACATCAATAAGAGACAATAATTTATTAAAACTGGTAAAAATGTCTTCCTCACGTAAGAGGCAGCTTACAAGAGGTACTGGAAAAAAGTTTTCACTATCCGATACACAGTTTTAATCTGCCATGTTGTTTCAAAACAACGCCTCTTTGTTGGTTTCCGGAGGTAAGTGGCACCAGATTTCTACCCACAGATCGTGCAATTCCCATAAATTACGGGCTAATGGTTTGTGGACGAGGACCTGTCGCCCGATAGCGCCAGTCAGATTTCAGTTCAGTCGTATTTGGTGGCAAAGACATCTGCGTGAGTTCACTACTAAGCTCCTCAAACGATTATAGCACGATTCTGGTTTTGCCACAGACTGCCACTGCCGTCGAGGAAGTACACTACTGGCCATTAAAATTGCTACACCAAGAAGAAATGCAGATGATAAACGGGTATTCATTGGACAAATATATTATACTAGAACTGACATGTGATTACATTTTCACGCAATTTGAGTGCATAGATCCTCAGAAATCAGTATCCAGAACAACCACCTCTGGCCGTAATAAAGGCCTTGATACGCCTGGGCATTAAGTCAAACAGAGCTTGGATGGCGTGCATAGGTACAGCTGCCCATGCAGCTTCAACACGATACCACAGTTCATCGAGAGTAGTGACTGGCGTATTGTGACGAGCCAGTTGTTCGGCCACCATTGACCAGACGTTTTCAGTTGGTGAGAGATTTGGAGAATGTGCTGGCCAGGGCAGCAGTCGGACATTTTCTGTATCCAGAAAGGCCCGTACAGGACCTGCAACATGCGGTCGTACATTATCCTGCTGAAATGTAGGTTTTCGCAGGGATCGAATGAAGGATAGAGCCACGGGTCGTAACACATCTGAACTGTAACGTCCACTGTTCAAAGTGCCGTCAATGCGAACAAGAGGTGACCGAGACGTGTGACCAATGGCACCCCATACCATCACGCCGGGTGATACGCAAAGTATGGCTATGACGAATACACGCATCCAATGTGCGTTCACCGCGATGTTGCCAAACACGGATGCGACCATCATGATGCCGTAAAACAGAACTTGGATTTACCCGAAGAAATGACTTTTTGCCATTTGTGCACTGTTTCGTCGTTGAGTACACCATCGCAGGCGCTCCTGTCTATGATGCAGCGTCAAGGGTAACCGCAGCCATGGTCTCCGAGATGACAGTCCATGCTGCTGCAAACGTCGTCGAACTGTTCTTGCAGATGGTTGTTGTCTTGCAAACGTCCTCATCTGTTGACTCAGGGATCGAGACGTGGCTGCACGATTACAGCCATGCGGATAAGATGCCTGTCATCTCAACTGCTAGTGATACGAGGCCGTTGGGATCCAGCACGGCGTTCCGTATTACCCTCCTGAACCCACCGATTCCATATTCTGCTAACAGTCATTGGATCTCGACCAACGCGAGCAGCAATGTCGCGATACGATAAACCGCAATCGCGATAGGCTACAATCCGACCTTTATCAAAGTCGGAAACGTGATGGGACACATTTCTCCTTGCTATACGAGGCATCACAAGAACGTTTCACCAGTTAACGCCGGTCAACTGCTGTGTATGAGAAATCGGTAAGAAACTTTCCTCATGTCAGCACGTTGCATGTGTCGCCACCGGCGCCATCCTTGTGTGAATACTCTGAAAAGCTAACCATTTGCATATCACAGCATCTTCTTCCTGTCGGTTAAATTTCGCGTCTGTAGCACGTCATCTTCGTGGTGTAGCAATTTTAATGGCCAGTAGTGTAATTCAAGCATGAAGTGAAGCAGGTGGCGCACAATAATATTTACGTAGTCCACATCTGTCATGGTGCCTTCGTTTACAACCACAGGTCCTATGGAAGCCCAGGTGAATTGCCCCTTAACATAATAACGCCCCCACCGGCCTGAGCCCAACGCTCGTAGAATGTTCAGAGCAGCGGTTCTCGTGGTCGACCGCGTATCTAGACACGACCATCGACCTGGTCTATGAAGATTCATCCGACCGGTCGACACGTTTCCATTGATCCCCAGTCCAATATTGATGTTCCCGTTTTCACCGCAGTCGTACTTGACAAGTTCGTTGGATCAACATGGCAAAACACGGGGTTCGTCTGCTATGGGGTCCTGGGTTCAACAATTTGCGCTCAACTAAATGCTTCGAAACACATGCGGTCGTACATTATCCTGCTGAAATGTAGGTTTTCGCAGGGATCGAATGAAGGGTAGAGCCACGGGTCGTCTGAACTAGTATTGTGCTCTATCATAAGGCGCCACCTTGTATATTTGCCCGCATCTCGTGGTCGTGCGGTAGCGTTCTCGCTTCCCACGCCCGGGTTCCCGGGTTCGATTCCCGGCGGGGTCAGGGATTTTCTCTGCCTCGTGATGGCTGGGTGTTGTGTGATGTCCTTAGGTTAGTTAGGTTTAAGTAGTTCTAAGTTCTAGCGGACTGATGACCTAAGATGTTAAGTCCCATAGTGCTCAGAGCCATTTTGAACCTTGTATATTTAGGCCAGTATTACACTATCAAGTTTTTTGACGAACAAATGTGACCAAATATACATCATATTTTATTTTACAGATCTTTGACGTCATAGTTCCTTCAGAACGGCCGACGGAAAGTTATTAATGTGCTCTGCAATTGCATGTACTGCAACTGAATTGTATTTACATGTGGAAGAGAAGCAGTAGAAAAGAAAAAGGAAACAGACTTTGGTGAACCGTGGGTTTCACGTCGAGATGCTACAAGCATCCAACAAAATCTGTTACGGGAGTTGCAAATCGAGGACGTAAAATTGCATGATAATTAATTGCGTATGGACGAGAGTACATTTCAGGATGTGCTCAAGAACGTAGATCCTCATATTACGAAGCAAAACTTTAACCTCAGAAATTTTATGTCCGTAAAAGAAAGCTTACCGTAACAGTGCGATTTCTTGGAACAGGAAAAAGCTACTCCAGTTTACAGTTACAGCACCATAATACCGCAGTGCATACCGACGAGCCGGCCAGAGTGGCCGAGCGGTTCTAGGCGCTACAGTTTGGAACCGCGTGACCGCTACGGTCGCAGGTTCGAATCCTGCCTTGTGCATGGATGTGTGTGATGTCCTTAGGTTAGTTAGGTTTAACTAGTTCTAAGTTCTAGGTGACTGATGACCTCAGAAGTTAAGTCCCATAGAGCTCAGAGCCATTTGAACCATTTGAGCCATACCGACGAAAATAGCGCCAGAAACATGTGAAGCTTTTTATAAAGCAATGAAGCAAGAATATCTTAAGGCAAGTAAATGTTTAGTACATACTACAACCATTAAGAAATATTTAATGTCTACAATAGTTGTAGGTTTTTTTCTTTATATCGTCTTGGGTACATCCTGGACGTACTTCACGGCTAATGGCCTTCGCAATTTTTTATAACTCTCGCTTCTTACTCTATTTTTGAATTCGAGATGCCGAAAGTTATAATGCTTCATCTGCCTCGCACATTTCTATCAGTTTCATGGTAGATGAGACCCACCATCTAAATTTTGAAGCCTTGTTGGTAACCTTAGATGTCTCACAGCTGCAGCGATGCTAGAGCTGGAAGCGGCTACATTTCACAATGCAGAAAAAAGAAGAACGCTTTCTTTGACAAAGTCTAAGACGAGACGCTAGATTTGATCAAAGGAAATTTGACAAAGGCCTAACTTTGACGAAGTTCCATGTTACACTACCAAATCTTATTTGAGAAAGAAACTTCGTCACAGAAATCTGGGTAGTGTAATACCGGTCTTATCGCGTCACGTGCAGCGACGCGTCCAGGGTACATTCACTCTCGCAGTTAACAATGATCGTAATGATTTAACCCATCAGTATGACACGTAGAAATTCCTTTCGCCATTTCCAACAATATTGTGAACTTCACGCTATTATGTTTCGTGCGTTGTTTCAGGTTTAAGGTTTCCTTTTGACTGATGCCTCCAAGTTACCAGAGAGTTGACAAAAACTCTGTGCATTCATGTTTGGCTACGGTCGCAGGTTCGAATCTTGCTTCGGGCATGGATATGCGTGATGTCCTTAGGTTAGTTAGGTTTAAGTGGTTCCAAGTTCTAGGGGACTGATGAACTCAGAAGTTAAGTCACATAGTGCTCAGAGCCATTTGAACCATTCATGTTTGGAAGTTTTACATGTGTTATTGCGTAGAGAGTGTAGGATTATTTAATTCATTAAAGAAAGAAAGAAAGTGTTATCATTTTAGAATCAGGCAAAACTTAAAAAATTGAATCTGAGATAAACTGAATTCGACGCAATGCGTTTGAACTGATGCGTGCGTGAGGAACCAGGTCTCCCAAAATAAGAAGAAATTGTTGATACATGAACTGTGTTGCGAATTTAAACATCCCTGCGGACGTTTCACAGCGGCACAGATCACAGCGCGTTACGCAACCTACACAGAAGAAGTTACCGAAGCGCCGACAGTCTGCGGTTTGCGACGATGTTCGAAGACTCCTCGGGCTCCTATGTACCCACGGCCAGACCCGTATGTCGTCAACCATGTGACATATGGAAGTTTGAGTCTGGTCGTGAGTCGTGCACGGATAGCCAGATGGTAAGGCTGCCGCTCGCGATAAGCGGAAAATCCGGGTTCGAGTCCCGGTCCGGCACAAATTTTCACTGTCGTCAAATAGATACTCGATAAGCTCCAGTGGCAGACGCTGCAAGGGAGGCGTTGTGAATCACTGAGACGTTTACCATTGAAATTTCCAGAGTTCCTTTCCGGGAAGAGTAGGATAACATATTACACTCCCCGACATACGAGGTGCGGCTAGAAAAAAACCGGACTGATGCTGGAAAAAACATTTATTTACAATTATTTACAATTTCATGTTATCTCCTTCAATGTACTCTCCTCCTCGGTCTCTACACCGCTCCATACGAATTTTCCACTGTTCATAGCAATGCTGCAGATCATTTTCGGTAAGTCCATACATTACTTCCGTCGCTTTTTCTTTTACTGCTTCAAAAGTCTCAAATCTAGTTCCTTTCAAAGCTGACTTGACTTTAGGGAAAAGAAAAAAGTCACAGGGGGCCAAATCAGGTGAGTAGGGTGGATGATCTAAGATGGGAATGTTGTGTTTTGCCAAAAACGTCTTCACTGACAACGCACTGTGAGCTGGGGCATTGTCTTGGTGAAGGATCCATGACTTTTTTCTCCACAAATCGTTCCGTTTTCTCCGTACTCGCTCACGTAGGGTAGCCAGGACGCTAATGTAGTAATGCTGATTCACTGTTTGTCCCTCTGGTACCCAATCAATGTGCACAATCCGTTTGATGTCAAAAAAAAAAACAATCATCATTGCCTTGAATTTTGATTTTGACATTCGTGCTTTTTTTTGTCGTGGAGAACCAGGAGTTTTCCAATGCATCGATTGGCGTTTAGTTTCGGGATCGTAAGTAAAAAACCACGATTCATCGCAAGTAATAACATTTTGTAAGTAGGTGGTATCACTTTCATTGTTTTCCAGGATGTCAGAACAAATCATTCTTCGGCGTTCCTTCTGTTCAATTGTGAGACACTTTGGAACCATTTTTGAACACACTTTGTTCATGTTGAAACTTTCATGAAGAATCTGCCTAACACTTTCCTTGTCAACTCCTGTTAACTCAGACACTGCTCTGATTGTTAAACGGCGATCTTGTCGAACAAGTTTACCGATTTTTTCAATGTTTGCATCAGTTTTTGCTGACAATGGTCTGCCAGTGCGAGTGTCATCACTGGTGTCTTCGCGGCCGTCTTTAAATAGTTTAAACCACTCAAACACTTGTGTTCGCGATAAACAATCATCGCCGTACACTTGTTGTAACATTACAAACGTTTCACTTGCAGATTTTCCTAGTTTGAAACAAAATTTGATGTTAACACGCGGTTCTTTCTGTACACTCAATATTTTCCGACGCACAGACAAAACGTCAACTACTTAAAACAGACGCCACGGGCAGACTGAGTGCAAGAGGCAGATGAAACTCGAGGAGTAGGCGGAGCGAGAGTCACGTGACAGGCCACGCGACTTTCAGCCTTATTGCATTCGTTTTATTGTTTCACCAGTACTAGTCCGGTTTCTTTCTAGCCACACCTCGTACGTCTCACGAAATTATCACAACGAGAAATTAGATATAATACAAAGACTGTAGAGGGAAGACAGAGATTGGATTCATCCAGAAAATTATTGAGGACGTAGGTTGCTAGTGCTAATCTGAAATGATGAGGTAGGCGCAGGGTAGGAATCCGTGGCGGGCCGCATCAAATCGGACAGATGACTGATGACTCAGAACCGAGGCTTGCCGACCATCATTCTTTCCGCGCGCCATTCGCGAATAGCACAAGGAAGCGGGGATCAGTTAGTGGAACCAGAAATGCCTTCCGCCACATACCGCCATGCGGCTTGCAGGAATATTGATGTGGAACTATAGACGATGAACTTTAGCTAGTGAAGTCTTACTTTCTGTTGACACAGAAAAAATATAGCATTTTCAATGCAAAAAAAATATCGCAGAAAATGTAGCCTTTTCTATACAACACGCGATTTTCTCGGTGTTTCGCATCCTCACGTTTCTCATGTAGTTATGTTGTTGAACTCGATTTACCGGAAGCCTTCACAACAGTTGTGGAGAAACCGTATTTTTTTTTTTTTTTACTTGGTAGAGAACTCAATACGTAGCTTTGAGGTCACAGAAATAAAAAAAAAGTTAAGCGTGTGAGGCAGATATCGTTTCCTGGCCCAACAACCCGCATTCAGACGCGACCCTATTCGACTGGGGGATGTGCCTACACAGCGATCAGACTGAGCTGCCTCGCGGGGGCCAGCCGCACAATGGAAGAGCCTGCTACGTGACGTGTTCGTGACGTCATAGCGTCTGGGTCGGCTCTCTCTACCTGAATGCTACATCTGCGCAGCGTGCGTAGCCTCCACGTCCACCTCCATCGTGCGGAACGACGCCGAGTTCACACCAGTCGCCGTGTCAAGACTGGTGCCATTATAACGCCAACAGCGTGTAGGAGAGCTCGTTTACTCTTTATTTCTGTGATTTTAAAAAAGGGTCACAACATTAACGATCCCGCCAAGTATGTGATGCGTAGTGTTATACGGTTTCTAAATGAAAAAAAGTCAGCCCTTTCAAAATTTACCAGACAGAAACCGAAGTTTATAAAAATGTGAAAATGAATTTTCAGTCAGAAAATGGTGCATCATTGTTAATGACGGACGAACGAATATTTATGTGGAGGGATGATCAGGGCGACCGTCAGTTGGGAATGACGAACGCAAGTCAAGGATTGAGGAAAAAGTCAGCAGGACAGACGTTTCATTATTAATAGACTGAGCCTGTGTTTTCCTGAAATTTCAAGATCAGTTAGTCATTAAATCGTTAGTAGTTGCTTGGGCAGTTGAAAAGTGTGCACAGGGTGAGTTCCTCGACTTTTTGCAGGTGAACACAAAAACAACGAATGGCTACTGCTCTGATTTGCCTCACTAGATTCGACGAGAATGGCCAGGTGTTTGTTACATTGGTGACGTGTCCTGGGTTTCGCGTAGCAGTCCAGAAACAACAATCCGGGCAATGGAATAGCATCATTCACGACCCCCCCTCCCCCCCTCCGCCAAAAAAAGCACAAAATGTGACCACCAAAAAGGCTACGGTCACAGTTATTTAGGATCGAAAGGGCTTCCTTGTTATCGACGTTATGTCTACAAGAGAGACCACAAATGCAGCGGTCTGCTTTCAGACCTGTCAGCGACTACGCCGCGCAGTTCAAAACCAATGATGTGCATTATTGACCAGCGGCGCTCTTTACGAAAACTTGCGCACGCATTATGCTGCGTTGGCGAAGTATTTCAATCGACAGTTTAAGTAGAAAGTGTTTGAATACAAGCTATATAGCCTGGTCATGACGCCGAGTGATTATCATCTTTTTCGTAAACTGAAAGATTTTTTTTTGGGGGGGGGGGGGGGGGAGGGCCATAAGCGCTATGGAAATCACTACGAACTGAGGGAGGTTAGTGACTTCAACAACTTGGCAGCAGCTGAGCATCCAATCCAGAAGGCAAACGAAAGCTTGTGGAGCGCTATAAAAAAAAGTTTAAACGGCGTCTTTGTAGAAAAATAGCTAACATACCAAAGTATGTTGTAAAATATATTTTGTTTCATCATCTTGAATAAAAGTGTGTGGAGAAACTAACGTTCGTTACTTGTAGAATGACCCTCGTACTTTGGTTCGAATTTCATTGCCTTAAAATATTTTTTTATTTATTTGTTCTACTGGTTTCAGGTATACCCCATTTGATCAATTAAAATTATGACATAATGATACACAATGCTTTACATAAACGAACAGTTATGTGAGATGAGTCTAAAAGATGCACTGTTTTGGGTGCTCAGTTACAATAAGACTCAGTTTTTAATACAAACCCTAATTATATACGTACAGATGTGTGCACAATGATCGATAGACAAAGCTCATAAATTTTTAATGTTGCCTTTTACAGAAATGAATTCAGCGCCAAATACCTCTTCATGAAGCTAAGAGTAACTCTGAAAGAAACGTAATCCACAATGTTTAAAACATGGTACAGTGCAATCCCGGAAATACTAGAAGGTATCAGTTAGATTATACAGGGTGAGTCACCTAAGTTACCGCTGGATGTATTTCGTAAACCACATCAAATACTGACGAACCGATTCCACACACCGAACGTGAGGAGAGGGGCTAGTGTAATTGTTTAATACAAACCATACAAAAATGCACGAAAGTATGTTTTTTTAACACAAACCTACGTTTTTTAAAATGGGACCACGTTAGTTTTGTTAGCACATCTGAACATATAAACAAATACGTAATCAGTGCCGTTTGTTGCATTGTAAAATGTTAATTACATCCGGAGATATTGTAACCTAAAGTTGACGCTTGAAACCTCCGACGTTCAGTTGCGTGTTGTAACAAACACGGGCCACGGTCGGCGAGCAGCATCTGCAGGGACATGTTTACGATGACGACCGTGTTTACGAGTGTGGTTGTAGTGCACTGTTGTGGTTTGGTCTAGCTGTCGCAGTGTCCGCATGTAGCGCTTGCTGCTATTGTTATTCTGCATTCGTCTCCGCACGCAGACCAACTGTAGTACACCGTGTTACCAGACGTCTGTGATAGTGTAGTGTTGTAGGAACTGTGACCATGGTGTACTCGAACTCTGAAAAGGCGGAGATGATACTCATCTATGGCGAGTGTCGACGAAATGCTGCTGAAGCCTCCAGGGTGTATGCAGAACGGTACCCGGACAGAGAGCATCCAACGTGCCGCACATTGCAAAACATCTACCGCCAACTGTATGCAACAGGTATGGTCGTAGCACGCAAACGGGTCCGTAACAGGCCCGTCACAGGAGAAGCGGGTGCAGTTGGTGTGTTAGCTGCTGTTGCCATGAACCCACACATGAGTACACGGGACATTGCGAGAGCCGGTGGACTGAGTCAAAGTAGTGTCATGCGCATACTGCATCGTCACCGCTTTCACCCGTTTCATGTGTCGCTACATCAGCAATTACATGGTGATGACTTTAATCATCGAGTGCAATTCTGTCAATGGGCATTAACAGAGAATGCGTTGCAGTTCTACCTGTTTACCGATGAAGCGGGTTTCACAAATCACGGGGCAGTGAATCTACGGAACATGCATTACTGGTCCGTGGACAATCCTCGCTGGCTCAGACAGGTAGAGCGACAGCGACCGTGGACTGTAAATGTATGGTGCGGAATCATTGGCGACCACCTCATTGGTCCTCACTTCATTGCAGGGGCCCAAACAGCTGCAAATTACATCGCGTTTCTACAGAATGATCTACCAACGTTGCTCGAAAATGTCCCACTGGAAACGCGTCGACGTATGTGGTATCAGCATGATGGTGCACCTGCACATTCCACAATTAACACTAGGCTGACCCTTGACAGGATGTTCGACGGGCGTTTCATAGGACGCGGAGGACGCATAAATTGGCCAGCCCGTTCTCCTGATCTTACACCTCTGGACTTCTTTCTGTGGGATATGTTAAAGGAGAATGTGTAACGTGATGTGCCTACAAACCCAGCGGATATGAAACAACGTATTGTGGCAGCCTGCGGCGACATTACACCAGATGTACTGCGGCGTGTACGACATTCATTACGCCAGAGGTTGCAATTGTGTGCAGCAAATGATGGCCACCACATTGAACATCTATTGGCCTGACATGTCGGGACACACTCTATTCCCCTCCGTAATTGAAAACGGCAACCACGTGTGTACGTGTACCTCACCCCTCATGGTAATGTACATGTGCGTCAGTGAAAAAGACCAATAAAAAGGTGTTAGCATGTGGACGTAATGTGCTGTTCCAGTCTCTTCTGTACCTAAGGTCCATTACCGTTCCCTTTGGATCCCTACGTAATTCGGTGCTCTCCGATACACACGATCGAACAGGGGAGGAGTGGTACTCAAGCGTCAACTTTAGGTTACAATATCTCCGGATGTAATTAACATTTTACAATGCAACAAACAGCACTGATTACGTATTTGTTTATATGTTCAGATGTGCTAACAAAACTAACGTGTTTCCATTTAAAAAAACGTAAGTTTGTGATAAAAAACATACTTCCGTGCATTTTTTTTATGGTTTGTATTAACCAATTACACTAGCCCCTCTCCTCACGTTCGGTCTGTGGAATCGATTCGTCAGTATTTGATGTGGTTTACGAAATATATCCAGCGGTAATGTTAGGTGACTCACCCTGTATAATGGTAAGACAGAGATTTAGGAACCAGGTTTTAAATTGTAAGACATTTCCAGGGGCAGATGTGGACTCTGACCACAATCTATTGGTTATGAGCTGTACATTAAAACTGAAGAAACTGCAAAAAGGTGGGAATTTAAGGAGATGGGATCTGGATAAACTGATTAAACCTGAGGTTGTACAGAGTTTCAGGGAGAGCATAAGGGAACAATTGTCACAAATGAGGGAAAGAAATACAGTAGAAGAAGAATGGGTAGCTCTGAGGGATGAAGTAGTGAAGGCAGCAGAGGATCAAGTAGGTAAAAAGACGAGGGCTAGTAGAAATCCTTGGGTAACAGAAGAAATATTGAATTTAATTGATGAAACGAGAAAATATAAAAATGCAGTAAATGAAGCAGGCAAAAAGGAATACAAACGTCTCAAAAATGAGATCGATAGGAACTGCAAAATGGCTAAGCAGGGATGGCTAGAGGACAAATGTAAGGATGTAGAGGCTTATCTCTCTAGGGTTAGGGTAGATACTGGCTACAGGAAAATTAAAGAGACCTTTGGAGAAAAGAGAACCACTTGTATGAATATCAAGAGCTCAGGTGGAAACCCAGTTCTAAGCAAAGAAGGGAAGCAGAAAGGTGGAAGGAGTATATAGAGGGTCTATACAAGGGCGACGTACTTGAGGACAATATTCTGGAAATGGAAGAGCATGTAGATGAAGACGAAATGGGAGATACAATACTGCGTGAAGAGTTTGACAGAGCACTGAAATACCTGAGTCGAAACAAGGCCCCGGGAGTAGACAACATTCCATTAGAACTACTGACGGCCTTGGGAGAGCCAGTCCAGACAAAACTCTACCATCTGGTGAGCAAGATGTATGAGACAGGCAAAATACCGTCAGACTTAAAGAAGAATATAATAATCCCAATCCCAAAGAAAGCAGGTGTTGACAGATGTGAAAATTACCGAACAATCAGTTTAATAAGCCACAGCTGCAAAATACTAACAAGAATTCTTTTCAGACGAATGGAAAAACTAGTAGAGCGAACCTTGGGGAAGATCAGTTTGGATTCCGTAGAAATATTGGAACACGTGAGGCAATACTGACCTTACGACTTAGAAGAAAGATTAAGGAAAGGCAAACCTACGTTTCTAGCATTTGTAGACTTAGAGAAAGCTTTTGACAATGTTGACTGGAATACTCTCTTTCAAATTCTAAGGGTGGCAGGGGTAAAATACAGGGAGCGAAAGGCTATTTACAATTTGTACAAAAAGCAGATGGCAGTTATAAGAGTCGAGGGACATGAAAGGGAAGCAGTGGTTGGGAATTGAGTGAGACGGGGCTGTAGCCTCTCCCCGATGTTATTCAATCTGTGTATTGAGCAAGCAGTAAAGGAAAGAAAAGAAAAATTCGGAGTAGGTATTGAAATCCATGGAGAAGAAATAAAAACTTTGAGGTTCGCCGATGACATTGTAATTCTGTCAGAGACAGCAAAGGACTTGGAAGAGCTGTTGAACGGAATGGACAGTGTGTTGAAAGGAGGATATAAGATGAACATCAACACAAGCAAAACGAGGATAATGGAATGTAGTGGAATGAAATCGGGTGATGCTCAGGGAATTAGATTGGGAAATGAGACACTTAAAGTAGTAAAGGAGTTTTGCTATTTGGGGAGCAAAATAACTGATGATGGTCGAAGTAGAGAGGATATAAAATGTAGACTGGCAATGGCAAGGAAAGCGTTTCTGAAGAAGAGAAATTTGTTAACATCGAGTATAGATTTAAGTGTCAGTAAGTCGTTTCTGAAAGTGTTTGTATGGAGTGTAGCCATGTATGGAAGTGAAACATGGACGATAAATAATTTAGACAAGAAGAGAATAGAAGCTTTCGAAATGTGGTGCTACAGAAGAATGCTGAAGATTAGATGGGTAGATCACATAACTAATGAGGAGGTATTGAATAGAATTGGGGAGAAGAGGAGTTTGTGGCACAACTTGACAAGAAGAAGGGACCGGTTGGTAGGACATGTTCTGAGGCATCGAGGGATCACAAATTTAGCATTGGAGGGCAGTGTGGAGGGTAAAAATCATAGAGGGAGACCATGAGATGAATACACTAAGCAGATTCAGAAGGACGTAGGTTGCAGTAAGTACTGGGAGATGAAGAAGCTTGCACAGGATAGAGTAGCATGGAGAGCTGCATCAAACCAGTCTCAGGACTGAAGACCACAACAACAACAACATTGTAACTCTTCTTGGATTATTGTATTTATTGTCTTTTATTAACATGTGTATAAATGTCCTCTTCAGTGACGGATGGCATCGTAATTTGTAAAGTTTATCAAATGCATCGTTTTATTAATGCTCACGTTACCTGCTCTTAGTCTGTGATAAGTAACAGCTTATTTTCTTGTGAGCTGTGAGCAAAAATGTTAAGAACTGACGATTGTTTGAACAATTAAAGTTTTCTAGAGTGAGTGAGAAGCAGAAAAAGTTGCAAAAATTGCTGGTTAAGCCAGCGTTGCAAGATTCGATGGCAGGAAACGGCTGGAGCGTGTGCTATGAAACAAATGCGTATAGCACACTGACGAGGCCGTCTCTCTCCACGCAGAACGCAACACGCATGTGCTATGTTATATGCACACCATTTATCGTAGCTGGAAACGAGGTACAAGCGTCTCTGTAGCAGGGAGAAGTAGAACTGTTGCACAATATAGTCCAATCAGAATCTCTGCGAAACATCTCTGCTATCTTCCAGTTCGAGTGCCCTCCAAATGTTTCCTCCTCCTCCTCCAACTCCCTCTTCTTCTTCTTTTTCTGCCATTATCCATCTTTTCAGATTCCTGAGTCCACAGAAACAGAGCCCAGGTCACGCGTCCCCGTTTGGACACCCTAGTCGTGCCACCGAGTCTAGCTAACAAGCAAACCTCCCCATCGCACCCCCCTCAGATTTAGTTATAAGTTGGCACAGTGGATAGGCCTTGAAAAACTGAACACAGATCACTCGAGAAAACAGGAAGAAGTTGTGTCGAACTATGAAAAAAAATAAGCAAAATATACAAACTGAGTAGTCCATGCGCAAGATAGGCAACATCAAAGATATTGGGAGGTCAGGAGCGCCGTGGTCCCGTGGTTAGCGTGATCAGCTGCGGAACTAGAGGTCCTGGGGTCAAATCTGCTCTCGAGTGATAAGTTTACTTTCTTTATTTTCGCAAAGTTATGATCTGTCCGTTCGTTCATTGACGTCTCTGCTCACTGTAATAAGTTAAGTGTTTGTGTTTTGCGACCGCACCGCAAAACCGTGCGATTAGTAGACGAAAGGACGTGCCTCTCCAATGGGAACCGAAAACATTTGATCGCAAGGTCATAGGTCAACCGATTCCTCCAAAGGAAAACACGTCTGATATATTCTATACGACACTGGTGACGGCATGCGCGTCACATGACAGGAATATGTTGTCGACCCACCTAACTTGTACACTTGGCGAATGGGTAAAAAGATTCTTCTACCTTGCCCGATTTAGGTTTTCTTATGGATGTGATAATCACTCCCAAAAAAATGATGAAAACATAAGAGTTTGTCACATAAACTGCAACAAATGAATGCAACAGTTTCACAGTCGCACAGTTTTCCCTGTGCTCTGTCAAAACATACGTTTTTAACGTTTTCAAATTTTTCCGTGTGTAGACCGTCAAATCCTGCTTATGTCCAAGCAAATCTGAACATGTCCTGGAATTTTGGAGAGCGAAGTTGATTATGTGTGAGTGCCTGAACTTTGATAATCGACCCACGATCACGTAAACAGTACTGCTCTGTGCACCTGTGCAGCTTCGCATAATAATTGTCTGAAAATAAAATATTGAACTTTTCACTCGAGGGAAGACTTGAACCCAGGACCTCTAGTTCCGCAACTGCTCACGCTAACCACGGGACCACGGCGCTCCTGAGCTCACAACTTCCTTGATGTTGCATATCTTGCGCATGGACTACTCAGTTTGTATATTTTGCTTATTTTTTTCATAGTTCGACACAACTTCTTCCTGTTTTCTCGAGTGATCTGTGTTCAGTTTTTCAAGGCCTATCCACTGTGCGAACTCATAACTAAATCTGAGGGGGGTACGATGGGGAGGTTCCCTTGTAAGTAGTGATGACAGAGATACGTTTCATAAATAATTGAGTCACCTTTAGACCATAATCGACTCCATTTTGCTTTTACCCCTTAGTCAACTGCAGATAACTTCTCAGGTCAAGACCCAATATTCTAAATTCTGGAGGAAACTTCATTAGTTCATCAGAACACTATTACGAGCCTTCAGCTTGACGATCAGCACGTCTAGGTCCGATGGAGTAGCTGAACACAATTGCAAAGGTGCGTCGTGGAATACAGGGAAACGATTCTACCAGTATGTCATCACCTCCTTTTCCTCATGCGTCAGCCGCTGCCCTAGCGTTCTGACGCAGCAGTGGACGTAAACGGCGTTCCTGGGTGCCATTAGTCGGCAATCGCCGTGCAAGGCTCATGTTATTGCTTTGTTAGCCGTGCAAGTAAAGAGCTGCGTTAATCGTTGGCGCCGTGGCCTATTTGTCGCCGATAGCACAAGCGATAGTGATGCCTAACCTCAGTCTCTTGGAAGTCATTGCCTTTCTTATGTTCGAAACTGGTTATGATAATATAAACCTCTGTCTCAACGAAAACTCGGCTTTGCCTTTTAAAACTAACCTTACTGCAGAAATATTTGAATACGCTGTAAGTAATAGTAGAGGGTCTTTCAGGAAGAATAGTAAACATTTTAGTAGGTGGTAGTGTAGAGTAATTCAAATAAAACATTGCATATAACATGTCTGATTTTTATTGATTACAATAAATTACAAACATCCTGTTTTGTTTTTAGACTGCGTATTCCAATATTTCTTGGAATAAGGTTCGTTGTACCTGGTGAAAGACAGTTACTTGCGTTGTGTGAACACCTGCGTAAAACTACTTTCTCTTCAGGTGTAAAAATCATACTCCTGACAGTCACATTGTTTGATGTAGACATGCACTGTAAGTAAGTAACCTCGGTTCTGGTGCCTGCTTTGTAAGGACCTCACACAGTGGAACAGTACTCTAGAATTGGTTGCACTAGTGACTTGTATGCAGTTTCCTCTGCGGAAGCATTACGTTTTATCTACATTTAAAAAAGAGTAGCCATTAATTAGAGTGGAAGTTCTGTCGAAGTCGTCCAACGACGATACTTTGCTGTAGGCGACAACATTGTCAGCGAACAGTTTTGTGGTGGTGGTGATCGTGTCTGATAAATTGTTGATGTAGAGGGTGGTTATAATTAAACTTTCGCTACTTTAGAGGGGCTCCATAAAAATCGAGTGATTGTAGAGCAATGAGGCTTCGAGAAAACATTTAAAGGACATTGCGGAACAGAAATAACGAGCAATCATTGAAAGAAACACATTTTAATTTCCACATGTGACGGTAGCATTTTTTAACTGCATATCATGTTTACATTCCGGGTTAGAAACGCCGCTCAATATGACGACCGTCTGCATCCACGACAGTCTGGAGCTGCACAAGAGATTGCTCTACTGCAGTCTGAAACATCTCAGGTTGAATGCTGGTTACCTCCCTCAGTATGCTCGTCTTCAACTTCCTATATGTGTTAGTCTCCCGTTGATAAACCCTCTCCTTCAGGTAACCCAACAGCCAGAAACACCACAGATTCAAATCTGATTATCTTGGTGGCAAAGTAGCTCGGAACGATTGGCCAGTGATCCGGTTTTATCCAATTGCGTTACGGAGTAACCAAGTGACCTCACGAGCAATTTGAGATAGAGCTTCATCGTGCATCAAAACAGTAGAGGCCAAAGCAACTCTCTCCCACAGAGGAGGTATCACATTTGGTGAATAAGATCACAGTAACATGTGCTGTTCACACTGCATTTCCTTGGTCGTTGAAGTCAGCTATCCTTACAAATACCGACGCCTTACGGCAGGTCAAGACACTAATACCAGTAGCAACTCAAATCCTGCAGCGCACAGTCTGAACATGACTTCTACTTGGGTACCGATATTGTAAATAGTTTTCTGTCTACACTGGCTCAAGTGGCGTAAGTTTAATTTAGCCTCCCTGTATATTGAGAACTTGTACTATTATGTATCCTTGCCCCACATCCGACGCTACTCTCGTTTCTGTGCAACCTTCCCCATCCAGTATAGCGTATTGTGTTCTGATAGCCAAATACTCCTCCAGCCAATCACACTTTTGCGAAGATCGAGCGCGCGCAAAATAACTTGGCCTGTACTAGTGCAGACAGGAATGACAGTAGTAGGGGAAGTGCGCTTCAGCATCTGAAGTCTTTTCACAAGCAGAATTTATATGCTTACGTAATTACTTGTCCTGTGGTCACCGGCCCTGCAGACCAAGCACGGCATCAATAGTCAGTCTCCACTGCATTCTGTCCGTTGCCGTTTCATAGCAGTTCGCTAGATTCAGAGCTTCCGCATCTTTCTCTATGTCGCTTCCCATCTGTTTCGTGGCCTACACAGGGATCTTTTTGTCGTAATGTGGGGAATGAAAGCTTGTTTAGGGAGTCTGGTATCCGGTATACAGATTATGTGACCCCTCCATTGAATTCGTGTCCTCTGCTGACATTGTAAGACGTTGGGCTGGTTCATGTTCTCACAAATTTCATTACTTCTAGTTGTTCTCAAAGTGCCTCCGTCTGTCATCGGGGTCCAGATTATTGCCATCTACTTTCTTTCATGACTTGGAAGCTTTTGCTTCTCTCTTTTAGTTAATATCCAGTTTTATGAACAATAGAGGGCAGTCGGGTATAAAACGGGATTGTAGATCTTCATTTTTGTAGGATGTGACGTATGTTGCAACTTAAGACGTATCTCTGAGAGCATATAAACGCGCGGAACCAGTGCAAATTCGTTCATTTACATCAATGGGTATTTGGTCATAACGGCTGTACCAACTCCCAGGTACTTGAAGTGGTCAACGGACTTAAACTTGTCATTATCAACTGTGAATTGTTCTCGTGCATATTTGTTAGTTTTTTGTTTATTAATGAGTAGACTTAGAGAAAGCTTTCGACAAAGTTGATTGGAATACTCTCTTTCAAATTCTAAAAGTGGTAGGATTAAAATACAGGAAGCGAAAGGCTATTTACAACTTGCACAGAAACCATGTGGCAGTTAGAAGAGTCAAGGGGCACAAAAGGGAAGCTGTGGTTGAGAATGGAGTGAGACAGGGTTGTAGTCTATCCCCGATGTTTTTCAATCTGTATATGGAGCAAGCAGTAAAGGAAACAAAAGAAAAATTTGAAGTAGGAATTTAAGTCCAGAAAGAAGAAATAAAAACTTTGAGGTTTGCTGAAGACATTGCAATTGTGTCAGCAAAGGACTCGGAAGAGCAGTTGAACGGAATGGACAGAGTCTTGAAAAGAGGATATAAGATGAACATCAACAAAAGCAAAACGAGGATAATTGAATGTAGTCGAATTAAATTAGATGATGCTGAGGGATTAGGTTAGGAAATGAGACAGTTAGTGTAGTAGATGAGTTTTGGCATTTGGGAAGCAAAATAACTGATGCTGGTCGAAGTAGTGAGGATATAAAATGTAGACCGGCAATGGGAAGGACAGCGTTTCTGAAGAAGAGAAATTTGTTAATATCGAGTATAGATTTAAGTGTGAGGAATCCTTTCTGAAAGTATTTGTATGGAGTGTAGCCACGTATGTAAGTGAAAAATGGTTCAAATGGCTCTGAGCAGTATGGGACTTAACTTCTGAGGTCATCAGTCCCCTAGAACTTACAAGGGAACCTCCCCATCGCGCCCCCCTCAGATTTAATTATAAGTTGGCACAGTGGATAGGACTTGAAAAACGGAACACAGATCAATCGAGAAAACAGGAAGAAGTTGTGTGGAACTATGAAAAAAATAAATATACAAACTGAGTAGTCCATGTGCAAGATAAGCAACATCATTTTATAGCGTTAGCTCAGAAGCGTCGTGGTCCCGTGGTTAGCGTGAGCAGCTGAGGAACGAGAGGTTCTTGGTTCAAGTCTTCTCTCGAGAGAAAAGATAATTTTTTTTAATTTTCAGACAATTATTATCTGTCTGTCCGTCCGTCCGTCCGTCCGTCCGATGCGAGGTAACTGCGCCGTAGTATGGGGACGCTACACCTAAACAAACATCGAAACACAGGACGTCAGTCGACTACAGTTCACGGAAGAGAGAGTATTCCTGCTAACGAGGCACCGTGGCTGGCAGTAGACTGTTAGCTACTTCGGACGAGAGTGCATTAAATACGTGAGATGTATTCCGTGGGCAATATGAATCCAGCAAAACACAGACGCTAAACTTATTACAATGAGCAGAGACGTCAATGAACGATCGGACAGATCATAACTTTGCGAAAATAAAGAAAGTAAAATTTTCACTCGGCGAAAGACTTGAACCAAGGACCTCTCATTACACAGCTGCTGACGCTAACCACGGAACCACGGCGTTCCTTAGCTTACATTATCCTTGATGTTACCTATCTTACGCATGGACCACTCATTTTGTATATTCTGCTCAATTTTTTCATAGTTCCACACAAATTCTTCCTGTTTCCTCGACTGGTCTGATCTGTGTTCAATTTTTCAAGGCCTATCCACTGTGCCAACTTATAACTAAATCTGAGGGGGGTGCGATGGGGAGGTTCCCTTGTTAGAACTACTTAAACCTAACTAACCTAAGGACACCACACACATCCATGCCCGAGGGAGGATTCGAACCCGCGACCGTAGCGGTCGCGCGGTTCCAGACTGAAGTGCCTAGAACCGCTCGGCCACTCCAGCCGGCATGAAAGTGAAACATGGACGATAAACAGTTTAGGAAAGAAGAGAATAGAAGCTTTTGAAATGTGGTCCTACAGAAGGAAGCTTAAGATCAGATGGGTAAGTCACGTAACTAATGAGGAAGTACTAACAGAATGGGGGAGAAGAGAAATTTGTGATAGAACCTGACTAGAAGAAGGGATCAGTTGGTAGGACACTTTCTGAGACATCAAGGGATTACTGGAGCGAAGCGTGCGGGGGAAAAATAGTAGAGGGAGAAGATATGAATGCAATAAGCAGATTCAGAAGAGTATAGGTTCCACTAGTTACTCGGAGATGAAGAGGCTTACATAGGGTAGAGGAGCATGGAGAGTTGTATCAAACCAGTGTTTGGACAGAAGACAACAACAACAGTCCTGCGTTACTTTCTGCTTTGGTGACCCTTTTGTACATCTTCCCAAGATCTTGGTCTTCTAAACTACATCTAGCAAGCCGGCAAACGGTCTTATTAAAAGGGTACGCCAGTACGACCAACAATTCGGCAAGTCACTAATCTCTGACTAGAATAACTAATAAAAACGTGAGCCCATAAAGAATTGAGACTGCTGCTTCTAGCAGGCGAAGAGTACAGCTCAACAGGCGACAGCAAAGGCACTCGTCCATAATGAGTTTTTGCGCAAGTGTCAAGTTATTTTGCGCAAGTTCTATTGTACCTTGCAAAATGTGCTGAGAGACAACACTGGTACTACATCACATGATCAGAACTGTAGATTCAAGCCAGTTGACGGAGAGCTGCAGCGAGACGGTGAAGGTTGAACTCGTGGGCGCCGGCCCACCGTGGAGGGCCGCGGCTACGCTCCGTTGGAGGCGATGCCGTTTTTAGGCGTCGGCCGTTTGTGGCTTTCACCGGTGATGCCACAGCTGTGCGGCGCGCCGCGCTACGCTGCTATGGGAGACCGAGGTTTTGTCGGCAGACTTTTGCTCTCGTACACCATCTGTACAGAGCGTCAAGCGCTCCCACGAGTTTCTCTCTCTCAGAGTAGCCGTGTACGCTACCTTGTCTATAAGCGAGGCCCACAAGTAAGTTCTGTATAAATTCACTAAGTGGGTTTCCTGTTTTAGTAAATCACAATCAGTGCTTTTAGAAGTGGTTTTATTGTCTACACTGCATTTACACTGCTGACCATTAAAACTGCAGTGTCAGGAAGGACAGCAAATAATTAAATTTTACCTATTGTGCTGGGTCGTTGCCCACCGTGCATGCGTGGAAGGCCTCTCTGCGGCTCCTATTAGGGGCAGTTGGAGCGCCACTTCCAACCATCTGTGAGGCCGCCTCGCGCTTGAGCAATCCCTGTTCCTGGCCTGATTTGGCCACTGCAACAGTTACAACCCGAAGATATCGAGCAGTTGTTTCGATGAAATATTGTGGGATTTGCACAATGTCACCCGGTGGCTAAGACGTGAAATGTGTTTGCAGTTGTGGTCTAGTTTGCCTCGGGAGAGAATACAACGGCTTCTCAACCAAATCAGAGCATGCATTCAGGCCAGAAGGGGTGTGACATCATACTGCCAAGTTCTTTGTAAATTTGACCCAGAAAAAAAGAATGGAGGTGACGACGTACGGATCACGGATTTACTTCATACTTTGTACACTTTGAATAGTCCATTAGGACAACATAATGTTCAAGTTGCAAGGCGTACTAATTAGGCGATTTTGAGAAAATTGCGAGAGAAGCTTTACGCATTAATGATATACCGGTGCTTTGCGATCCTCAGCACGAGATGGCGGTGGTCGTGTGGTTAACGTTCAAGCTCTGTAATCGTTGGATCGCGTCCAGCTCATGCTTTTTTTTTTAATTTATATTTTCTTCAACACTAGCCATATTATTTCATACTATGATGAAAAGATACGTGTATTTGCATGAATATTTATTGAACTTCCAGTGTTATTTGGCTGTTTGCTAATTTTTATCATCACAACAAATATATTTATAGCTATCGACAATTAAACGACCAATCCATACAGTTTTCCTGAAAATGTGTGCCTGTCGTGATTTCCGAAATCCCGGGTAAGGTGCCGAGAACTGTTTTCGCAGCTGGACACTTTGATATGCAGACACAGGTTTTAAGGACAGGCTTGGAAAGCGCAACTCAACCATCGATAAATACAGGTGTAATTAACTTCATTCAGTAATTGAATTAATCGTCGGATCTGCTTTCGACATTACAAGCTGCAGAATGATATTTTTCACACAGACACGGAAAAAATGGATTAAAGTGGCATCAGTTACATCGAATGAACGAAATTTTCCTGCATGCACAAAGAATCTTCAGAGTTTCGAAGGGAAAACGAAGCTCATGACATTTTGAAAAATTTCTCTTTCTTACTACAGTTTGGATGCAAACCATGTGTGACGCAATATGTTCGTAAATATCGGTACCGAAAACTGGCGATGTACGATTGGATGTATTTTAATAGCATCTTTACGAGAAACAATTTCTTGTTCGCTCTCAGTTAAATACGAAAAAATTTGAAGGCACTTGATAAACTTATTAATTTACCTACAAAAACAAGTCTCATTACGTTTGTTGTTCGTGCAAATACACGTGTCTTTTCATTATGTTTGCTTTCAAATGTAATGTGTATGAAAAAATATGACTAGTGTTGAAAAAATACAAATTAAAAAACTATGAACAGGACTCGACCCAGCGATCAACCGATTACGGACCTTAAACGCTAAGCACATGGCCGCCGCCATCTCGTGCTGTGTTGCAAAGTGGCGGTATCTCACTGACGCGTAAATCGTCTCTTAAGATTTTCTCGAAATTGTTAAAGTAATACACATTACTACTTGCACATCGTATTGTGCTAGTGGACTACTAAAAGAGTATAAACTCTGAAGTAAATCTGTTATCCGAAAATCGTGACCTTCCGTTGTCAATATTGTAATCACCGAAATAACGTCACATGCCTTTCTAATCCCATTAAGTTTCGTTTCGTTCCCTCTTCGTCTTCTGGTTGGTTCATTTTTGTTTTGTTGTGCATTGTATTTGTCTTATCTGTACAGATCTGAAGTCGGTTCTATGAAAGTAGAGGTAGCCACAACATGAGAAACAATACAATCTGCTCCCCAGATAAGTCGTGCTAATTGATGTATATCTTAGTTCGGTTTCCGTCCGGTTGAACAAACAGAATTTTTACTGGCTTGCCAGCGCGCTAACATGCCACTTAATCTGAATATTGGGTGTGCCCTAACAAACCGTAAGGAGATCATTAATGAATATGTAATGGGTAAAGAAAATCTGTGCCAGAGCTAGACTGGAGCGTGGAAATCGTTCTCATCTGGTACATGGAAAGAATGACTGTCGATGCACCTCCGCAAGAGGTATAAATTCTCCGATTTTCTGGTTGTGATCATTTCGCGTGACGTATACGGAGGGGGGGGAGGAGTAACATGTTGCCCAACTCCACTTCGAACGGACGCTCCCGGAATTTCAGCAGGAAACCTCCCCGAGATCCACAACATTGTAGTTAACTACATCACTGGACTGTTTCGAGCAACTTCGTAAAGCTCTCGCCCGTACTAAACGGCCTAGTGACGAAACGTGTCGCGTCCTTCTATCTCGTCTATTATTTCAACCTGCAAGTGTCCCAGACACATGAGCAATATTCAAGAATAGTTCTTACAAGTGTTTTGTTAGCAACTTCTGCCGTGGATGAATTGCATTTCCTTAAGATTCTTTCAATCAATATCGGCCTGACATCCGCTTTTCGTACAGCTTACAAGGGAACCTCCCCATCGCACCCCCCTCAGATTTAGTTATAAGTTGGCACAGTGGATAGGCCTTGAAAAACTGAACACAGATCAATCGAGAAAAGAGGAAGAAGTTGTCTGGAACTATGAAAAAAATAAACAAAATATACGAGCTGAGTAGTCCATGCATATGATAGGCAACATCAAGGAGTGTGTGGGCTAAGTAGCGCTGTGGTCCCGTGGTTAGCGTGAGCAGCTGCGGAACAAGAGGTCCTTGGTTCAAGTCTTCCCTCGAGTGAAAATTTTTACTTTCTTTATTTGCGCAAAATTATGATCTGTCCGTTCGTTCATTGACGTCTCTGTTCACTGTAATAAGTTTACTGTCTGTGTTTTGCGACTGCACCGGAAAATCGTGCGATTAGTAGACGAAAGGACGTGCCTCTCCAATGGGAACCGATAACATTTGATCGCAAGGTCATAGGTCAACCGATTACTCGACAGGAAAACATTTCTGATATATTCTATACGACACTGGTGACGGCATGTGCGTCACATGTTAGGAATATGTTGTCGACCCACCTAACTTGTACACTTGGCGAATAGGTAAAAAGATTCTTCTGCCTTGCCCGATTTAGGTTTTCTTATGGATGTGATAATCACTCCCAAAAAAGTGATGAAAACATAAGAGTTTGTCACATAAACTGCAGCAAATGAATGCAACAGTTTCACAGTCGCACAGTTTTCCCTGTGCTCTGTCAAAACATAAGTTTTTATCGTTTTCAAATTTTTCCGTGTGTAGACCGTCAAATCCTGCTTATGTCCAAGCAAATCTGAACATGTCCCGGAATTTTGGAGAGCGAAGTTGATTATGTGTGAGTGCCTGAACTTTGATAATTGTCTGAAAATAAAAAATTAAACTTTTCACTCGAGGGACGACTTGAAGTAAGGACTTCTCGTTCCGCAGCTGCTTACGCTAACCACGGGACCACGGCGCTCCTGAGCTCACACTCTCCTTGATGTTGCATATCTTGCGCATGAACTACTCGGTTTATATATTTTGCTTACTTTTTCATAGTTCCACACAACTTCTTCCTGTTTTCTCGATTGATCTGTGTTCAGTTTTTCAAGGCCTATCCACTGTGCCAACTTATAACTAAATCTGAGGGGGGTGCGATGGGGAGGTTCCCTTATTAGTTTTAAATAGTCATTCCTCTTTAGCTCCCCCTTAGTTGTTTTAATGTCGTTACTTTTCCCAGTGATTTATCGCTGTCCGACAGCATAATAGAAAAAAATGGCTCCCTTAGACTATTTATGCACAAAAAGTTGCGTTTATTTATTTAGAGCAAACTGTCAATCCCAGTATTAGTCATCAATCTTTCTTGTATTTCGGCAGTCTTCTGGCTTTGAAACTTGTTTAAAGACAGGTGCATCATCTTCGAACAGCTTCTTGGAGATTCTGACAGTGTTATCCACTAGATAATTTGTAAGAGGCGTATTCGGAAAGTAAGGTCCGATTAGGCGCGAAATGGAAACCATTGTGAAAATCCGATGGAACTTTGCACAGATGTGTTGGCGGTGTCTTTAGTATGCCCATCGATCGCATCACGTCGCTCTTTTCAGTTCAGAGCGCAAAGTGATCACGTAGAAATGCCTAAAACAACAATGTCTCCCACCAAGTATGCAGATCTGGTGAGAGATTTCGCCTGAAGTTATGCAGACCACATAACTTAAATGTCATGCATTTCTTTCATCAAAACAATTTTCAGCAGCATTCTGCAGGGGCAATGAAGACGCTCCTGCAGTGTTTTCGATGGGAAGTGTTTGATCACGCACAATACAGCCCTTAATTGGCTCCCTCCGTTGTTCAACTCTGCTCACATGAACCGCTGGCTACTAAGATAACATTTTGGCACAAACAACGAAAGACAGGTCAGCGTAGAGAATTTGCGGAAAGCTCAGACTGCTTCTTTCTGTGACAAGGGTACTGGAAAGTTTGTCCAATGCCACGATAAATGTTGAAGTCGAAGGGGTGACTATTTAGAGAGGTAGCTGGAAGGTGCAGCTAACTGTTGGGAATAAAAAATTTTTGATTTTCACAGTGGTTTTCATTTCGCAACCGATCGGACCTTACTTTCCGAACAGTCCTCGTATTTTAAAAAATAATGGCCAAATAACTCTTCCTTGTGTTACAACTGATATGAGCTTTACATCTGTCGATTTCGTTCCCGATTTCGTTCCGTTAACAACAGTGTGTTGGTTTCAACATGGCAGGAAGCCCTGAGCCAGTCGCAGACCTGCTCCGATATTCGGTAAGCTCGTATATTGTTCTGTAAACGAGAGTGCGAAACTGTATTGAATTCCTTCTGGAAGTCGAGCAACAAGGCATCAACCTGGGCGCCTCTGTCTACAATGCACTGGATTTGTTGAACGAATAGGGCGAGCCGTATTGTGCAGCATCTTTTTTTACAGAATCCACATTGGTTTTTGTATAACAGATTATCATTCTCCAAAAACGTCAACCTGCGCTAGCGAGTCAGGAATGTAAGACTACATTTACTTGGATATGTCAGGTGATCCTTCTTGAAATTACGAGGGTTGTCCAGAAAGTAAGTTTCGATCGGTTGGTGAATGGAAACCACAGTGAAAATCAGAAAAATTTTATTTGCGAGAGTTAGCTACACTTTCTAGGTACTTCTCTACATAGTCGCCGCTTCGACTTAGACATTTGTCGGAGCATTATACCAAATTTCCAACACCATCGTCATTCAAGGCAGCCGCCTGTGCTTTCTAATAATTCTCTACATTGGTCTATGGCGCGTAGCCTGCGCCCAAGTGTTGTCTTCGTATCCAGCATTTCATGTGAACAGAGATGATACTCAGGACGAGCCAATTGAGGGCTGTGTTGTGGGTGATCGAACACTTTCCATCGAAAAGGCTGCAGGAGCGTCTTCACTGCCCCTGCAGAGTACGGCTGAGAATTGCTATGAAGAAGGAAGTGTGTGGCAGTTGTGTTAGGTGGGCTGCATTCATTAAGGCGAAGCCTCTCAGCCGGCCCTCCTACTTCGGGGAGACATCGTTGTTCTAGGCACCTTTACTCGCTCACAGTGCGCTCACAACTGAAAAGAGCGACATGATGCGATCGACGCTCATACTGGAGACACTACCCAACACATTTGTGCACAGCTTCATCGGGTTTTCACTGTGGTGTCCATTTCGCGAGCGATCGGAACTTACTTTCTGGACAACCCTCGTATAATAAAGGACCTGTGGTTTTTTTTCACATGTGTTACCCTTCGTTGCTCCAACGGACTGCAAAAAACTACTTCTTGGAGAGGGGGCGGGGGCAAGTAGAACATCACAGGTATTTCATCTTAGCCAGTTGTCATTCCACTGTTGAACGATTTTAGTTTATTTTTTACAAGCTGACAAACCTGACATTGCCTGGCTATTCATTTTGCCAATTTTCTGTTAGAAACAAAAACAAAAAAATGAACTCTGTTTGTTGTGTAAATATCGAAAAAAATTAATTTCCGTGTATTCGTGAAAACACTCTTGAAATTATCAAACAGTTCCTTGATGCTGGCCGCAGCTGATTCGCATGCCTACAACTACCATCTCTTTAGGTGGTAGTGCTGCAATGACTATAGTTTTCTCCTATTGCCATTTGCACTTAGCACTTAAAAACTGTTAAAATCGCTGCCAGGTGTCAGGGATTTCCTTAAGATGACTCGGCTATAGGAGTTGAAACTTCGTGCACGATGGAACAGTTTCTTACGCATCTCACTGTTTAAGACTCATATCTCCTTAACTATAGGTGGCACCATGATATAATTTTGTAGATGTTTTTATCTCCATGTGTGGATAATGTCTGCGAAATTCATGGGGAATAGAGTTACTAGCAGGTAAGTAATATATTTAAGCATCATGCGTGATGTGGCAGTTTTTCACGCATCTTATTATTTATGATCTCAAATCTCGTTAACTATGACAGGTAGACGGTTCGTATCTCCACAATGAGTGTTGCCTGCTAAGGATATGTGCACCAAATTTGGTTGAAATCGGTCCAGTAGTGTAGGAGGAGATGTGGATCACACATGCACGCGCGCGTGCACACACACACACACACACACACACACACACTCTCTCTCTCTCTCTCTCTCTCTCTCTCTCTCTCTCTCTCTCTCTCTCTCCGTCCTCTCTCTCTCTCTCTCTCTCTCTCTCTCTCTCTCTCTTTTATAGTATGCATGAATTCCGTGATCTGTCATTCGGGTAACTCAAAATCTGCCATTTGCACGGTTATAGAAAGGAGGAACTATATTACGATCTTCAGCGGTGAAACAGTTTTGGAAGACCGAATTTAATATTGCAGCCTTCTCTGTGTCATATTCCGTTCGGTGCCAGTATGGCCACAGAGCGACTAAACAGATGATTTCGATCCACTTACGTACGACCAAATTTTCTTTTCAATCGGAACAGTTGGTAATATTTTACTTTCTGTCTCATTGAAAGCGTCTCGCGTTGCTCTCCTTTGTCTCGTTTTAGCTTTGTTCAACTTTTTCATATCAACTTGGCTGCTTCTTCGATTGAATCTATGATATTCCTGTGATTTCTTAACAACTTTTTAAGACACATATCCACATAACATATTTTCTTTCTTTGTGTGTGAGGAATGTTTCCTGTAAGTTTGGCCGTACCTTTTTGTAACACCCTGTATACGACCTAACATTTTCGATCGGATTTGCATCCGAAGACATTGCAGGTCAATCTATCGTGGAACCCCATTGTCTTGTTTCCACTCTGTACAGAGACTGCTGCGATGTTTCGGATCATTATCCTTTTGAAGCATCCAGTTTGCGTCGTTCGAACCAAATAGCTTCTTAACGGACCTCAGAAGGCATTTTTGATGAATATATAAATATAAATAAGTGACGCTTCAGATATTTTCTACTCATTTTAAGCTGCAACCGACAAAACAAAACATTAAAGTCTCACGCCGTTTATGTAGACCTTGCGCAAAAGCGCATTGATTACAAATTTGAGATCACTACCAGAGATGTCGCTGCGGACGTTACATTAACCCGTAACTGGTACACCTATAAATTGTAACACATAAGGTACATCTGGGTCCTCGGGACCCACCCAAGTTTTGAGTATATTTTGGTAAAAAAAACACATTTAAATGAAATTTAAATATGAAACTTTTATTAATGTTTTGTTACTAATGTTTTAAAACCACATTCCTCATTTATGGTCATACCTTAAAGATGTTACAAAAAAGGACAATAAACTGCATAAAATACGAAATGTGAAAAATATACTTTTGGAAAGTCCTGCACATCAGTTACAAATAGTAAGATAGACAACTGAAACTTCACGTTTAAACACAAAATGTACTATGCTTCACAACAGTAAGCCAGAAGAAAAGTTCAAAATCAATATAAAAATTTCTGCAGGCACAACTTTTGGATAAATTTTAGTACATTTCTCAGCTAAATGACTATGTGATCTTTGAAAATAGCAGAAATTATGACAAAATATTAGGTTTCAATTATACAGCATCTTCACCAGTCCATTTCAGTTATTTCATTCATCCAGACTACCGAAACAGTTTGGACATAAAGCAGTGGAACATTCCAAACATAATGGTGTTCGACATCTGGCACACGCCCGGGATGCTTTCCTGTCTTTTTTAGATGGGCACACTGAGCATCTTTTCCTCTTCGATTTAGTAGCACCAGCTTCACTGTGAACCTGGGATGTTCCTGATGCCTTGGAGGGGGTCATGCCTAGAATATCACAAATGGAATTTCGGATATCTTTTCTCAAAAATGGAGAATCCAATCTTCTTTTCATACAATCACTTATGAGTTGTGTACCTAGTTCAATGAGGAATTCTCTGCGTGTCACATCATCAGTATCTTCTTTCCCATGGTACAAAACAAAAGCATTTACACCTGCTATATCTAGCATAGTGTAGAAGACTGCCATAGGCCACCGCCTTGTTCTTCTAGAAGTCGTGTAATTATGCGTCTTTTCGTCAAGTGCGTCAACTCCACCTTTTGTTTTATTGTAGTCATGGATTATTTCAGGCTTATTTTCCACCATACATTCTCCATGGTGCATTGTCGATATCAGGTTGACAACCTTGTTCTTTTTGGGGACGTGTGAAAGTATTGTTACAGAACCAGAGTATCCGTAGATTGAAGAAGACACATTTCTGCCCTTTGCTGTTGAAAAGCTTGGTGGTAGCTCAGCCTTGTTCTTTCTCATGGTGCCAATATAAGTCAAATTACAGTTCGACAACTCATTGACCAACTCCACACTTGAGAACCAGTTGTCCCCTGTCACATTTCTGTTACTTCCCTTGATTGGTTCAACCAACCGCATGACAACAGCTGTTGGTAAGAGGACACGGCGCGGGATGGCTACAGCTGATTTTCCCGAATATATCTCTGCATTCAAACAGTAGTGCATTTTGGCATCAGCTAGAATAAATATTTTTATACCGTATTTCCGTGGCTTGGATGGAATGTACATCCTAAATGGACATCTACCACGGAATCCTACAAGCATTTCGTCAACAGTGACGTACTCTCCGACTGAATAGTTTTCTTGACAAGCTTCTATCAATGAATTGAAGAGCCAAGAGATGTGGTACAGTTTATCTGTGAGTTTCCTTGCGTCACGGGTTGCTGCATCATCAAAACGAAGGCAACGTAATAAAAACAGCAAACGTTTCAAGGGCATAGTTGCCCTAAAAATTGGTCTACCAGTGCCGTTTGTAGCATATAAACCATTCAGATCTTCGTTGTTTGACTTGAAGGCTCCCCACAAATAACAAAGACCTATGACAGCTTTTATTTCAGTACTGTCTGTTAGATTTGAAAAAGAATTCTTTTTTGACTCAGGTGGCAATGACATAATCTTTTCATTGGTTCTGAGTACTACCTCTGCAATCATTTCTTTGCTGAAAAGTAGTTCCCAAAATGCTAGAGGGGTCTTTTCTGTTACCTGTCTAGCTGCATTACGTATGCCAGGAAAGTGAATTGGAGCAATGATGTTGGTTTGAGAGGTTCTTCCACGTATGCTGGGTGTTGTTGACCACTTGAATCTGTTTCTTCCATAGATATAATTAGTTCCAGATTGTTCGTTGTTACTGTCTCCATCATCACTTTCATCACTTCCAGTTTCATGTTCACTAATTTCATAGTCACTGTCGCTTCCACTTATGTCTTCAATATCACTGTCCAATGGTTCGTTCAGATTATCTGTAGTATCTTCCTCGCTCATTTTTCTGAAGCACTACACCGTAAATCCAAGATACCGGAAATAATGCCACGAAAAGAAAACTTTCACTAACGGTACACCTGGGTCCACGGGACCCGATCACCTTTATAGAAACAAAACTAACAAAGAAACGCCTGCAACAATGTTGTGGGCTGGTAGCCAGTTGATTGTTAGGAGAGTACAGGGAGAGGGAAGTCAGTGCTACCACACACATCACGGAGCTGGAAAAAAGAAATTTCGCTCGGGTCCCTGGGACCCAGGTGTACCAGTTACGGGTTAAAATTATGGCGTACACTTTCTTGTGGAAATGACTGTAGCTGAATTGTGCGACGCGTTTCGCCTGTTCGTCAGTATTTACGACTTCGCCTGGAAATAAGCAGACCGGAGGGAACATTTAACTCGAAAAAACGAGTGTAATTATACCGTGTTGTTCTCTGTTGCGGAGGACGTAATGGGACGGCTGCGGGTTACGCCGCCAGCTTTACGAGAGGACGCTGTAACGGTCAGCTGCGATCCCGTAACCTGATGCGGCTGAAGGCGAACAGGGCACCAGGCCCAGCGCTGGGAACCGGAAGGGTGGAATGACTCTCCCGCCGTCTGCTTTCCCGTGTCCCTTTGCAGCCCTGCGACGCGAACAGAACTCGCAGTGTGTTATCTCTACAGTTCGTCCAGGATGTTTCAGAACGTATGGTAACTATTTCGAAAGACCCGCGTCAGGTGAAGGTCCGCTTATGGTGTTCGCTCGAATGACTTGTCGCAGGACCGCAGGTAGTGCCGCGGAAGTTCGGCAGATGTCAGTGCAGCCGCATTCGACTTCGCGCATTCGCACCGGCATCCAACGCTAGAATTGCCCAACCCAGGGTGGGCAGAAATGAAAGACCTCACAGTTTAACTACTCGATCGCCCCTTAGCCGCTCGCTTCAAGATCATGGTGCGTAAGGCCGGTATCTTTGTCAAAGATATTTGATGGTGTAATATGGAACTTTGTCAAATGTAGTTGAATATTTGATCAAATCTAGGGCCTCGCTGTAGATTTGATCAAAGAAGTCGCTTGTCTTCTGTTCACTGCAATGTGACATGTTATCACATGGAGCGCTAGCATCGCTACATTCTGTCGTCTGTAGTGTTTTTGTAAACATTGCGGGTAAATACAATTGGTGTGTGCCGACAACTACAAAATTAATGGAGATGTATGAAGCTGACGAGGCGCTTTACAACGTGAGGCACGGTGAATACAAAAATAGATTAAGAAGATTGGAGACCTGACCTGACCTGACCTGACCTGACCTGACCTGACCTAACCTAATCTAACCTAACCTAACCCTCTCCTGTAGCAAGGAATTGGAGTATTACAGTGAGCCTGTCTTCGGCAGATGTAACAGTTCTTAAGTGAATATTGTGCTTTGTTGTATGAGGATACACTTCATTGAACACATACAGAAATGTATGCTCATCCATTCTTAAGTAATTGATGTACGATTTGACGTCCTCCACTATAAGCTCACGTAACAAGTTTTGTTGAATGCTTTTATCGTGTCGTCGTAAAATCCACGGCTTCACCCAGGTATGTTTCCTTTTTCTCCCCCGCTTCTCTTCCGCATGTTCACACTGTGCAATTGAGGTACATGCAACTGCTGTAGATAATAACAAGTTGTTGTCAGCCATCTTGAACTTTGACGAAAAATATGATGACAGTGTAATACCCCTTCTAGCGCTACGTCAAAGATCTTTGTCAAATATATTTGACGGAATATTTGATCACATCGTTGATCAAATCTTTGACAAAGAAATTTGATAGTGTAATACCGGCCTAAGTGACCCTGCAGAAAATGATCTCTACGCAAGATATACAACTGTCCCTTGTAAAATGTTCGCACAGTCTTGCGAATCGTAGTAATTATTTTACACATAGTGCATATGACGTCGTTACGACTAATGAACGTGAGTGAACTTTACTTTTGACTGTCTGCTATTCATCTATACTATAACACTTCTTTAAATATTTTTAACAGTCCGCAGGTTCGTCTCTCGTCAGACAGAATAAGGCGCAAAATGGTGAATACTACAGGTTAAACTTGTTGTCTGAAACGTCATAAATTTAGTTTTTGATTGCACGTGTTGCCTAGACAACTGTAACACAGTGTGTTCCAAAATGATCTTTACAACTTCGATCACGTATATTTCAGGAATGGGGGTTGGTAGAAAGTTGCGGTTTGCGGCGTAATCACACACACACACACACACACACACACACACACACACACACCTAAAGTTTTACCAGCTGTTTAATAGAGTTCAATACGTTGAGACGCATGACGGAATGGTTTTCTTGGGCTCTGGATAAGTGCCTGTTTCACCTGTTCGACTTCTGCATCTCTCGTGCTAGGACGCCCAGTACAGGCCCTCTTCATGACGCTTTCGGATTCCGTGAAGCTCTTGTGCCACTGTCTGATGGTCGGGCATAATAAAGGTGTGCTTCTGTAACGTGTCCGGAAGTTCGACTGGCCATTTTCGTCAATACTAGCCAATCGGGCCTTTCTAATTACCCTCATTTCTGAAATATGCGTGATCGAATTTGTGCAGATCGTTTTGGAACTTAATCCCAACGGATTGAGTACAGGGTGTTCCAAAAGATTCTTCACTGAATCACTGGTTTTTTTCTAATACTCCAATAAGAAATGAAATAATTTCTATCATAATGTACTTTTTGGTTCTTTTCATCGAATCAGAGTAAAGTTTTTTCTCATTCACATTTAGTTAATAGCCCACTCCATTTAAACACTTTTCTTTTTAAACTCTTTCATGCAAATATACACTCCTGGAAATTGAAATAAGAACACCGTGAATTCATTGTCCCAGGAAGGGGAAACTTTATTGACACATTCCTGGGGTCAGATACATCACATGATCACACTGACAGAACCACAGGCACATAGACACAGGCAACAGAGCATGCACAATGTCGGCACTAGTACAGTGTATATCCACCTTTCGCAGCAATGCAGGCTTCTATTCTCCCATGGAGACGATCGTAGAGATGCTGGATGTAGTCTTGTGGAACGGCTTGCCATGCCATTTCCACCTGGCGCCTCAGTTGGACCAGCGTTCGTGCTGGACGTGCAGACCGCGTGAGACGACGCTTCATCCAGTCCCAAACATGCTCAATGGGGGACAGATCCGGAGATCTTGCTGGCCAGGGTAGTTGACTTACACCTTCTAGAGCACGTTGGGTGGCACGGGATACATGCGGACGTGCATTGTCCTGTTGGAACAGCAAGTTCCCTTGCCGGTCTAGGAATGGTAGAACGATGGGTTCGATGATGGTTTGGATGTACCGTGCACTATTCAGTGTCCCCTCGACAATCACCAGTGGTGTACGGCCAGTGTAGGAGATCGCTCCCCACACCATGATGCCGGGTGTTGGCCCTGTGTGCCTCGGTCGTATGCAGTCCTGATTGTGGCGCTCACCTGCACGGCGCCAAACACGCATACGACCATCATTGGCACCAAGGCAGAAGCGACTCTCATCGCTGAAGACGACACGTCTCCATTCGTCCCTCCATTCACGCCTGTCGCGACACCACTGGAGGCGGGCTGCACGATGTTGGGGCGTGAGCGGATGACGGCCTAACGGTGTGCGGGACTGTAGCCCAGCTTCATGGAGACGGTTGCGAATGGTCCTCGCCGATACCCCAGGAGCAACAGTGTCCCTAATTTGCTGGGAAGTGGCGGTGCGGTCCCCTACGGCACTGCGTAGGATCCTACGGTCTTGGCGTGCATCCGTGCGTCGCTGCGGTCCGGTCCCAGGTCGACGGGCACGTGCACCTTCCGCCGACCACTGGCGACAACATCGATGTACTGTGGAGACCTCACGCCCCACGTGTTGAGCAATTCGGCGGTACGTCCACCCGGCCTCCCGCATGCCCACTATACGCCCTCGCTCAAAGTCCGTCAACTGCACATACGGTTCACGTCCACGCTGTCGCGGCATGCTACCAGTGTTAAAAACTGCGATGGAGCTCCGTATGCCACGGCAAACTGGCTGACACTGACGGCGGCGGTGCACAAATGCTGCGCAGCTAGCGCCATTCGACGGCCAACACCGCGGTTCCTGGTGTGTCCGCTGTGCCGTGCGTGTGGTCATTGCTTGTACAGCCCTCTCGCAGTGTCCGGAGCAAGTATGGTGGGTCTGACACACCGGTGTCAATGTGTTCTTTTTTCCATTTCCAGGAGTGTATGTCAGCGAACTATTTCAAAAGCAGACTTAACACTTCTCAATTTTCGTATTGTTCACAATTTAAATAAATTTTTTAAAATATGTTTGAGCAATTGATTTAGACTTCTATCGAGACTCAGCTGGAAATGAATTTCGTCGTACATATTTCAGGAAATAGGCGCAGCTCATTGACAGATCTTTATCTTCAAAAATCAATTTAGCTTGGTTTATTAAACACCAAAGAATACTGTCGAGTGCTGCGTGTTAAGACTTTCAGTAATAACACGTATAGTAATAGAAGAAGACTCGATCGGGGCCAGAACGAGAAGTGATTACAACATCGACACTCACTTATATAGTCTTCATTTAATAATAGTCGCCACAGGGGACTGCGTGCAGTCTCAGGCTGCTTCTTGCAGTGGACTGAAGTCGACCAGGTGAAATTGAATCCACCGACATTGAATCTGGCCACATGAATTTTCCGTGTCGAGCGAAGAACAACCGTCTCCTCTCGATCGATCCCCACGGTGTGCAATTTTAATGGCCAGTAGTGTATATTATATTTAAAACAGCGCACACACACACACACACACACACACACACACACACACACACACACACACACACACACACACACACGGCCAGCCGGTCGCACACACGGGCATATAATATTTACATTGGTGGTAAACTCATAATATCATGACGTATTCAGCCTCCAGAAAAGTTACGTGTATGTTTATACAGTGACACACGGTGCATCGTGAGTAGTGTCCGTATTCCGGTGGGCAGTTGTCCACGAAGCACTAAGCACTGCAGTAACTTGCCTGACCCGTGGTACTGCAGTGGTAGGCGCTAGCGTAAACGTTCCAAGCAACTTCGTGTGGCGGGCGAGTGGTTGCGACATAGGGCCGTAACGACCTGTTGCGAGGCGGGTGAACGTCTGTGGCCGCAAGTCTTGAAAGAAAGCCCAGAGAAAGTGCACGGAAGTGGCGGCTGGTCGCCGCCTGCAGGAAGCTGGGGCCCAGCCGGTGGGTCAGCCTGGGGCAGCGCGACTAAATCCCACTCCCCTGAAACCCCTCGGCGTCTACGGGAAATGTTACGAAAGAGGAACGCCGCAGTCGGTATCTATACAAGGTATATTTCACATGGTCCTTCTCCATATATGCACTGCAAGCCATTGTACAGTGCGTGTGGAAAGGATACTTCTTTTCTATACTAGACATTTCCGCTTCTACTACATTCGCGTTTTGTGTCATTATCCCTCCGTAAGTACCCTAATCTACGTCTACATACGTGCTCCACAAGCCACCAGACGGTGCATGAGAAAGGGTAACTTTTACAGTTGCTTATCATTCTGTTTCCTTTGTTTTATTTTTTATTTGCACGTCAAGTTCCGTAGTACCAAATTGAGGAGCAAATCTCAAAGGTCATGCAGCGTGTCAGTACGTGAAATTGTAACATAAAAGTAATGAAAGATAAAAATAAATGTTTATGAACCGAAAAAAGTCAGTCCATAAGATTAAGTAAACGCAATCAACAATACAATAAGAATCAGATTAATTTTTCAAGGAACTCCTCGACAGAATAGAAGGTGTGACCCATGAGGAAACTCTTCAGTTTCGATTTGAAAGAACGTGGATTACGCTAAGATTTTTGAATTCGAGTGGTAGCTTATTGAAAATGGATGCAGCAATATACTTTCTGCGCAAGAGTTAAGGAAGTCCGATCCAAAATATACTGTAAAAGGTACCCTTTCCCATGCACCGCCTTGGGGCTTGTCGAGCACGTATGTAGACGTGAGTTGGAAAAAAATTAAGATCAACTGGAGAATTCTGGTGTCTTTTTGTAGTATTCAAAGCCTCATTACTTTTCGGATTGTCTTTTATTTTCCTATTTCCGTATTGCACACTGACTGAAAAAAAAATCTCAGCACCAAAAAATGATTGGAGATTAATGAGCTTCCGAGAATACAATTGTCTAGGTAGCATATTTAAGTGATTAACGTTGCAAGATCACAGGTTATGGAAAGCACAAGATAGCCATTGTAAAAGTGAAATGCTGATACATTAATGTCCGGTGTAACTGCCAGAATGTTGAATGCAAGTATGTAAACGTGCATGCATTGTGTTGTACGGTTGCTGGATGTCTGTGGAGTTCCGTGCCTGTTGCCCTTTGTTGCTCAATACAGGGACGGTTAATGCTGGTTGTGGATGATGGTGGACGTGTGCCCGATGATATCCCGTATGTGATCGAGCAGGTCAAGGCAACGTGTCGACACATTGTAGAGCCTATTGGGCTACAACAGCGCTATGTGGTGAGCGTTGTCCTGTTGTAAAACAGCCCCCTTGAATGCTGATCATGAATGGCAGAAAGACAGGACGAATTACCAGATTGACGTGCAGATATGCAGTCAGGGTGCGTGGGATAACCACGAAAGTGCTGCTGTCATACGAAATCACACCTCAGAGTATAACTCCAGGTGTAAGTTCAAAAATGGTTCAAATGGCTCTTGAGCACTATGGAACTTAGCTTCTGAGGTCATCAATCCCCTAGAACTTAGAAATACTTAAACCTAACTAACCTAGGGACATCACACACATCCATGCCCCAGGCAGGATTCGAACTTGCGACCGTAGCGGTCGCGCGGTTCCAGACTGTAGCGCCTAGAACCGCTCGGCCACCCCGGGCGGCCCAGGTGTAAGTCCATTGTGTGTAGCACGCAGACATATTAGTTGCAGGTCCTCAACTGGCCTCCTCCTAACCAACACGCGGCCATCATTGGCACCGAGGCAGAACCAGCTTCCATCAGAAAACTCGAACAGACCTCTCCCTGCCCTCCTATGAGCACTGAAGTCGCAGAAGGTGGTGGTTTAGGGTCAGTGGAACGCATGCTGCAAGACGTCTGGCTTGGAGCCCTCTTGAAGTAACCGATTTATAACAGTCTGGTCACTGTGGTGCCAACTGCTGCTCAAACTGCTATTCAAGTGCGGTATGATGTGCCAGAGCTATACAGCGAATACGATGGTCTTCCCTCTCGGTGGCTGTGCGGTATCTGGTCTTCTTGCGACCGTGCGTTCTTGTGACCACTGCAGTAATGCACATTGGCGACATTCCTGCCAAGTCTCTCTGCAAGGAACTTTCAGTTTCTCGTAAGCCCTATTATACGACATCGTTGGAACTCTGTGAGCTGATGACGTCTTCGGAAATTTGTGGTAAGTTCCCATGGGACCAAACTGCTGAGGTCATCGATCCCTAGGCTTACACACTACTGTACTTAATCTAACTTAAATTAACTTATGCTAAGGACAACACACACACCCATGCCCGAGGGAGGACTCGAACCTCCGACGGGGGAAGCCGCGCGAACCGTACCAAGGCGTCCTAGATAGCACGACTACCCCGCGCGGTTCATCTGTGTCGCCTTAAAGCCATTCTTGACAGACATCAACTCACCATATCCAGTTTTAACAGTCCACACATGCGACTGGCACGAAATTTGAATACTCACCACCTTTCATAGGTAGAAACAAGGCTACCAACTTTCGTTGCTGTTCCACAACTGTTTGGTGTTGCAATTTTTTATTCCGTCAGTGTATTTGATATATTGATTTTACGTGTCTTGAAATGTATAATGTAAAATTCTCTTGTAGTCTTGGAATTTCTCAGTCGGCCGCTGTGGCCTAGCGGTTCTAGGCGCTTCAGTCCAGAGCCGCGTTGCTGCTACGGTCCCAGGTTCGAATCCTGCCTCGGGCATTGATGTGTGTGATGTCCTTAGGTTTAAGTAGTTCTAAGTCTAGGGGACTGATGACCTCAGATGTTAAGCCCCTTAGTGCTTAGAGCCATTTGAACAATTTTGGAATTTCTCGATCTTTATGAAGTTCGTTCTGTTCTTTTGGACATGTCCGAAGAAGAAGAATGAAATTACAATGAAGTCCAGACCATAAGCTGCTTACAGGCAGACGCCACGTAAGCAGGAGATCCCGGGTTCGAGTCCCGGTCGGGCACACATTTTCAACTGTCCCCGTTGATATTTATCAACGCCTGTAAGCAACTAATGGTCTGGACTTCATTGTAATTTCATTTCTCGATGTCTGTTCGATGTCAACGTGTATTATTTGAGGTATTAATAGCAATAAAAAACCGAACATTAGGTGTCTCAGAAAACTGTTATTTAGAGCGTTTTTTACAATCATGTTAATTTGGAGATGATGAAAAAAACAGTTGTTTGAGCGGTAACCCCATCCCTACAATACTGTAGGCTGCATAAAGACTTCTGACCCGCAAGTGTACTGCTATAAACCATGCTGGGCAACAGTTGTCGGTAATTATCGTTGAACATGTGGCTGCAATTAGTGAGGCCAGAAGTGGTGCCGTGCAACATTGACGGGCTGTATTGTTGGCCACAGACCCACTGTAATGACAGCTTCAGGAGCGGAACGGACTAAGCAAGAAATAAACGACGAAAGCGAAAACGGCCAGGGAATCATGCCTCGGTGCGGCACAGCGGCAGAGCGCGACCAGCTGGCTGGCACGGTAGGTCACACGCACGCTCTCTCCCGGACGTTGGCAACCACACCCTTGAGTGTGCTTTCCTCGCAATGCGACAGTCACGGTCGAGACGCTTACCATCCAGTTCCTGTTTCACTTGCCACGAGCTGTGCCCGGAATAACCTTCCGGGCATCGCCATCGATACGAACAGTTGTTGTTGTTGTTGTTGTGGTCTTCAGTCCTGAGACTGGTTTGATGCAGCTCTCCATGCTACTCTATCCTGTGCAAGCTTCTTCATCTCCCAGTACCTACTGCAACCTACATCCTTCTGAATCTGCTTAGTGTATTCATCTCTTGGTCTCCCCCTATGATTTTTACCCTCCACGCTGCCCTCCAATACTAAATTGGTGATCCCTTGTTGCCTCAGAACATGTCCTACCAACAGATCCCTTCTTCTGGTCAAGTTGTGCCACAAACTTCTCTTCTCCCCAATCCTATTCAATACTTCCTCATTAGTTATGTGATCTACCCATCTAATCTTCAGCATTCTTCTGTAGCACCACATTTCAAAAGCTTCTATTCTCTTCTTGTCCAAACTATTTACCGTCCATGTTTCACTTCCATACATGGCTACACTCCATACGAATACTTTCAGAAATAACTTCCTGACACTTAAATCTATACTCAATGTTAACAAATTTCTCTTCTTCAGAAACGCTTTCCTTGCCATTGCCAGTCTACATTTTATATCCTCTCTACTTCGTCCATCATCAGTTATTTTGCTCCCCAAACAGCAAAACTCCTTTACTACTTTAAGTGTCTCATTTTCTAATCTAATACCCTCAGCATCACCCGACTTAACTCGACTACATTCCATTATCCTCGTTTTGCTTTTGTTGATGTTCATCTTATATCCTCCCTTCAAGACACCATCCATTCCGTTCAACTCCTCTTCCAAGTCCTTTGCTGTCTCTGACAGAATTACAATGTCATCGGCGAACCTCAAAGTTTTTATTTCTTCTCCATGGATTTTAATACCTACTCCAAATTTTTCTTTTGTTTCCTTTACTGCTTGCTCAATATAGAGATTGAATAACATCGGGGAGAGGCTACAACCCTGTCTTACTCCCTTCCCAACCACTGCTTCCCTTTCATGTCCCTCAACTCTTATAACTGCCATCTGGTTTCTGTACAAGTTGTAAATAGCCTTTCGCTCCCTGTATTTTACCCCTGCCACCTTTAGAATTTGAAAGAGAGTATTCCAGTCAACATTGTCAAAAGCTTTCTCTAAGTCTACAAATGATAGAAACGTAGGTTTGCCTTTCCTTAATCTTTCTTCTAAGATAAGTCGTAAGGTCAGTATTGCCTCACGTGTTCCAGTATTTCTACGGAATCCAAACTGATCTTCCCCGAGGTCGGCTTCTACTAGTTTTTCCATTCGTCTGTAAAGAATTCGTGTTAGTACTTTGCAGCTGTGGCTTATTAAGCTGATTGTTCGGTAATTTTCACATCTGTCAACACCTGCTTTGTTTTAACATCTACTGCACAAGCCTGTACACCGTATGCAGTGGAGTGGGCAGACGTATGTTGTGACATCTGGGACTAGTCAGTTTGAAGGTGTAGGACTGTAGGGAGACGTGGAAATTCAAATCAGTAGCGGACGACAAAGATTGAAGAATAAGCTGTTATGCCACTGCGTGTATCAGTTTTGAAAAGCTGAGTTAACTGTTTCAGTGTATGTGGTACAACGTGTGTGCCAGCATTCCTCTTTGTCCAAATGCTTGGTGCTACAAAAAACGTATAACTTAATTTTGAAGTCCTAGTTCATCTAGTATGAAGGTATATTTGCGGAACAGTCCATTGTACATTATGTGGTGATTAGCGGTACGACCGAGACGGGTCAGAAGTAGCATCGTTCCACGTAGTCCGTCTATGGCTATTGTTATTTCCCGCTGTGTGCACAGTGCTGCTGATTTCTTCCCACTATGACTGGGGTGCGTGATTGCTTCCATTTTATGTGATGTTTTGTTGATTCAGCTCTTTATTACTGGCGAGGTTTGACTTTCATATTTTTCAAAATGATGGAGCACAGCAATCAGTCGTCCTTTCCTTACATGTCTTATTAAAGCAAAACTAGAGTTCGGCTAGTGTATGAAATAGTGCACTGCTAATAGCTAGCCACTAACCGAAATCTAGATATATTTTAACAAAACCTGAGAGGAAAGAACGATTGATTGCTGTGCTCCATCATTTTGAAAGTAATATCACAGTCGTAGAGTGCATCCACATTCCTAATGGAAGGTTACTTGATGAATTCTATACGTTTAGAATCACTCTGAAATTCATGGTTCTTAGATATATTCTACAGAAGAGGACTGTTTCGTGAATAACTCTGTGTTAAAAACATGTACCACAATGCATGTACGTTCCTCAACTGTGCTGGATGCTGTGTGGGACATGGACGAGTGCTACATATTTCGTGCACTGTTTGTGCAATGAAGCTGCGTTATAGGATTTAGGAACTTCATATGTGTACTTCGAGACGTCTTCCATTTCAGTTTATAATGAATCGCTGAAGGGTACTATCGATAGATGGTAATGGCAGTACTCAATACTGAAATACCTTCAGAGGAAATCGAAATAGTAAACAGAGTTGGAAATGATGGACTCGTATCTTCTAGTACTTTATTGATGCACTTATAGTAAATACCGTTGTGCGTCAAAAGGAACTGAAGCTGGAAACAATGATGTTGGTGAACTTTCTAACGAAGATGTGCATACTGAAGCACCAAGGAAAAGCAGATAAGATCCAAATGAATGTGTTGCGTGTGCCAGGTACGTCTCTGCTTAGGAACAAAACCACATTACTTGGAATATTGCACGTGACAGGTTTCTGTATTTCGGGAAGAACAAATCCTGCATCCGATACTGCCACGTAATTTGAAGAATGGTGGTACGCGTAATGTACCACCTTTGTTTTCGAAAAATTGTTTTTAAAAACGTCATAATGTCTATTAATGTTCTTATTCAAATGTAACTGCATAACAATTCACCATTTTTTCACAAAATTGTTCAACAAATTAAAGTCTTGTGTAATAAAGTCAGAATTTGTCTCATATCCCAGTGCATGAAAGACTTAAAGTGCACTTACCGTGTCGGCAATTCTTCCGCTGCGGGCTGCTGTTGGCAGTTCGTTTCCGGTGGTCGTACCCAATCGGTTGATAATATACACTATACAGTGGCTAATGAGAATCCCTAAATCTTATGACTTCTTTCGTCGAAATATTTTAGGTCTACAACTTGGCTTCCGAAGTATTTTTTCGAAGTTTAAGGCTTTGTTGTGAAAAATGTAATTGGTCATCGTTGGCCACTACTTTCTCCAATCTTTCGGGCAGCATGTGAATCCCTCGACGGGAGGACTGGGTGTCTTTTGAGGAGATCCATGAGTCGATCAAATTTTGCAGTTGTTCATATAACAGGAAGTGATGGTCACCCACGCCGTTTTGCCATTGATCGAAACAGATGGTAGTCAGACGGAGCAATGGCTGGGTAATACGGTGGTTGGAGTATCTTTTGACGCGTTTTGCGACATGGGTTTGAGCGTTGTCATCTTGCAAAATCAAATTTTCGTATCTATTGCCGTATTGTGGACGTTTGTCTTTCAGCACTTGGCTCAAACGCATCAACCGCTTTCGATAACGATCTCCTGTTTTCTGTCGGTTTCAGTAGCTTCGAAAACCTGTCTTCTACCGCCATGCCGGTCTTCGATTTCAGAATCACCGTTCTTGGAGCGTTGAAACCGTTCTCTGCGCGTTCTTTCGCTAACAGGTGCGAAATGTTGCGTTCCAGATGGTCTGCTGCCAAAGTATACAATGAGAATGAACCTTATGAGAATGTTAACAAAGTTTTATTTTTCTATAGAAACTTTAAAATAGCCATGTAATTGTAGAAAGCAGCGTTTATAACTTGTGCGGGATGCCGAGAAAAATACTGCTTGTGCCCTGTCTTTACGATGATGTCATTCCAGCACGTGTAAATCATCAACTGTAGAGTGATAAAGATACCTAGTTCAATATACAAAAATCTCTTGTTCGCCTGACAATCCCTCCTGGAAATTTATTTCCAATCCCAAATTTTACTTTGCCATTTCTTTTCATGTCTTTTATGAAAATATTAATGTATTTAACATTATTTCGATTTATTTGTAGTGTAAGTAACGTAAGACTTGAAAACAAAAAAATTATCGCATATGGATTTGACCCCACGACCCTTGGATACCGTTCTGTACTGCTTCTGCTGGCCTGAGCGCTGCCTGGACACTACGCTAACTTGTGTGGCTGATGTCTTGCCCGACACGCGCAAAAAAAAAAAAAAAAAAAAAAAAAAAAAAAAAAAAAAAAAAAAAAAAAAAAAAAAAATGAGGTATTGTCTCCAAACGCTTGGTGGTCTGGAGCAGTCACATCCGTGACTTTTATTTCTGACCATCCCCTGCATATACCATAAATTTGCACAAAATCGATGATGGTGAGTAGGCACGGACCTCTTGTAACATATCAGATCACTCAATCTATCGTAGGACTTGCTGCCGCCTTCTCGTATTATTTTTAATAATGACAAATTTCTTTCTTATTTTCTCTTTCCTTTCAGTTTCCTATGTCCTTACTGTCCCATCTTTATTGATATTAGTTCTACGTTATTAGTTTTTTTTAAGTTTAAGTGAAGAATAGCTTTAATGGATAGATTAGTTGTAGTTCTTAAACGAGTGAAGAGCAACGCGCATTGGCCGAATGGTCGTGTGCCAGCAGGGAACTGGGACATAAGAATGTACGAAGTAATTTAAGAAATAAAAATGAAAACGTATATCCTTTTGGTGCATCTTTTTCTGAATTCTCGCACAATTACTGAAATTACTCGACAGAACATCCCACACCCGATATGCAAGGCAGCTAGGTGCGACAGGCGAAGCACCCTTAGGCAGGAGTCGACAGGTGTGAATATTACCGGACCACCAGTTTAATAAATGAAGGACTGGTAGAAGCCGAACTCCGGGAAGATCAGTTTGGGTTCCGGAGAAATGGAGGAATACACAAGGGAATATTGACCCTAAGATTTATCGTGATGATAGTCTTAAAACAAGCCAAAGCCGCTTTTGTAGCATTTATAGGTTTAAAGAAAGATTTTGACAATGTAGACTGCAATACACACTTTGAAATTTCGAAAGTGGTACGGATAAAATTCAGGGAACAAAATGTTAACTACAACTTGTAGAGAACGCAGAGTGCAACTGTAAAAGCTGACGGACATGAAAGGGAAGCGATGGTTGTGGAGGGAGTGTGACAGGGCCGTACGCTCTCCCCGATGTTATTCGATTTGCACATTGAGCAAGCAATAAAGGAAGTCTTGGAGGAAGTTGGAAGGAGAATTTTAATTCATGTAGTTAACATTTGCCGACGACGTAATAGCTCTGCCAGAGAAGGCAAAGGACTTTTAAGAGCAGTCGATCGAAATTGATAGTATCTTGAAAAAAGATCATGAAATGAACATCAACAAAAGCAAAGCAAGAGTAGTGGAACGCCGTCGAATTAAATCAGGTGATCCTGAGGGAATTAGCTGATCGGATACTAGAAGTAGAAGATGAGGATTGTTATATAGGTTGCAAAATAACTGGTAGAGAGGATATAAAACGCGAACTAGCAGTAGCAAGAAACGCTCTCCTGAAAAAATAGAAATTCAACGGTCGAATATAAATTTAGGTATTACGAAGTCTTGTCTAAATGAGGTATTTGGCTGGAATGACAATTCAGGCGAGAAGAGAAGCTTTTAAAATGGATATTGATATACTTACACAAGCAGGCTGAGAATTTGGGTAGGACGGGAACCCTATCCGGATGGCCGATGCGGTTAAGACAACGGTTCTAGAATACCGGCGCATTCGGGTTCGAGTCCCGGTCCGGCACAAATATTCAGCCTTCATCATCGATTTATTCCAATGCTTGTAGGCGCCTGAAGTCTTCTTTTTTTCTTTTTTTTTCTACAGAAGAATGCTGAAGATAAATTGAGTAGATGAAATACGGGTAGATGAATCAAACTGAGGAGAAAAAATTTATGGCAGAGTTTGACCAACAGAAGGGGTTGATTAATAGAACACATCATGGTAGGAAGTTGAGGGGGGAGGGGAGGGGAGGGAGGGAAGCTGCCGGCCGAAGTGGCCGTGCGGTTAAAGGCACTGCAGTCTGGAACCGCAAGACCGCTACGGTCGCAGGTTCGAATCCTGCCTCGGGTATGGATGTTTGTGATGTCCTTAGGTTAGTTAGGTTTAATTAGTTCTAAGTTCTAGGGGACTAATGACCTCAGCAGTTGAGTCCCATAGTGCTCAGAACCATTTGAGGGAAGCTGGTTGTGAAGGGAAACCAAGGCTTGACCGTAGTAAGCAGGTTCAGATGGAAGTAGGTTGCACTAGTTAGGCAGAGATGAAGTGGTCTGCTCAGAAGAGACCGGCTTGGAGAGCTGCATCAAATCAGTCTCCAGTGAGGTAGTAGTCAACCTGGTTTCTACCCTACCGCTCACTAGTAGACGTTCCAGCTTTCACGGTGAGCTGTAGGCAGTAGAAGTTTGAAAAACCATTTTCAATGAGTTTTCATAAAATTTTGACAGAGTGTTTGGTAACTAATTATTATTATTATAGTGTGTCAGCAATATTCTTCTGGGTCTGTGACACACTGTCAATATGTAAAATTCTCCGATAGGAGCCGAAACGACGGATAATTTTACATATTGACAATGCAATCACATATCCTGAAGATTTTTATTGACAGTGACAAGGGCAGCGGAAACATACGATTATATTATCACACAACGTGTCTCGAACCTTTTGGGTCAAACTGAAAGAGGTAATAGTGGATCCACAACGGATTATATTGAGTTAGCGTACCAGTGGTTGGAAACGCACATTTATTGTGTTATCGCCTTACATTCACCGCCTAACAAAAACGTAGCTCATAGTGATTTAATTGTTGAAAGCGACGACCGCAAGTGTCAATGCATTTATTGCAACGGCGTATGCAGTTCCAAAGGCACTCGTGCAAAGAGCCCGCATGTCTGTTGTACACGGAATAGGACTATTGATATTTTTAAAAATATCGGGAACCCGATGTATCGACGTTTAAAAAATATGATCGGTCGGTCCTGAGTTTATCGAAGAAAGTTATAGATATATCGATATATCGGAGGAAAAATATCGACGTACCTGACAATAAAAATATCGGCTGCAAATTGTAAATATACTACTGGTTTTAGAACTGTACAGTTAAGTAGTGATTTATTATTAGATATTCTGTAAATAAACAATCCAGCACCCCGCATATTTCCCGTAGAGCGAGAATTGAAAGCAAAACGATACACGTTCTCGATGGGCGATAGATAACCACTTTGCCCACAATGGTAACTGCATGTAAGTAGCACAATAAAAGGCATCCGATGTGTCCATCTTTCGGTTTCGTTACATATCGGGTTTGTCCGGAACACTTCGTGTCGACTTACCTGTTTTCTTTCCAAAACGCCAGCGACCTAAAAGTTATAGTGTCAAAATTGCGTGGTGAAGCTAAATATTGCAGTTTCCGCTGGCAGCGCTGAGCGCCGATTACGTCAGCATTTCCCATCACATGACTCCGCCCACCGCAGCGACCAATCTTGTCATTTAGATTTTTGTTCATCATTTTCTGCAACATTTTTTTAAGAATGTCGATGTGAAGAAATAGCACACTAGTTATTGTTTTTTAACGTAAAAGGTGTACTGCTTCTTCACATCGGAGATCTTATTCCAATCACACCTCCCCCCCCTCCCCCCTCTCCAGTGCAATCGTGAAAGCTCAAAAAATAATAAGACTCCTTCACACAGTGAAAGTAAAATCATGTTCTACTACAATTTCAAAGAACAGCTTCAAATATTGTTTGAAAATTGTGAACAAATATAATATGAAATAAAGATATCTGCACTCGATATAGCCGTTTTGATATGTGGGGGTGGGGGAATAACGCCATTATGTATATTTCTTGGAAAAATATCGATAGACTGATATTTTATCAACAGCCCTACACTGGAACAGGCAGGGTGATAAACAAACAGCGTACAGCCCTAACCACCAGACAAACATACTGTACACAACTTCTGGTACAACAGACGTTATCATGCGCTGTACGCTGTGAATGTCCACAATACAATAAATATGCATTTCCAGCCATTCGTTCTCTAACTCAATATATTCGGTTGTGGACCCACTTTCACCTGTTTCAGTTGGACTCCAAAAGTTTGAGACATCCTGAATGCTTTAACTTGCTGTTAATTCTCGCGCTGACCTGTCCATTTGCACAGAGATAATTAGTTATATGCGTAAAAATGCTTCACAAGTTATATTTGTATTCGCTACAGTTCTTACTTGAGTCTCGTCACATTTCCTCTTTCGCTGTGCCAGGCAAGTTTGTTGACCTCTCATACGGGCGACACTGCACTGTACAGGTCACCTATTCGAAACAGTTACAGATAACTTTGTAATGCAACGTTACTTCCCTACGTCATAAATCACAGTAACAGAGGAAACAAATGGCGGTTAGAAAATTTTACTGCTAACCACGTTAAGGTAGGAAAAAAGATTCACTACTCCTGCTTCAGACTGAAGAAGAATTAGAAGAAGAAGAAGAAGAAGACAATAACAGGTGTTGACCATTAATAAAAATATGCAAATAAATATTTCCTATAATCAATATCGACTGTTCATATATCATATTCAAAAACATGAGCTCCCATTTCTCATTGCAAAGTGGTTCGTATACGCAGATCTCGAAACTAGAACGTGAACGATTTTTGAAACTTTCTCGTTCTGGAGAACAGCTCTTGGCTGTAGTCATAAAAGCTCCCGGATGTGTTTCGATGCTGTTGCCTCCTACCACGGGAATTAGAACAACGTATTTTAGGATATTACCCATCCATTATGGTCAGCATTGGTTAAAACACATTAACGGCACGTTATTCTCCTCCAGTATCTTTAGATACATATTTGCTTCGCGAGAAATGGTACAACATCCCAATTATCAGCATTTAATTGACGTCTCTTCTCCACAACTGCTCAGGCCATTTTTAGCTGTCGGAGTCCCAGCTATATATTAAGTAGGAGTTTCTATTATTTATTAAACACCTATAGGTTGTTACAAACGATGACTATCAGTAAGCACCAACTTGATGGCTTGATACGCCGAAACTGTCATCCGGGTATCTCCTTTTCACATCAGTACTTTAGAAGTTAATAGCTAGGAAATGACTTATTGGGAGATCGAATGTAGTCAGTACCATCTTCGAAAATAACAGCAGGTCGATTGCCGTATCGATTTCGACCAACTCCTAGCGCTTCCCCAACCTCTATAGCAACTGCCTTCTCTGCAAATGACTTCCGCGGTTTTCATGTATTTTCACCTCGCGCTGACCTGTCCATTTGCACAGAGATAATTAAACAGTTATATGCGTAAAAATGCTTCACAAGTTACATTTGTATTCGCTACAGTTCTTACTTGAGTCTCGTCACATTTCCTCGTTCGCTGTCGGCGAGTTTGTTGACCTCTCATACGGGCGACACTGCACTGTACAGGTCACTTTTCCGAAACAGTTACAGATAAGGCAGCTGACATACAAGCTGCCCAAGTGGCGTCAACTAAAAAGGCCGCGAGGCATATGAGTAAATAAAATAAAATATGTTCGTATTGTGATGATTTCACGCACAAAATTTTGAAAATGTATTCCTCCAGTGCCGCAGATTATTGTAAAAATTCAAGAACAGCGCTGAACGATGTTTCAGCGTCCGTTACACATCTTCTATCGCTCCAGCCTTAACCGTTCTCACGATATAAGCTGTTTCTCAAGAGAGTCTGCTGTGAGATACGCCCATTTCCCACAAGACGCAAGGCTTACGCCATTGTTCCTCGACTGCAAGATATGACGCCACTTTTCTCGCTTTTTGCGAGGGAGTGCATAAAAGTAGTGCTTCCGAGTATCTTACGTGAAAACTCTTAAAGCTTTTGAAATAAAACAAACGTTATTAATATTCTTCATATTTATTCTTCTTGCCTACATATTTATCTCCCAAGTTGGTCACCCTGGCACGACCACGTAGAAGTTTGTTGATAGCGTCACCGCAGAATGTTCGACTTTGTTGACCGAGCCGCAACAGCACCTCTGCCCGCACCGCATCATCACTATAAAAGCGAACTCCTCGAAGGTGTTCAAATGTTCAAATGAGTGTGAAATCTTATGGGACTTAACTGATAAGGTCATCAGTCCCTAAGCTTACACACTACTTAACCAAAATTATCCAGAGGACAAATACACACACCCATGCCCGAGGGAGGACTCGAACCTCCGCCGGGACCAGCCGCACAGTCCAGGACTGCAGCGCTCGAAGGTGTTCTTTAAGTTTTGGGAAACGGATGCAAACCGGATGGGGGCAAGTCGGGACTGTATGATGACGTATGATACTGAACTCCGAGGCCCACGAGAAAGACAGGCCGCGGCGCGTACGTCACGAAGGTAGTCCTGAACTCGCTCGCTCGCTCGGCTCAGCAGACAAAATGCGTGTCCAAACCTGTTAACTCGCAGCTGGGCGTATTAAGTACCAACGAGAATTGCATCTTCCACTGGAATCTGCTATTATGAAGTCTTACTGATTACCAGTATTTCAGCAAAATTTAATTTAAGATCAATACCCGATATAAATGGTATAACGGCTTGTTTATAGCATTTAGTCGCTTCTGCTTAACAGTACTCTTTACATGCTGGAAGTGGTGGCTTAAGCAACTGATAATCATTTTAGCATTATTTTATTTTATTGTACACCAGTACAGATGTAACAAATTATAAGTAGGCCCATGGACTTCCCATCATTATAGGACTAATAACAGTAAGATTCCATAATAGCCGATTCCCGTAGAAGATGCAGTTTTCGTTTGCACGGACACGCCTAGTTACGAGTTAACAGGTGTAGAAACGAGTTTGTCTGCTGATTTGAGCGAGCGAGCGATCGCAGGGCGACCTTTCATTCTCGAAGGCCTCGGTGAACCCAAGGCGTCGCGTTACTGTAGATATCGTAGCGTTCGTCTTTGGTGTGGCATTGCACCACTGTTTTCTTCCACTAAGAGCACGAACAACCTGAAGTCGCACATCAGTGATGTCGATTCAGTTATCATCATACACAGTATTCTATGAATTTCAATTTGAGGTACGTTTTCTGCGGTTAGAAACTCTTTTACATCACGCTGTCTCTCACGCACCGACTTGATTACTACACACTGCCATGTTCGGACTACGGTTTGGAGCCCTTTAGCGGCAGACGGTTCCAGCTTGCGTCAGTGAAGTGGGAAAGTCGACCGAGTAATGTACAAGACATGTAATACCTCAGCCGATTTTTACAACAGAATTAAAAAAAAAGGTCAATACTTTCAGTACGATCTCGCATTTACACTCCTGCATAGATGCCTCAGTAGTGCAGGAGAAATCGACAAGATATTTTTTGGCCTTGCCATGTTTCGTTTTCCTAATTGGGTTACTAGTAATGTAGGCACGTTGCAATTGTTGTCGAAAGTAGTATGTTGCATCAGCTGTTGAGTCCCAAGTTTTAGAGACGGGAAATAAAAAAGGGCTCGCACAGAGGTTCCGAACAAATTTTTATTATGTATACGGATAACACACTGAACATCCAAAGAAACTGGTATACCTGCCTGATATCGTGTAGGGACCACACGAGCAAGCAGCAGTGCCGCAACACGATGTGCTATGGATTCGACTAATGTCTGAAATAGTGCTGGAGGAAATTGACACCATGAATCGTGTAGGGCTGTCCGTAAATCTGTAAGAGTACTAGGGGGTGGAGATCTCTTCTGAACAGCACGTTGCAAGGCATCCCGGATACGCTCAATAATGTTCATGTCTGGGGAGTTTGGTGGCCAGCGGAAGTGTTTAAACTTAGAAGAGTGTTCCTGGAGCCACTCTGTAACAATTCTGGACGTGTAGGGTGTCGCATTGTCCTACTGGAGTTGCCCAAGTCTGTCGGAATGCACAATGGACATGAATGGATTCAGGTGATCAGACCGGATGCTTACGTACGTGTCACCTGTAGGAGTCTTATCTAGACGTATCAGTGGCCCCATATCACTCCAACTACACAGGCTTGACACCATTACAGAGCCTCCACCAGCTTGAACAGCCCCTGCTAACATGCAGGGTCCATGGGTTCATGAGGTTGTCTCCATACCAGTCACGTCCATCCGCTCGATACAATTTGAAACGAGACTCTTTTCCGACCAGGCAACGTGTTTCCAGTCATCAACAGCCTAATGTCGGTGTTGACGGACCTAGGCGAGGCTTAGAGCTTTGTGTCATGCAGTCATCAGGGGTACGCGAGTGGGACTTCGGCTCCGAAAGCCCATATCGAAGATGTTTCGTTGAATGGATCGCACTCTGACACTTTTTGATGGCCCAGCATCGAAATCTGCAGCAATTTGCGGAAGGGTTGCACTTCTGTCACGTTGAACGATTCCCTTCAGTCACGTTAGTCCCGTTCTTGCAAGATCTTTCTCCGGGCGGAGCGATGTCGGAGATCCGATGTTTTGCCGTATTCCTGATATTCACGGTACACTCGTAAAATCATCGTACGGGAAAATGCCCACTTCATTGCTACCTCGGAGATACTGTGTCCCATCGCTCTTGCACCAACTATAACATGTTCAAATTCACTTAAATCTTGATAACCTGCCGTTGTTGTAGCAGTAACCGATAAACAACTGGGCTGACACTTGTCTTATATAGGCGTTGGCGACCACAGCGCCGTATTCGGCCTGATTACATATCCCTGTATTTGAATACGCATGCCTGCACCAGTTTCTTTGGCACTTCACTATGTATAGCGTATATTTTCTCCAGCACTTAAATGTTGACTATCTGAAATATTTTAGCTATACTATTCCTATTCTTTCATTTCTCATAAGTGCGGAAATTTGCCTTACGACTCCAATCAAGACTATCCGTTTTGAATTTTAGACTTTATCTTTGTTAGTTTATTAATGCTGTTACTACATTCCGACTTATCATAAGACGGAAGGTCTCTCATACCCTCGGTTTCGCTGAACGCACCACTATTGAGCCGTGACGTTTCGTTGACGTCCAATGCGAATCTTCCTTCACTAAAAATATGGGTACCAAATCGTACAACAGACACTTCACTGCAGATACGCCATTTTGGTAACGTCACGGGAAAACACAACAAACCACTCGTGACGTTCTGGTTTCAGTACGAGAATAACGCGCTATGTTGTGCAGTTCGGGATGGAACCGGGGGGGGGGGGGGGGGGGGGAGCGGAAGGGGAGGAAAGGTAGGTGGTGGAGGAGAATGAAGCAGTCACGAATTCATAATTATCACTCTTAATGTTTGGGAGGAGGGAAGCATTTTAATTACCACTGACGCTGAGTGTGAATAAAATATGCAGTTTTTCGCGCTATCTATAATTGGACTAGTGAATTCTCAATCAGCCGGCCGTTGTGGCCGAGCGGTTCTTGGCGCTTCAGTCCGGAACCGCGCTGTTGCTACGGTCGCAGGTTCGAATCCTGCCTCGGGCAGGGATGTGTGTGATGTCCTTAGATTAGTTAGGTTTAAGTAGTTCTAAGTCTAGGGGACTGATGACCTCAGATGTTAAGTCCCATAGTGCTTAGTGCCATTTGAACCATTTTGACCATGATAGCGACGTGATTTTCCCAACGACGATTAGCTTGGCGGAAGTCTCGGTGGCAGAAATCTAAATTTTGACTGTTCATAAAACATTGAACCTTGAAACTCTCTTCGTCATTTTTTAAGTGCCTGCCTTGTTTTTTCACTCGAGGGAGGAGGAATGTCGCTGAGTGCTATGTCAGGAGAATGCAGATGGTGAGGCACTTTGACAGCACTGATAAGGCAGAATTTGATGCAGAAAGAATTGGCGGGTTGTGGTAGAACGAAAGCTTCCTTTCTTACAGCTCCCCGTGGCGCTTGGTCTTGACAGCCACCCGTAACCTCTTGATTCTTGAGGAGTTTTCGCCAGTATGTTCCTGTGTCGGTTTGTCCCCTTAAGAGCATAACCTGTTAACACCACATCATGCCATCCCAAAAAATAAAAAAATAAAATAAAAAATAAAAAAAATAAATTGTCTTGCCCGATGATGGATGGGTCTTCGTCTTTTTCGGCGGCGGTGAATCAACTTTTGGCTCGAGGTCTTAGTAACTTAGCAATCGTCCATGATGATTAGGAGGGGCTGAGGAAGTCAGAGACTGAAGTGACACGGCTGTACAATTTCCGCTGTTGCCTCGGTTCTCTGCTCTTTGAATAGAGCGATTATTGGCAGAATCCAGCGCTTGGAGCTCTTTGTCACGTTTAAAATGTCGTGCAAGTTGTGGAAGACCGACCCATTACTAATTTTTACTTTTTGTGCTATCGCCTGGATTGTATTATGCTAGTCTTTGAGCAACAGGTCTCCTTCTCAGTTTCCGAGTTCTTTAGAGAGAAATGTTCTATTACTACGTCCTTTGTCATTCAGCATTGTTTGACAGTAGAAGCGTCTGCTCCTCCCAACGACTGTGTCATATGATACGGTGCATTGCTGCCGTAAACTTCCACCAAATCAGCATGGATCGTTGCAGCGTTGGGGAGAAATCGAGTTACCGTACTATAACTCAACTTTGTCAATGCACTGGCTTGTGTACCAGTGCTGCAACCATATACACCCAAAAAGAAAAAAAAACCAAACAATCGGTTGCAATTTTAGAAAAACTGGATGATTTATTCGAGACAGCTTCACAAATTGAGCTAGTCAATAACGCGTTGGTCCACCTCTGGCCCTTATACAAATAGTTATTCGGCTTGGCGTTGATTGATAGAATTTTTGGACTCCTGAGAAGTTCTGCTAAATTCTGTCCAATTGGCACGTTAGATCCTCAAAATCCCAGACTGGTTTACAGGGCCTTGCCCATAATGCTCCAGACGATCTAAATTGGGGAGAGATCTGGCGATGCTGCTGACAAAGGTAGGGTTTGGTAAGCAATAGAAACTCTCGCCGTGCTGAAATGTAATACTAGAATGGTTTGCCATGAGGGGCAACAAGACGGGGCGTAGAACATCGTCGACGTACCGCCGTGCTGTAAGGGTACCGCGGATGACAACCAAAGGCGTCCTGCTACGAAACGAAATGGCATCCCGCACCACGACTCGTGGCTGTCAGGCCGTATGGCAGGCGACAGTCAGGTTGATATCCCACCGCTGTCCGGGGCGTCTCCAAACACGTCTTCGCTGGTCATCGGCATTCAGTTCGAAGCGGGACTCATCACTGAAGACAGTCTTACACCAGTCCTTGAGATTCCAGGCTGAAGTTGTCTCTGTAGATGCCCCGGTCGGCGGTGTGATACCGACTGCCTCGACAGCCAGGAGTGATGGTCTAGGGTGCCATTTCATTTCTAGCACGAGCTCTTTGTTTGTCATCCGCGGCATCCTTATAGCACAGCAGTACGTCGACAATATTCTAAGCCCCGTTTTGTTGCCCTTCATAGCAAGCCATCCTGGGCTTAAATTTCAGCAAGGTAATGTCCGCCCGCACACGGCGCGAGTTTCTTCGTGCTTGCCAAACCGAACTTTGGCCAGAAAGGTTGCCGGATATCTCCCCAAATGAGAACTTCTGGGCCATTATGGGCAAGGTTCTCCAACCACCTTGGGATTTTGACGATGTAAAGCGGCAAATGGACGGAATTCGGCACGAAATCCCTCAGGAGGACATCCAACCACTCTCTCAATCAATGACAAGCAGACTAACTGCTTCCATGAGGTCCAGCTATTATTGACTTGCTTAGTTTGTGAAGTTCTTCCTGAATAAATCCTCCAATATTTCTGGAATTGTAATCATTTGTTTGTCTGTACATGTAGATCACATTTACCGACTTCCGTCTCATTCGTGGTGCGTCGTTTTTTCTTCGTCTTCGAGTGTACGCACGTACATATAAAAAAATAATTGGGTAACTTCAATTTTCCGCTTATAATTAAAACTTCATGCAATCCCTCTAAAATGCCACTCTTAAAGTTTGGGAGGAGGGAAGCATTTTAATTACCATCGACGCTGAGTGTGAATAAAATATACAGCTTTTCGCGCTATCTACAACTGGACTAGTGAATTCTCAATCAGCCGGCCTTTGTGGTCGAGCGGTTCTTGGCGCTTCAGTCCGGAACCGCGCTGCTGCTACGGTCGCACGTTCGAATCCTGCCTCGGGATGGTTAGTTAGGTTTAAGTAGCTCTAAGTCTAAGGGACTGGTGACCTCAGATGTTAAGTCCCATAGTGCTCAGAGCCATTTGAACCAATTCCCAATCATACCATCGGAGCAACTTAATAATTTGGCCCTCCACCATTCACAAATACAAAGACGAATGGAAACTAGAAAATGTCAAGCGTGGTTAATAAAAGTTCACATAATAACTTTGCTGTTCCATATGATAAAAGGCTCAATTATGGCATCATAGGAGGTTGTCGCTTCAGAAAGGCTAGAGTCTGTCGTTGCTGATGTACTAATTTTTAAGTAAAACACAGTGTTTATAATTTTTCTGGTTTTGTATTCTAACTGAATGGTATATAGATTGATGGTAGACACATGTTATTGTCTGACAGCCTCCGAAAGAGTCTCGCACAAACAGCTTCCGAAAGGCAATAATGCAGACTCATTCACTTGACTCTCTCACTGACTATCCCTTACTTCGACTACTATTACATACTTACTTACTCTGCCGGCGAAGCTCATGCGCCGCTTCCTTTTATATACGGTAAAACGAAACAATTGAATACATTGTTAAATGTAAGATGTACAGAACCACAATTAAAAGTCATTAGATGAATTGGACAAGAAGAGAATAGAAGCTTTCGAAATGTGGTGCAACAGAAGAATGCTGAAGATTAGATGGGTAGATCACATTACTAATGAGGAGTTACTGAATAGAATTGGGGAGAAGTGGAGTCTGTGGCACAACTTGACTAGAAGAAGGGATCGGTTGGTAGGACATGTTCTGAAGCATCAAGGGATCACCAATTTAGTATTGGAGGTAACAGTCGTAGAGGGAGACCAAGAGATGAATACACTAAGCAGAATCAGAAGGATGTAGGTTGCAGCATGTACTGGCAGATGAAGAAGCTTGCACAGGATAGAGTAGCATCGAGAGCTGCATCAAACCAGTCTCAGGACTGAAGACCACAACAACAACATCAACAGATGATTTTCGTTACTTACTTCAAAAAATGGGCCACATATTGTCCTACATGTTCTGATATGCAATTTGGAGGAGTTTACTTAATTTCATATACAATTTCAATGCGTTTTACAGTATAACAATTTAAATTACATTTTAGTTAATAATGAACAAATTATTTTGAATAAAATATTGTTATTGGTGCCTATGATAGCTCTCAAGTAGAGCTATGATTTTAAATAATCTTACGAATAAATATCGTAAATTTTCGGAAACATGGGAGAGGTAAATTTTCAAGAATTTGTGGTGCATCATGGCTGCACAATTAATATCACGAAATTTAAAGGTTGAATTAGTAACAAACGGCTTACTGCCATTAGTTGCTAATATAAATCGGCTAATATATTAATGTCAAATTTAATATGAAATAGTAAATTCATTTGTACTAATTTTTAAAGGGCAGTTTACTAATGGAACTGGGTATAGACATAACAATATAAAGTTCAGAAAGTTTAAAATTAGAGCTAAATTGACCTCTTCAGAGAAATTCGACATGAGGAAGGAATTTCAGGTACGAAGGGAAAGGTAGACCCATTTCACCTCGTAGTCTCACTCGTTCCGGGTAGTCGACTGAAGCGAGGAAGTCGCTCGTGCAGAAGAGAGAGGATGTGTGTGCAGCTGTGTGTTTACTCGCGGAACGCAGAGCTGCAAAAGCGCAGGCAGCTTCCAGCAGTCTAGGAGAGTGTGAAGGGGCAGGAGGCAGACAGGCAACCTTCGGCCCACGCCTCTAACGGTACCCGCGCCGCTTCTGCAGTAGGCCACAGCAGCAACACCTGCCGACACACAGCATTCCTCGCGAAGGCTGCCCTTCAGGATTGCAACTCAACGGTTGTGCGCCGTTCTTGCTTGCATTGCATCACTCGGATGCCTATTTGCGGTAGTCCCTTATACACGTTTCTTGTTTCAACTGACTACTCGAGACAAGTGAGTCTACAGCAGTGCACCGGGTGTTTTATTGCTGTACTGTCTCATCTGTTTCGAGTGGTCATTTTCACTTACACGCCAGCACCAAAACTGCGTGTCTTATGAGGGCTTCAAAAAATGGTTCAAATGGCTCTGAGCACTATGGGACTTAACTTCTAAGGTCATCAGTCCCCTAGAACTTAGAACTACTTAAACCTAACTAACCTAAGGACATCACACATATCCATGCCCGAGGAAGGATTAGACCCTGCGACCGTACCGGTCGTGCGGCTCTAGACTGTAGCGCCTAGAATCGCTCGGTCACTCCGACCGGCTTATGAGAGCTGTCTGCCGTCTAGTTTGGCATCCGAACGGTGAAAATGAGTTTATGAGGGACTACCGTTTTTACAAAAAAATCGAAATATAGTAACAAAATGTAGTAACAGACAACGATGATAGTTTATTAACGACCAAAGCAGAACGAATAGAAAAAGTTTCATCCAAACATTTCAGAACAGATACTTTTATTTGCTCGATTAAATATATACGTGCAAACACAACAAACAACATCTAGAACGCAGTAAATAACACCTTTTTGCTTTAAATATCCTTTGTATCTTCTTTTCTTCCTAAGTGCCTAGATAATTCTGACTTTTCACTGCTGAAATAATGTCCATTACAAAATGTTTATCAATTTACGCTCATATTTTTGCATAATGTAAGCTTTTTCTGTAAAACGTAAATACTTTTCTCGTTTCAAATATCACGCTTGTGTAACTTTCCAGTGTGTATGAAAACAAATCAGACACCACAGTAATATTAAGAATACACAAAGACAGCAATTCCATTTCTGTAATGGGAGTGAGCTCTTCCAGAATCGGTTAACTTCCGATGTCTGGTAATGCAGATCCACCATAGTCCTTTGTTTCAGCCCATGCGTGATGTATAGCATACTCGGAAATTTAGAATTCCTCACTTGGCACAGCTATAGATCATTGGCGTCGTAGACAGACTCCCGTCCTGGTTGGGTGCTGATTTACACGGAAGCACGAAAGGTGCACACACTTCGAGTAGTCGATTTTGACCAGTAAGTCGTCGTGTAAAACTGGCGTTAAAGAACAATTCTGCTTCGAATTTTTCGTTAGTTACAACAGCTGTCTCTACTTTTTAACCCAAAAAAAAAATCACTTATTCGCACTGTTTTTATTTTTTACGTCTTTATCGCAAGACAATTACAGGTTTGTGATAAACACCGTTCTCAGAATTGTTAACTATGCCAAGATTGGCTAGTCAACCTGCGAGCTGTACTATTTCCTTTAAACGGAGACAAGTGTTGTTTTCATTCCGAGAATTGTCTTGATTACGCTCTGTGGGCTAGTCATTCTGTGAAAGACTCTCCGTCTCTGCATAGCTACTGCAACCTACATCCGTTTAAACCGGCTTGCTGTATTCGAGTCTTGGTCTCCCTCTACAATTTTACGCCCCCCCCCCCTTTCTCCCTCTCACATACATATCCCTTCATTGTCAAACTGACGATTCCTTAATCGTTGTGGATGTGTCGCATAAACTGGTTCCTTCTTTTACTAAAGTTGTTGTGCGACCATCCCCCCCCCCCCCCCCCGCCCTGTTCGATCCTGTAACTCTTCATTAGTATTCGATATACTCATCTAATCTTCAGCATTTTATGGTCGCACTCCAGTTCAAAAGCTTCTTTTCTCTTCTTGTCTAAATTGTGTATTTCCCATGTTTCACTTCCGTACGAGGCTACACTCAAGAGAATTACCATCAGAAAAAGCTCTCTAACATTTAAATTTATATTCGACGGTAGCAAATTTATCCTTTTTAGGAACGTTGTTCTTGCTGCTGCAGGTCTCCATGTTATATCCTCAAAACTTCAGGGATCGTCAGTCCCTACGTTGCTTAAATAGCGAAATACATCGACTACTTTAAGTGTCTCATTTCCCAATCTGATTCCCTCAGCACCGCCTACATTAATTCGACTACATTCCGTAATACGTGTTTTACTTCTGTTGATACATAAAATTTAAAAACTTGACACATCAGAAAACACACTACCTAATGTAAAAGTACAAATCCTAAAGCACTTTTAAATGGGAATCAGTTCGTGAAACACTTCGTGATTACTGCAAGAAATCGGCAAAAAAAAAAAAAAAAAAATCTCACTGGTAACAGAAATGCTTATTCTCAGTGAGAAATAAGCTTGAACGTATCAAAATACACAAGCTACGGAACACAGTTCTGTGTAACAGAAGTGATGATCCGAAATAAGAAAGACGGCATTAGTCGTTTGTGAGATAAATTTTCTGATGACAAAAGTAAATCACTAAAACGTGTCATGTTTGCTATTGTCAATTTATCAGAGTTACAGTCGACGACGACCACTGTGAGAAAACGGCTGATGTCAAGTTTAGTAACCAAAATAACTTTAACTACTATGAAACAGCATCTATGTCGTTGCCAATTTTAAGAAAATCATCAAAATTCCCATTTCTGGAGGCAACGAAAAGGTAAAAAATGGTGGGAGTAATACGATGATAAGCAGAAACATAACGACCATCACTATACCGTGAGGAGTCGCTGTGTGAACGATACGTAATAGGACCCGAGGATAAAAGAAATCATGATTCGAATCGTGGTCTTTAGGAAGAAAGTAGTCAATTAAAGAAACTTTAACAAAAGAAAAATCATAGTTGCCCTGTAAATGGCAAGGAGCGTGAAGAGTATGTTGCGGTAGACGACGTATTGGTTATTTGCTCACAGAATTTTAGCACCTGTAGATGAATGACTGACCTAAAGCTCAGTGGCTTAGCCTCTCTCTAAATGACAACGGCGACAGTGTGGGTCGCAAAAGACAGCGGAGTAAGATGATGGGGAAGGTTTCATAGCGTTAGGGCGTACTGTTCAGAAACCTTTGTGCAAATTGTGTGCTTTTGCTGTGGACGCGGTACCTTGTGACTGGTCAATGACTTACGGGTGAGCTGAATTATGCCGGGAGAAGGTGAAAAATCACAGTTCGCGATTTGCCGCTCTAAAGTCTTCCGTGTGGTGTACAAATAACGTTAGGACGTATACCTTATAAGCTTGGCCACCATGAATCCTGTGGTTTCTAAAGGGGTACAGTACTAAACCTGTTTACGATCTTAATATTCTTCTTCTTTTTTTCCTTGTGTCTTTGTCACGCATCGTTGCAGGGTCAGTATGGACATGAACGGATTTGGCATGGCTCGTTTAAGGAGTGTCCGGATGCTCTTCATGGAGTATGTGTACTCCAAGTGTCTGCGATTGGTGTTACTCATGTGAAAGTGAGCGAAAGTGTAATTGAAGTGGGACTTGGATACTATCCCGGTATTCACCTTGTGGGATGTGGGAAACCGCCAAAAAACCTCGTTCAGGATAGCCAGCACGGCGACCCTCGTAGTTAATCTTCCATGCCGATTTGATCCGGCCCCGACGCACCTCCTCGTCCCAGAAGCGGCGCTTCAACAGGCACAGCTTTCGAGGAGAGGAAAATGTGGGGGAGGAGTACAATCTTAATACACTACTGGCCATTAAAATTGCTACACCAAGAAGATGACGTGCTACAGACGCGAAATTTAACCGACAGTAAGAAGATGCTGTGATATGCAAATGATTAGCTTTTCAGAACATTCACACAAGGTTGGCACCGGTGGCGACTCCTACAACGTGCTGACATGAGGAAAGTTTCCAACAGATTTCTTATACACAAACAGCAGTTGGCCGGCGATGCCTGATGAAACGTTGTTGTGATGCCTCGTGTAAGGAGGAGAAATGCGTACCATCACGTATCCGACTTCGATAAAGGTCGGATTGTAGCCTATCGCGATTGCGGTTTATCGTATCGCGACATTGCTGCTCGCGTTGGTCGAGATCCAATGACTGTTAGCAGAATATGGAATCGGTGGGTTCAGGAGGGTAATACGGAACGCCGTGCTGGATCCCAACGGCCTCGTATCACTAGCAGTCGAGATGACAGGCATCTTATCCGCATGGCTGTAACGGATCGTGCAGTCACGTCTCGATCCCTGAGTCAACAGATGGGGACGTTTGCAAGACAACAACCATCTGCAAGAACAGTTCGACGACGTTTGCAGCAGCATGGACTATCAGCTCGGAGACCATGGCTGCGGTTACCCTTGACGCTGCATCACAGATAGGAGTGCCTGCGATGGTGTACTCAACGACGAACGTGGGTGCACGAATGGCAAAACGTCATTTTTTCGGATGAACCCAGTTTCTGTTTACAGCATCATGATGGTCGCATCCGTGTTTGGCGACATCGCGGTGAACGCAGATTGGAAGCGTGTATTCGTCATCGCCATACTGGCGTATCACCCGGCGTGATGGTATGGGGTGCCATTGGTTACACGTCTCGGTCACCTCTTGTTCGCATTGACGGCACTTTGAACTGTCGATGTTACATTTCAGATGTGTTACAATTTGTGGATCTACCCTTCATTTGATCCCTGTGAAACCCTGCATTTCAGCAGGATAATGCACTCTTGAGTCACTACTCTTGATGAACTGTGGTATCGCGTTGAAGCTGCAAGGGCAGCTGTACCTGTACAACGCCATCCAGGCTCTGTTTGACTCAATGCCCAGGCGTATCAAGGCCCTTATTACGGCCAGAGGTGGTTGTTCTGGGTACTGATTTCTCAGGATTTGTGCACCCAAATTGCGTGAATATGTAATCACATGTCATTTCTAGTGTAATATATTTGTCCAATGAATAGCCGTTTATCATCTGCATTTCTTCTTAGTGTAGCAATTTTAATGGCCAGTAGTGTACTATTACTGGCCATATGCGTCCTTCATGGCTTCTCTCTTCCTCTTTGGGTGTGGCAATTTCCGGCTGAATGATTGCATATTGTGCCACGAGGCCATAAACTTGCTATAACGATGTTCGGGGCGCGGTGATGAACTGCAGATGATATTCTGGCTCCCAAACGCAAGCGGTCAGTTAACGTGTGATTTTACTCACACTAATGGTTTAGATGAAATCACACTACTGTACTGACGCAAAATGTTCACGCTTGCAACAGCTGTGCAACAACGGTAAGCCACGATCAGTGGCGTCACAGGCTTTACAGTGCATGTAGAGGGTTGGAACTTAAATAGTGGCAACTATTTATTCGCAACCGATACAAAAGAGTTACATGTTTGCACCTGTTACTGTCCTTCAAAGTAGTCGCCAGCGTTGTGTAGAACCCGTTGCCAGCGATGTGGAAGGCGTAGTATACCGTTAGCAGAGCTTGTTCTGTTGATGGTGCGAATGGAGCGGTCTTAAGTTATGGTGATTCTCGTGTGCGACTCTGATGGTGCTATCCTAACGCATTACGTTACTCCTCGGCAGACCGTCAATGCACAGTATTACTGTTCGTTTTTGGAGCATCACCTGCGACCAGCTTTGCGAAAGAAGCGGCGACACTTTCTGCGCAACCCACCCATCATTTTTCACGACAATGAGCGGGCACATACAGCGCAAGCTGTGGCTGCTGTGTTAGGTCGATGGGACTGGGAAGTACTGTACCATCCACCATACTCCCCGGACTTAAGTCCTTGTGACTTTGATTTGATTCTGAAGATGAAGGAACCACTTCGTGGCATTCGCTTCAGAACTGTTCGAGATTCGACAGGCAGTAGACCGCTCCATTCGGACCATCAACAGAACAGGCTCTGCTTACGGTATACTACGACTTCCACATCTCTGGCAACGGGTTCTGCGCAACGCTGGTGACTCTTTGAAGGACAGTAGCAGGTGCAAACATATAACTCTTTTGTATCGCTTGTGAATAAATAGTTGGTACTATTTAAGTTCCAACCCTCGTATAAACAAGCGTCCGAATGGTCGACAAGAGGGGCCACTTACACCCTCCTGGAACCAGCGATATGGACTTTTTGTTAAGTACAAAGTTCTCACCTATTTCTGACGATTATTGTTTGGGTTACTATTAAACAGCAGATTTAAAATTCTCGAGTGCGACGGGAGAGGTGTGGTTGTAGAAATAACTGTCTTACCATTTATCTGTGGTGAAGTAAAGTCCATGGCGGCTGCTTGAGACTGCACTCAGTCTTACCCGGCAGAGCAATAGGGCAGTGTTACTCAATAATGCGTGAAACTGTGACCGGGGGGGGGATTGCCTTGATTCAGTGCTAACATGTTAAGAAATCGATTGTAAAAGTTAATTTGATGATAGTTCCGGGAGTTCACCATATTCACCTTGTCGAAGGCGGCGGCCTTAGGTTACACTTTACCAAGAAACCGAAAAATGTAACTTTCTGAACACTGTTCAACTTTTTTGTGCTAATCAACATTAAATAATGGAAGGCATGAAAATAGTGCAATAAATCCATTATCGTTGTCGAATGTGAAGTTTTGAAAGTAAATAAATTGCTACAGATGGCTTCAAAGTGAAATAAGCACTTTGTAATGTTCATTTCCTGTTAATGCATTTTGAGGCGATTTAACATGGAAGTTTTGGTTCGTTATTTTTGTTGCTATCCAGCAAGAACTTCTCGCTAATTTTGATTTCTTTTTTGTCTGTTTCAAATACTTGATTATTAACGTCTATTTAACAGGACCAGTATACCAACAAAAATATTGTTTTTTTTTTCGTGAATAGCTCGCAGTATACCCTCAATATACGAGGATAATGGAATGTAGTCGAATTAAATCAGGTGATACTGAGGGAATTGGATTAGGAAATGAGACACTGAAAGTAGTAGATGAGTTTTGCTATTTGGGGAGCAAAATAACTGATGATGGTCAAAGCAGGGAGGATATAGAATGTAGACTACCTATGGCAAGGAAAGCGTTTCTGAAGAAGAGAAATTTGTTAACATCGAGTATAGGTTTAAGCGTGAAGAAGTCCTTTCTGAAAGTATTTGTATGGAGTGTAGCCATGTATGGAAATGAAACATGGACGATAAATAGTTTTGACAAGAAGAAACTAGAAGCTTTCAAAATGTGGTGCTTCAGACGAATGATGAGGATTAGGTGGGTAGATCACGTGATTTATGAGGAGGTACTAAATAGAATTGGGCAGAAGAGGAATTTTTGGCACAACTTGGCTAGAAGAAGGGATCGTTTGTTAGGACACGTTCTGAGGCATCAAGGTATCACCAGTTTAGGACTGGAGGGAAGCGTGCTGGGAAAAAATCGTAGGGGGTGACGAAGAGATGAATATACGAAGCAGACTCACAAGGATGTAGGTTGCAGTAGTTCCTCGGAGATGAAGAAGCTTGCACAGGATAGAGTAGCATGGAGAGCTGCATCCAACCAACCTCTGGACTGAAGACCACAACAACAAGATTAACAAGAGATCTAGAGTTCAGGAGTTTTATTGTTGCAGTGTGACACAGGGTGGCGCACGAAATGTGTTACCAATTGTTTCTTTCACAATTTACGACGCACATTAGATATCCCGCTAGGATCTCTACAGCAGTACAGCAGAGCTTGGAAATACAAATGAGTTACGAAATGACGTGCAATTCACGATACTGCCGCTATGAGACTAGTAAGCAGCAATGGCTGACAATGGAAGACTGACGACACAGCAACGATCGGCAATTGTGTTACTTTGTCATGAAACGAAAAGTCTTGTTGTGACTCAGAGGCGTTTTCGACAACAGTTTAACACACGATGGGTACCTTGCAGGAAGACCACCCACAGGTTGTACGATAAATTTGTACAGGAAGGAACAGTATTGGAAACGAAGCGACCTCGGCCTAAGCCTGTTTGTTCGCCGGAGAATACTGAAGTGGTACGAGTTGCTGTACAGAGAAGTCCCGGGAAATCGTATAGAAAGGCAGCAGTGCTACTGGGAATATCCAGACGCTCCGTTCAACGCATTCTTAAAAGTGACCTCCGTATGTACCCATACAAGATGACCTGTGCACAGAAGCGCACTGAAGAGCACATGCAGCAGAGACTACTGTTTGCTCAGTGTGCGGAGGATAGGGAAAGAACTCTCCACAACGTTTGGTTTTCAGACGAGGCGCGGACAGTGTGGTTAACAAACAAAGTGTACGCTTTTGGGCCACTGGAAACCCACAAGTGCTTCATGAACGACAACATTATGCTCCGAGGATTACAGCATGGGCAGCAATTTCCAGTCACGGATTTACTGGACCCTTTTTCTTTGAAGAAACTGTGAACAGCAAGCGTTATTTGAGCATGCTTCGCATAGCTTCATTCCACAGCTTCTTGCTACTGCCTTGCCCTTCAACGCGCAGTGGTTCATGCAAGGTGGAGCAAGGCCACATACTACAAACACTGTGTTGGAGTTTTTACACGAGCATTTCGACATGCGGATCATTTCACTCAGGTTCCTAGGTCGGTTCAATGACGGAAGAAATTGTCCCCCCAATAGTCCAGACCTCAATCCACGTGACTTTTTTCTTTGGGGGTACCTAAAGGAAAAAATTTTCCCGAAACGTCCACGTGATTTAATGGAGCTCAGAAGACTTATTCTTCAAGCTTGCAGTGAAATTACGGAAGACATATGCCGTAGGGTTATCACTAACTTCAGTGTTCGTTTGAAGGAAGTTAGGAAACTAAATGGTGGACGTATGGAGGCTTATCCCACGAGGGGTAAGATAGATACTGCCTACAGGAAAATTAAAGAGATCTTTGGAGAAAAGAGAACCACTTGTATTAATATCAAGAGCTCAGATGGAAACCCAGTTCTAAGCAAAGAAGGGAAAGCAGAAAGGTTGAAGGAGTATATAGAGGGTCTAAACAGGGGCGATGTTCTTGAGGACAATATTATGGAAATGGAAGAGGAGGTAGATGAAGATGAAATGGGAGATATGATACTGCGTGAAGAGTTTGACAGAGCACTGAAAGACCTAACTCGAAACAAGGCCTCCGGAGTAGACAACATTCCATTAGAACTACTGACAGCCTTGGGAGAGACAGTCCTGACAAAACTCTACCATCTGGTGAGCAAGATGTATGAGACAGGCGAAATTCCCTCAGACTTAAAGAAGAATATAATAATTCCAATCCCAAAGAAAGCAGGTGTTGACAGATGTGAAAATTATCGAACTATCAGTTTAATAAGTCACAGCTGCAAAATACTAACGCGAATTCTTTACAGACGAATGGAAAAACTGATAGAAGCCGACCTCGGGGAAGATCATCTTGGACTCCGTAGAAGTGTTGGAACACGTGAGGCAATACTGACCCTACGACTTATCTTAGAAGAAAGATTAAGAAAAGGCAGACCTACGTTTCTAGCATTTGTAGACTTAGAGAAAGCTTTTGACAATGTTGAGTTGAATACTCTCTTTCAAATTCTGAAGGTGGCAGGGGTAAAATACAGGGAGCTGAAGGCTATTTACAATTTGTACAAAAATGGTTCAAATGGCTCTGAGCACTATGGGACTTAACACAATTTGTACAGAAAGCAGACGGCAGTTATAAGAGTCGCGGGACGTAGTGGTCGGGAAGGGAGTGAGACAGGGTTGCAGCCTCTCCCCAATGTTATTCAATCTGTATATTGAGCAAGCAGTGAAGGAAACAAAAGAAAAATTCGGAGTAGGTATTAAAAGCCATGGAGAAGAAATAAAAACTTTCAGGTTCGCCGATGACATTGTAATTCTGTCAGAGACAGCAAAGGATCTGGAAGAGCAGTTGAACGGAGTGGACAGTGTCTTGAAAGGAGGATATAAGATGAGCATCAACAAAAGCAAAAAAAAATGGCTCTGAGCACTATGGGACTCAACTTCTGAGGTCATTAGTCCCCTAGAACTTAGAACTAGTTAAACCTAACTAACCTAAGGACATCACAAACATCCATGCCCGAGGCAGGATTCGAACCTGCGACCGTAGCGCCTTTAACCGCTTTTTTTTGTTTTTTTTTTTGTTATATATATAAGGGAGAGGTAACAGGAAGGAAACATTGTACACTGTATTTTTTTTTTTTTGTTAGTAACAATAATTTTTTTTTTATTGATTCATTTAATTTTAATGTCCCAAAAAAAATCATATATAAAAAAGAAGGGAAAGAAATATAGGGCTGAAGTGACTTCCTCGTCACTTCACTGGGAGTACATCCTATCCCTCGAAACAACGTAAACCTGGGATTCCCCACCGCTTCGGGGGGTTATGAAACATGCTGCCTAGAAAGTTCGCAAAATGCGTTTTATATTTAGAGTGGCGTCTGATGATTTCGTGTTGTTCTAGTAGATAATGCCAATAGTCCATGACCGATATCAAAGTCCGCGAGAGCACGTAGTGCGATGCGTGTCCTCCAATCCATCGGATTGCCGAAGTTTTTTGTGAGGGGAAAAATACAGCGTCAGGGAAAAATAAAGCGTCCGTCGTGATCGTTGATTCGTCGGTGCGTCGGAGGAGGGCCATGATGCGTTGCGTCAGCCGCCAGACATCCTTTGCCTCACCGCACTGCAGGGAATGTTCGTCGGTGTCGTGCATGCCACATATAAGGCAGAGCGGGGAATCTACCATGCGAATGTCGTACAATCGTTGGCGGTTGACTGTCTTGCGGTTGATTAGTGTATACCATGACGATCGCGCTGCTGTGGTGAGGAGAGGTGTATGGACAGCTCGCCAAATCTGCCGCCAGTTTCGTGTTGGGTATTTAAGTTCGACAACATTGCTGCAATGATGACGACGCAAGTATCGATATATCTCACGGGTAGTGGGGATTCTTGTAGAAGGTATCTGTAACTGAACATAATTAAAGTCAACAAAAAATCGCGCGACGTGAGAAAAAAAAGGGCGAGATTGTGCCTACCGCCACCGGTGGTTCAAAGGACGTGGGAAGAAGCACATCCAGGATGGCCGACGTGATGGCGTGTTGCCGTTGGTTCCAAGTGCGTTGCGTCGCTCGCAGGTATAGAGCTAGAGCCTTGTTCCGCACATCCGTGAGGTTAAGTCCTCCAGAATGGTGTGGGAGAGTTAAAGTCTTGTATTTGACCTTAAACAACATTCCTTGGCTGACATAGTATCCAAAGGCCGCCAGTAATCTGTCAGCAATACCATGTGTCATTGGCAGTACCCGTGCCAGGTGCGGCAGTCGCGAGGCCAGATGAACATTAGTGTAGTCCACCCTTTGGAGCAGGTCGTGCGTTCGGAGTGAATTGTTGCGTATGTGCAGTCGGACGTTCTGGAGGAGACGTCGATAGCTCGCCGCCGCTGATTGCCGTAGCGATCGGGTGAACAATACACCTAAGCATCGCAAGATGTCCACCGTCGTAAACGGAATGTGCAGAGCGTCCAGCCCTCGACCGATGTGCGTGATATTGGTTTTATTCATGTTGACCCTGCTTCCCGCAGCTACTCCGTACGTAGTAAGAAGGGTAACCACCTGACTTACTTCGTTCTCCGGCCGGACGAGTATCATCAAGTCGGCATATGCACGACACGTGAAGGAGCTCGCACGGAGTCGGACGCCAGTAGAGTCCGTCTAAGAGTCTGCATCAATGGTTCGAGCGCTATTGTAAACAGTATCATCGACAAGGGACATCCTTGCCTAACTGAGCTGCAAACAGGAATCGTTCCTACCTCCCTGCCATTGACTCTCACCGTCGAAGAAGCGCCGCGAAGGAGGCGCATGAGGACGGTAATAAAATCCTGTGGTATCGCCATGCGTCGCATGGTCGAGTCAAGGAAATCATGGTTGATCCTGTCAAAGGCACGATCAAAATCCACCGATACGAACGCCGCTCGCATGCGACAGGCTTCCGTCAGGGAAATTATGTCACGGTATTCGCCGAGGAAAGAATGTATGTTGCTCCGAACCCCTAGACAAGCCTGATCTGGTGGTTTTGTCTGGGATATTACTGTCTTGAGCCTTGCCGCCAACATTCGCGCAAAGATCTTATAATCAGTATTGAGCATCGTGAGCGGTCTAAATTGATGGGCGCTGACACTCGCTGTCGATTTCGGTATTGGTATAAGTATTCCCGCCATGAACTGCGACGGAACGTCCGTGGCAGGGCTCAATAACTCATTATACATCAATACCAACTGGGACATCATTAAATCCACAAATGCGCGGTAAAATTCGAGTGTCAACCCATCCGGCCCAGGGGATTTATGCACCGCACCCTTCGCGAGTGCGCCCCGGATGTCATCTTCCGTTAGGGGTTCCAATAGCGCCTCTGCATCCGGACCATCCACCTCCGTTTGCATCTGTCGCAAAATTTCTTCTCCTGTCCGATTGTCCGTCGGCGTCCCAGTGAAAAGGAGGCGGTAATGCTCCAGAAACTCAGCAGCAATGTCCTGTTGTGACGTCAAGGGCCGACCATCGTCATCATGGAGGACTGTGATTAGGGATCGGCGATTACGCGCATGTCCCTTGGACACATGATGCAGATTACGCGCATGTCCCTTGGACACATGATGCATGCCAATACGTTCTCCATCAACGTTGTCCAAGCACCGAGCACGGATCGAAAGTCCCTCCAGTCGACGTTTCGTGATCGATAAAATGCAGGCCTGAATGCGATGGACTTCCGCTTGACGCTCGGGCGATGGGGCCCTGGAGGACAGGTCGCGGAGCACCATGTAGTAATAATCAAGTGTATCTCGGAGCCATTTCGCTTTTTCCTTGCCATACGTGATGAGAGCTCTTCGTATCGCCGGTTTTGCACACTGCAGCCACCACGAAAGAACCGTACGGTGCAGCGGCAGACGGCGAGTGCAAGTCTGCCATGTTTCTTCGATCCGCTGGCGACATTCGAGATCCACCAATCAGGATGAATTAAGTTTCCAGGAACTACGACTCCGCCAGACCCTCTGCCTTGGGAGGATTAACGTGCATAAATATGCAAGGTGATCCGTAAAAGCCGTGGGCCAACGTTCAGCAGCCAACACGTGATCTCTTAATCCGTCAGAAACATAAATCCGATCCAGCCTGCTCGCCGAGTGGCTAGTAAAATACGTGTAGCCCTCTCGCTGCCCATGGATCTTTTCCCACGTGTCCATAAGGGCCATGTCCCGGCAGATCGTGTTCAATGCGTGGCAGGAGCTGAAATTAGGAGTTTGATCCTTCGGTGTGAGTACACAGTTAAAATCCCCCCCTACCAAGATGTGGTCATACCTCCCATGGAAGAGGGAGGCAATCTCCTCCGAGTAGAATCGTGCACGCGCCTGTCGATTGTCAGATCCGGAGGGTGCATAGATGTTGACGATACGGATGCCGTTCACGGTCATAGCCAAACCCCGAGCCGAAGGAAGGTAATCGAGGTCACACATCGGAATCCCTTCCCGGACTAGTATTGCTGTGCCACGTCCTCCATCTGGAGTTGGCGCTAGGTAAGTGTTGTATCCATGCACGTCGGGAAAAGCAGAATTGCAGGTTCCCTGCATCAGCAGAATATCAACGTCAGTGGCGTAAATCATGTCCCGGAGAAGTTGCATCTTTGCAAGCGAACGTGCGGTGTTAATGTTCACTGTGCCCACCTTATATGCTTGGTCTGTTGTCGTTGTCATGCTCATGTCATGTCATTGAGAACTCCAAGGGCTTTAGTCCACTATTCGTGCTCAGAGGGGTGCCCGCCAACGGGCTGCCCTCCTTTGTTTTCGTTCCGTGGTGTGCATCCTGTAGGTGAGTGGTCATCATCAGGGGGTGGCAATTCCTGTATCTCTTCGACTGGTTCCGCCCAGTCGCAGTGGTCATCCATCCGAGGAACGTCCTCTAATGTATTTCGACGTGGCTGCTGGGACATTGGTATCCCTGACTCCTTCGTCGGCAGCGCTGGGTCAGTCGGTGTCAATGAAGAGGGACCATCTGAAAGGCAGGACATCCGGTCACCATCTGACGGAATCCTGTTAGCGTCCTCTAAAGGCACATGTTCTGTGTCAGACAGGTCTTCGGCTAGGATACCTTCCGTGTGCCCTAGGCTAGGGGGCGACGCGTCACCCGAACTATGGCGACGCTTTTTCCGACGCTTCGGCGATCGCTGTTTGCGTGCCCTACCCTCTGCTGCCTCACTGTGTTCGTCGATCGTTCGTTGGGCCGTTGCCGGCGCCACTGTCTCGACCTCTACTTCCACGCCGCGTGCTTCATGTGAGTTTGCGGAAGGTTCCTCCCTCAACTGACGTGATGTGGGTGTAGGGACATTCTCCGAGTCACCTCCGTGGTCCCGTAACTCTGTCTGCTCTTGCATAAACACGTCCTTGTCACGCTCCGAACTGGGCAACACCTCCCGGCGAGCCACCGACACGTACGTCATCGGCAGTTGCGTGGGAACTTCTCGCTGTGACGCTTCCCCATGTGGCAGTTGCACGACGCGGCGTTGTATGCACTCCGAGCGGATATGTCCTTCTCCACCACAGCCAGAACAGGTGCGTGGCTGGCCATCGTAGATCACAATAGCTCGACATCCGCCAATGTATAAATAAGACGGGATATGTTTAGTAAGGACGATCCGCACCTGTCGCACGCCGTTAAGCACAGGATATGTACTAAAACTTGCCCAGCGTTCAGGCGTATGACTAAGTACCGTTCCATATGGTCGCAGCGATTCAGTAACCATCGATTCTGGCACCTCAAACGGCAATTCAAAGATCCGAATGACCCTCACACCCAATCCGGAAGGAGCTACTGTTACATCGCTGATATGGCCATCAGAGTGTCGAAATTTAAATCCTCTTTGAGCAGCGGAGAGAGTTCTTTCACACGCAGCGTCATCGGTCATCTTTACGTACATTGTACTGCTGACAATTATGTCTGCAGCAGGTAAACGAACTTCTTCCCTCAAAAAACGCTCTATTTCGGAAGCTTTGGGTCTGGCAAATTCGTTGTCGAACGTAAATTGGAGCGTAGTCTTTCGAAAATTGTGTGCCATGGCGATCGAGTCAGACAACAACACGCGCGAGTACCGGCGGTGTAAACACTTCCTCGTCCACGCGCGCCCGCGGTCGGGACAGCAGGTCCGTGCCGCGCCACCGCCTAAAGCAGACTGAATCGGGTGATGCTGAGGGAATTAGATTAGGAAATGAGACACTTAAAGTAGTAAAGGAGTTTTGCTAATTGGGGAGCAAAATAACTGATGATGGTCGAAGTAGAGGAGATATAATGTGTAGACTGGCAATGGCAAGGAAAACGTTCCTGAAGAAGAGAAATTTGTTAACATCGAGTATTGATTTAAGGGTCAGGAAGTCGTTTCTGAAAGTATTTGTATACCATGTATGGAAGTGAAACACGGACGATAAATAGTTTAGACAAGAAGAGAGTAGAAGCTTTGGAAATTTGGTGCTACAGAAGAATGCTGAAGATTAGATGGGTAGATCACATAACTAAGGATGAGGTGTTGAATAAAATTGGGGAGAAGAGGAGTTTGTGGCACAACTTGACTAGAAGAAGGGATCGGTTGGTAGGACATGTTCTGAGGCATCAAGGGATCACCAATTTAGTACTGGAGGGCAGTGTGGAGGGTAAAAATCGTAGAGGGAGACCAAGAGATGTATACACTAAGCAGATTCAGAAGGATGTAGGCTGCAGTAGGTACTGGGAGATGAAGAGGCTTGCACAGGATAGAGTAGCATGGAGAGCTGCATCAAACCAGTCTCAGGACTGAAGACCATAACAACAACAACATGTGCCGCTCGGTTATCACTAACTTCAGTGTTCGTTTGAAGGAAGTTCGGAAACTAAATGGTGGACGTATTGAGCATGTGCTGAGTTAGAACAAATCTCCATGGACGGCTCTTCATTGTAGTATATGTTCCTTTCAGATTGTATTGACAATAAAGGTTATATTCAAAAACAAAATGGTAACACATTTCGTGCGCCACCCTGTATTTGCCCTGTAACAAAGTTTCCAAATAATAATTTTGAAACCTGCGTTTTGTGATTAATTGTGCAAAAAGACCAGCACTTTTACTTCTAGCGTTTTATTTTAGTGCAGCCAGTAGTAACCTGCGCTTGTGGCGCTGTCGGCAGCGGTGAGCCTGGGAGCGGGCGTGGCGGTGTTCCCGGCGGGCTGGGACGCGGCCGAGGTGCGAGCCATGTGCGGCCCTGCGGCCGGCCTTTACCAGCTGGGCGCATGCGGCCTGCGCTGGGCCTTCCTGCTCGCGCTCATCGGCTGCCTCGACGCCGCCATCCTCGCCGCTCTCGCCTTCATCCTCGCCACGCGACACGTCCGCCTGCAGCCCGAGCCCGCCTACGCCAACAACGGCTCTCTCTACAAGGGTGCGTGCCTTTCACTTCGCATCTTATCGTCGGGTATTCTCAGTCCAACGACTTCCTGACACTTAAATCTATACTCGATGTTAACAAATTTTTCCTCTTCAGAAACGCTTTCCTTGCCATTGCCAGTCTACATTTTATATCCTCTCTACTTCGACCATCATCAGTTATTTTGCTCCCCAAGTAGGAAAACTCCTTTACTACTTTAAGTGTCTCATTTTCTAATCTAATTCCCTCAGCATCACCCGACTTAATTCGGCTACATTCCATTATCCTCGTTTTGCTTTTGTTGGTGTTCATCTTATACTCTCCTTTCAAGACACTGTCCATTCCGTTCAACTGCTCTTCCAAGTCCTTTGCTGTCTCTGGCAGGCCGGCCGAAGTGGCCGTGCGGTTAAAGGCGCTGCAGTCTGGAACCGCAAGACCGCTACGGTCGCAGGTTCGAATCCTGCCTCGGGCATGGATGTTTGTGATGTCCTTAGGTTAGTTAGGTTTAACTAGTTCTAAGTTCTAGGGGACTGATGACCTCAGCAGTTGAGTCCCATAGTGCTCAGAGCCATTGGAACCATTGTCTCTGGCAGAATTACGATGTCACCGGCGAAACTCAAAGTTTTTGTTTCTTCTCCATGGATTTTAATACCTACTTCGAATTTTTCTTTTGTTTCCTTCACTGCTTGCTCAATTTACAGATTGAATAACATCGGGGATAGGCTACAACCCTGTCTCACTCCCTTCCCAACCACTGCTTCCCTTTCATGCCCCTCCACTCTTATAACTGCCATCTGGTTTCTGTACAAATTGTAAATAGCCTTTCGCTCCCTGTATTTTACCCCTGCCACCTTCAGAATTTGAAAGAGAATATTCCAGTCACCATTGTCAAAAGCTTTCTCTAAGTCTACAAATGCTAGAAACGTAGCTATGCCTTTTCTTAATCTTTCTTCTAGGATAAGTTGTAGGGTCATTATCGCCCGCGTGTTCCAACATTTCTACGGAATCCAAACTGATCTTCCCCGAGGTTGGCTTCTACCGTGTTTCCACTCGTCTGTAAGGAATTCGTCTTAGTATTTTGCAGCCATGACTTATTAAACTGATAGTTCTGTAATTTTCACACCTCTCAACACATGCTTTCTTTGGAATCGGAATTAGTATATTCTCCTTGAAGTCTGAGGGTATTAGACCTGTCTCATACATCTTGCTCACCAGATGGTAGAGCTTTGTCGTGACTGGCTATCCAGAGGCTATCAGTAGTTCTATTGGAATGTTGTCTACTCCCGGGGTCTTGTTTCGACTCAGGTCTTTCAGTGCTATGTCAAACTCTACACGCAGTATCACACCTCCCATTTCATCTTCATCTACGTCCTCTTCAGTTTCCATAATATTGCTCTCAAGTACATCGTCCTTGTATAGACCCTCTATATACCCTTCCTCCTTTCTACTTTCCATTTTTTTGCTTAGAACTGGTTTTCCATCTGAGATGATATTCATACAAGTAGTTCTCTTTTCTCCAAAGATATCTTTAATTTTCCTGTAGGCAGTATTTATCTTACCCCTAGTGAGATAAGCCTCTACATCCTTACATTTGTCCTCTAGCCATCCCTGCTTAGCCATTTTTTACTTCCTGACGATCTCATTTTTGAGACGTTTGTATTCCTTTTTGCCTTCTTCATTTACTGCGTTTTTATATTTTCTCCTTTCATCAATTAAATTCAATATTTCTTCTGTTACCCAGAATTTCTACTAGCCCTTATCTTTTTACCTACTTTATCCTCTGCCGCCTTTACTACTTCATCCCTCAGAGCTACCCATTCTTCTTCTACTGTATTTCTTTCCCCCATTCCTGTCAATTGTTCCCTTATGCTCTCTCTGAAACTCTGTACAACCTCTGGTTCATTCAGTTTATCCAGGTCCCATCTCCTTAAATTCCCACCTTGGCCAACTACCGAAACGAATTCTAGCTTTCGTTTTAGAGGACGCAACAATACCTATTGCCTGGAAAGCCGAAGTGGTAACGCGGTAGTGCCAGGAACTAGGTCACATGACGAGGTACAGCGAGGCTACGGTTAAACTAGCGCGCGAGAAGAAGAAGCAAGAAGCTCACAATAAGTGTGTGACCGATGATATGGATAAATGTATCATCAGGCAGCAATTTCTATGGCATTACGTACAATAGAAAAAAATACGAACTTTGCGAAAACTGCGCAACTTTTGTCAAACAGAAATGAGCTTCAAAGCTAGCAAGGAAACACTCAGAAGTAATTTTCTGTCTATGGATTTTCGTTGTAGAAGGTGTCAAAACTGACATTTTGTTTTGTGCGGACGAGAGGACATTGTTGCTAAAAGACCATACTTTCTCAGGTTTTCATCAGAATCAAAGCGACCAGTAGTTTACTAAGATGAAACATTGATTCACACGTACCATACAGTAAATAAATTTTGGCAAAGTGATAGTGTTCGAGTAGTTTTGTCAAACAAAAGTGCCGGTCAGTGTTTGATTGTTGTATATGCAGGCGGAGACAGGTGTTTCGAGGCTCAAAAACGAAAACGTCCGACTATCACTCAGAAACGGATAGCAAAAATTTTCAAAAATAAATCGAAACCCAACTTATGCAAGTCTTATTAGCAATGTCTTTGTCCCTTGTAATTACTCGCAGCGCATTTGCCCATTCGGAATACTTCTAGCCATTGTAGGTGTTGGACATGTTTGACTGTAGTAATGTTCAACCATTTTTTTCCCCCATAATGCGAGAAGAAGAAAACACTCGGAAACAGCCGTTGAAGGGCTTAGCAAAATTGCTTCAGGCTTAACATGTAACCGCAGTATCGAATATTGCATTCGAATTTCCAAATTAGATTTCGTCTTCTGCAAAATTAGTTGTGAGTAAACAGACGGCGCGTAACAGGCTGGCAGCTCTCCACTGATAAGAATACGCCAGACTGCTTCCCCCTCTCTGTTCCTCCGGCGTTAAACAGGGTAGGCCGGCAGGCTGTCGAAGCGCCATGCCACAGTTCTCGAAGCCGCTCCCTCCGAGGTTTGGTTTCGAATCCCCTCTTGGGCATGAATGTTGAGTTTGTCCTAAAAATAATTTAAAATAGGGGGGCACGGGGGGGGGGGGGGCGGCAGATTCGCCGCCCCTCGGAAAGTGCCGCCCCGTGCGGCCGCACGTATTCGCACGTGCCTTGCGCCGGCCCTGCATCTTATCGTCGGGTATTCTCAGTCCAGCCGTTGCTAAAAAGAAAAGGCAGCTGTTATTCAAAGACTTCTTCACAGAGAGTTTGGCTCCTTCTACACTGAAGAGCCAAACAAACTGGTACACCTGTCTAATATCGTGTAGGGCCCCCGTGATCATGCAGAAGTGCCGCAACACGATGTGGCACGGACGCGACTAATCTCGGAAGGAACTGACACCGTGAGTCCTGCAGGGCTGTCCATAAATCGGTAAGAGTTGAGGGGGCGGAGACTTCTGAGCAGCACGTTGCAAGGTATCCCAGATATGCTCAATAATGTTCGTGTCTGGAGAGTTCGGTGCCAGCGGAAGTGTTTAAACTCGGAAGAGCATTCCTGGAGCCACTCTAGCAGTTCTGGATGTGTGGGGTGTCGCACTCTCCTGCTGGAATTGCCCAAGTCTGTCGGAGTGCACAGTGAACATGAATGGATGCAGGTGATCAGACAGGACGCTTACGTACATGTCACCTGTCAAGAGTCGTGTCTGGATGTATCAGGGGTCCCATGTAACTCCTACTGCACACACCCCACACCACTACAGTCCCCTGCTGACACGCAGGGTCCATGGATTCATGAGGTTTTCTCCATACCTGTACATGTCCGTATGTTCAATACAATTTGAAACGAGACTCATCTGACCAGGCAACATGTTTCCAGTCATCAGCACTCCAATATCAGTGTTGACAGGCCCAGGCGAGACTTAAAGCTCTGTGTCGTGCAGTCAACAAGGGTACATATGTGGGCCTTTGGCTCTGAAAGCCCATATTGATAATGTTTCATTGAATGGTTCACATGCTGACACGTATTGATGGCCCAGCATTGAAATCTGCAGCAATTTGTGGAAGGGTTGCTCTTCTTTCACAACCTATGATTCTCTTCAGTCGTCGTTGGTCCCGTTTCTGCAGCCTCTTTTGCTGGCTGCAGCAGTATCGGAGATTTGATGTTTTCCCGATATTTACAGTATACTCATGAAATGGTCGTACGGGAAAATCCCCACTTCATCACTATCTTAGAGATGCTGTGTCCCATTTCTCATACTCCAACTAAAACACAACGTTGAAATTCATTTAAATCTTGATAACCTGACATTGTTGTAGCAGTAACTGAGCTAACAACTGCACCAGACTCTTCTTGCTTATATAGGCATTGCAGACTGCAGTGCCATATTCTTCCTGTTTCCATATCACTATATTTGAATACATGTACCTGCATCAGTTTCTTTGGCACTTCAGTGTAACTAAAGCTTCTTTGTATTCTTCTTCTTCCTTTTTCTTAAACAAAAAAACCAGAGAGACATGGGGCACCAGGGTGGGAGGCTGGGATTTTGGAAGAAGATTGGGTTTCTCTCTTGTGTTTGGGATTGCCACTAATATTGGGACAATCACAAGTAATTCAAGATGTGAGGTTTCAGTTTGTGTAAAGACGCTGAGTTCTGTTAGCAGCTTCCCTAATAGTAATAATAATAATAATAATAATAATAATAATAATAATAATAATAATAATAATAATAAATATCGCCCCATAACATGCCTACCAACAATCTACAAAATATTAACTTCAGTCATTAAACAGAAATTAATGACACATACAACACAGAACAAAATTATAAATGAAGAACAAAAAGGCTGTTGCAAAGGAGCACGAGGATGTAAAGAGCAACTGATAATAGACGCAGAGGTGACATATCAAGCTAAAACTAGACAAAGGTCGCTACACTATGCATACATTGATTACCAAAAAGCTTTTGATAGTGTACCCCACTCATGGTTACTACAAATATTGGAAATATACAAAGTAGATCCTAAATTGATACAGTTTCTAAACATAGTAATGAAAAACTGGAAAACCACACTTAATATTCAAACAAATTCAGATAACATCACATCACAGCCAATACAGATGAAGCGTGGAATATACCAAGGAACCTCATTAAGTCCTTTCTGGTTCTGTCTTGCTCTGAACCCACTATCCAACATGCTAAATAATACAAATTATGGATATAATATTACTGGAACATACCCACACAAAATCACACATTTGCTATATATGGATGATCTAAAACTACTGGCAGCAACCAATCAACAACTCAACCAATTACTAAAGATAACAGAAGTATTCAGCAATGATATAAATATGGCTTTTGGAACAGACAAATGTAAGAAAAATAGCATAGTCAAGGGAAAACACACTAAACAAGAAGATTACATATTGAATAACCACAGTGACTCCATAGAAGCGATGGAAAAAACAGATGCCTATAAATATCTAGGATACAGACAAAAAATAGGAATAGATAATACAAATATTAAAGAAGAACTAAAAGAAAAATATAGACAAAGGCTAACAAAAATACTGAAAACAGAATTGACAGCAAGAAACAAGACAAAAGCTATAAATACCTATGCCATACCAATATTGACCTACTCATTTGGAGTAGTGAAATGGAGTAACACAGACCTAGAAGCACTCAATACACTTACACGTTCACAATGCCACAAATATAGAATACATCACATACATTCAGCAACAGAAAGATTCACATTAAGCAGAAAGGAAGGAGGAAGGGGATTCATCGACATAAAAAACCTACATTATGGACAGGTAGACAATTTAAGAAAATTCTTTCTAGAACGAGCAGAAACTAGCAAAATACACAAAGCAATCACTCATATAAATACATCGGCTACACCACTGCAATTTCATAACCACCTTTACAACCCTTTAGGTCATGTAACATCAGCAGATACGAAGAAAGTAAATTGGAAAAAGAAAACACTGCATGGCAAGCACCCGTATCATCTAACACAGCCACACATCGATCAAGATGCATCCAACACATGGCTAATAAAAGGCAATATACACAGTGAGACGGAAGGATTCATGACTGCAATACAGGATCAAACAATAAACACCAGATATTACAGCAAGCATATTATTAAAGATCCCAATACCACAACAGATAAATGCAGACTTTGCAAACAACAAATAGAAACAACAAATAGAAACAAATAGAACAAGTGGATGTACAATACTAGCAAATACAGAATACCCCAGAAGACATGACAATGTAGCAAAAATAATACATCAACAGCTTGCCTTACAACATAAACTTATAAAACAACACGTTCCCACATACAAGTATGCACCACAAAATGTACTGGAGAATGATGAATACAAATTATACTGGAACAGAACCATTACAACAGATAAAACAACGCCACATAACAAACCTGACATCATACTCACCAATAAAAAGAAGAAATTAACACAACTAATCGAAATATCTATACCCAATACAACAAATATACAGAAGATAACAGGAGAAAAAATTGAAAAATACATCCAACTGGCTGAGGAAGTCAAGGACATGTGGCATCAGAATAAAGTTGACATCATACCAATCATACTATCAACTACAGGAGTCATACCACACAATATCCACCATTACATCAATACAATACAGCTACATCCAAACTTATATATACGATTACAGAAATCCATAATTATTGATACATGTTCAATTACCCGAAAGTTCCTAAATGCAATATAACATATACCGTACAGTTAAAAGGAAGTGACGCTTGATCAAGGTCCGCGTCACGTCCCATTTTTAACCAGACTTAACGTCTGAGAAAGTAAAGAAATAATAATAATAATAATAATAATAATAATAATAATAATAATAATAATAATAATAAACCCCGTGGAGGCCCGGGAAAAGAATCGGCCTCCGGTATGTTCTGCCAGTCGTAAAAGGCGACGAAAAGAACAAACCACTAATAGGGCTAACCCCCCTTTTAGTGTGATTAGTTGGTTCAGGACAGAACTAAAGAAGCCTCGGACAAGCGCCGTCATGGTCGGGGACGACGCTTGAACCCTATGCCCGCCCACAATGGTAACGACACTGCTAGCCAACTGGAAAATGATTTAAATCCAAATAGAGGTGTTTTGCAGGATATGCTTCCTGCAACCACACTAGAAGGAAAACAAAGACAGAGGATGAGATGGTCAGATGAAGTTAATCGACACCTCATGTTCTGTTATTACCAAGCAACAAACCTAGGAACCAACACAACGGGATACTGATCACAAGTATACACAACATTTATTACCAGATACCCAGAATTAAAATTTTTAACAGAACAATGATTAGCTGATCAGATCCGTGTAATAATAAAAAATAACAGGATACCCCAGTCAGAATTAGAAAACATCAAACAACAAGTACAACAAATACTGGAACAAAATAATGTGCAATCAGAAGAAGAAGAAAATACAGTAATGGACTCAAACATCCCAGAGCAAACAAACAAAGAACAACATGCACCAATTAAACAATCAGAGGAAAACGAAATCTTAAGACAGCCACCAGAACAAGCACAAATAGAACACGAAGTGACACAGATGTTAGATATACAAGAAAAATTTCAGCTAACATATATAGAATACAAAGACACAAATACAGACATTAGACCATTCTTGTGTAGACCACCAAATAACCCACAAGTCGAAACAACAATAAAAACTATCAACACAATCATACACAACAAAATAAATGAAAACACAACTATGGAAGAGTTACAACTACTGGTTTATATAGGAGCACTCACTACACTAAATATACACACTAGGCAGAGATCAGAACCAACCAACACACAGAAGAAACCCACAAAACCAGCATGGCAACACAGGCTACAGATCAAAATAGAAAAACTGAGAAAAGACATCGGACAGCTAACACAATTTATAAGAAATGAAATCTCGGAAAAAAAACGAAAAAAGTTAGGTAAAATCTCACAACAAGAAGCGACAGAGCAATTAGACGAAAAGAAGCAGAAATTACAAGCATTAGCCAAACGACTCAGAAGATACAAAAAAAGTGAAAATAGAAGGAAACAAAACCAAACATTCAACACAAACCAAAAGAAATTTTACCAGACAATAGATAACACACACATTAAAATAAACAATCCACCAAACATAACAGACATGGAACACTTCTGGAGCAACATATGGTCAAACCCGGTACAACATAACAGGCATGCATGGTGGATACAAGCAGAAACAGACACATACAAGATGATACCACAAATGCCTGAAGTGATAATTTTGCAACATGAAGTCACCCGAGCAATTAATTCTACTCACAATTGGAAAGCCCCTGGAAATGATAAAATAGCAAATTTCTGGTTAAAGAAGTTCACCTCAACACATTCACATCTAACTAAATTATTTAACAGTTACATTGCAGACCCATACACATTCCCTGATACACTTACACACGGAATAACATATCTGAAACCTAAAGATCAAGCAGACACAGCGAACCCAGCTAAATATCGCCCCATAACATGCATACCAACAATATACAAAATATTAACTTCAGTCATTAAACAGAAATTAATGACACATACAACACAGAACAAAATTATAAATGAAGAACAAAAAGGCTGTTGCAAAGGAGCACGAGGATGTAAAGAGCAACTGATAATAGATGCAGAGGTGACATATCAAGCTAAAACTAGACAAAGGTCGCTACACTATGCATACATTGATTACCAAAAAGCTTTTGATAGTGTACCCCACTCATGGTTACTACAAATATTGGAAATATACAAAGTAGATCCTAAATTGATACAGTTCCTAAACATAGTAATGAAAAATTGGAAAACCACACTTAATATCCAAACAAATTCAAATAATATCACATCACAGCCAATACAGATTAAGCGTGGAATATACCAAGGAGACTCATTAAGTCCTTTCTGGTTCTGCCTTGCTCTGAACCCACTATCCAACATGCTAAATAATACAAATTATGGATACAATATTACTGTAACATACCCAGACAAAATCACACATTTGCTATACATGGATGATCTAAAAATACTGGCAGCAACAAATCAACAACTCAACCAATTACTAAAGATAACAGAAGGATTCAGCAATGATATAAGTATGGCTTTTGGAACAGACAAATGTAAGAAAAATAGCATAGTCAAGGGAAAACATACTAAACAAGAAGATTACATATTGGATAACCACAGCGACTGCATAGAAGCGATGGAAAAAACGGATGCCTATAAATATCTAGGATACAGGCAAAAAATAGGAATAGATAGTACAAATATCAAAGAAGAACTAAAAGAAAAATATAGACAAAGACTAACAAAAATACTGAAAACAGAATTGACAGCAAGAAACAAGACAAAAGCTATAAATACCTATGCCATACCAATATTGACCTACTCATTTGGAGTAGTGAAATGGAGTAACACAGACCTAGAAGCACTCAATACACTTACACGATCTCAATGCCACAAATATGGAATACATCACATACATTCAGCAACAGAAAGATTCACATTAAGCAGAAAGGAAGGAGGAAGGGGATTTATCGACATAAAAAACCTACATTATGGACAGGTAGACAATTTAAGAAAATTCTTTCTAGAACGAGCAGAAACTAGCAAAATGCACAAGGCAATCACTCATATAAATACATCGGCTACACCACTGCAATTTCATAACCACTTCTACAACCCTTTAGATCACATAACATCAACAGACATGAAGAAAGTAAATTGGAAAAAGAAAACACTACATGGCAAGCACCCGTATCATCTAACACAGCCACACATCGATCAAGACGCATCCAACACATGGCTAAGAAAAGGCAATATATACAGTGAGACAGAAGGATTCATGATTGCAATACAGGATCAAACAATAAACACCAGGTATTACAGCAAGCATATTATTAAAGATCCCAATACCACAACGGATAAATGCAGACTTTGTAAACAACAAATAGAAACAGTAGATCACATCACAAGCGGATGTACAATACTAGCAAATACAGAATACCCCAGAAGACATGACAATGTCGCAAAAATAATACATCAACAGCTTGCCTTACAACATAAACTTTTAAAACAACACGTTCCTACATACAAGTATACACCACAAAATGTACTGGAGAATGATGAATACAAATTATACTGGAACAGAACCATTATAACAGATAAAACAACGCCACATAACAAACCTGACATCATACTCACCAATAAAAAGAAGAAATTAACACAACTAATCGAAATATCTATACCCAATACAACAAATATACAAAAGAAAACAGGAGAAAAAATTGAAAAATACATCCAACTGGCTGAGGAAGTCAAAGACATGTGGCATCAGGATAAAGTTGACATCATACCAATTATACTATCAACTACAGGAGTCATACCACACAATATCCACCAGTACATCAATGCAATACAGCTACATCCAAACATATATATACAGCTACAGAAATCCGTAATTATTGATACATGTTCAATTACCCGAAAGTTCCTAAATGCAATATAACACATACCATACAGTTAAAAGGAAGTGACGCTTGATCAAGGTCCGTGTCACTCCATTTTTAACCGGACTTAACGTCTGAGAAAGTGAAGGAAATAATAATAATATAACCCCTGGGGGCCTGGGAAAAGAACAGGCCTCTGGTATGTTCTGCCAGTCATAAAAGGCAACGAAAAGACAAACCACTAATAGGGCTTACCCCCCTTTGAGTGTAATTAGTTGGTTCAGGACAGAACTAGTGAAGCCTCGGACAAGCGCTGTCATGGTCAGGGACGACGCTTGAACGCTACGCCCGTCCACGATGGTAACGACACTGCTAGCCACACGGAAAATGATTTAAATCTAAATAGAGGTTTTTTGCAGGATATGCTTCCTGCAACCACTCTAGAAGGAAAACAAAGACAGAGGATGAGATGGTCAGATGAAGTTAACCGACACCTCATGTTCTGTTATTACCAAGCAAGAAACTTAGGAACCAACACAAATGGATACAGATCACAAGTATACACAACATTTATTACCAGATACCCAGAATTAAAATTTTCAACAGAACAATGACTAGCTGATCAGATCCATGTAATAATCAAAAATAACAGGATACCCCAGTCAGAATTAGAAAACATCAAACAACAAGTACAACAAATACTGGAACAAAATAATGTGCAATCAGAAGAAGAAGAACATACAGTAATGGACTCAAACATCCCAGAGCAAACAAACAAAGAACAACACGCATCAATTAAACAATCAGAGTAAAACGAAATCTTAAGACAATCACCAGAACAAGCAGAAATAGAACACGAAGTGACAAACGTGTTAGATATAGAAGAAAAATCTCAGCTGACATATATAGAATACAAAGACACAAATACAGACATTAGACCATTCTTGCATAGACCACCAAATAACCCACAAGTCGAAACAACAATAACAACTATCAACACAATCATACACAACAAAATAAATGAAAATACAACTATGGAAAGTTACAACTACTGGTTTATATAGAGCACTCACTACACTAAATATACACACTAGGCAGAGATCAGAACCAACCAACACACAGAAGAAACCCACAAAACCAGCATGGCAACACAGACTACAGATCAGAATAGAAAAACTGAGAAAAGACATCGGACAGCTAACACAATTTATAAGAAATGAAATATCAGACAAAAGTGAAAAAGGTTAGGTAAAATCTCATAACAAAAAGCAATAGAGCGATTAGATGAAAAGAAGCAGAAATTACAAGCATTGGCCAAATGACTTAGAAGATAAAAAAAAAAGTGAAAATAGAAGCAAAAAAAACCAAACATTCAACACAAACCAAAAGAAATTTTACCAGACAATAGATAACACGCACATTAAAGTAGACAATCCACCAAACATAGCAGCCATGGAACACTTCTGGAGCAACATATGGTCAAACCCGGTACAACATAACAGACATGTACGGTGGATACAAGCAGAAGCAGACACATACAAGATGATACCACAAATGCCTGAAATGATAATTTTGCAACATGAAGTCACCCTAGCAATTAATTCTACGCACAATTGGAAAGCCCCTGGAAAAGATAAAATAGCAAATTTCTGGCTAAAGAAGTTCACCTCAACACATTCACATCTAACTAAATTATTTAACATATCTAAAAACATAGAAGATGTGACTTACCAAACAAAAGCGCTGGCAAGTTGATAGACACACAAACAAACACACAAAATTCTAGCTTTCGCAACCAACGGTTGCTTCATCAGGAAAGAGGGAAGGAGAGGGAAAGACGAAAGGATGGAGAGGGTAAGGAGTCATTCCAATCCCGGGAGAGGAAAGACTCGCCTTAGGGGGAAAAAAGGACAGGTATACACTCGCATACACACACACATCCATCCGCACATACACAGACACAAGCAGACATTTGTAAAGGCATAGAGTTTGGGCAGAGATGTCAGTCGAGGCAGAAGTACATAGGCAAAGATGTTCTTGAATGACAGGTGAGGTATGAGCAGCGGCAACTTGAAATTAGTGGAGGTTGAGGCCTGGCGGGTAACGAGAAGAGAGGATATACTGAAGGGCAAGTTCCCATCTCCGGAGTTCTGACAGGGTGGTGTTAGTGAGAAGTATCCAGATAACCCGGACGGTGTAACACTGTGCCAAGGTGTGCTGGCCGTGCACCAAGCCATGTTTAGCCACAGGGTGATCCTCATTACCAACAAACACTGTCTGCCTGTGTCCATTCATGCGAATGGACAGTTTGTTGCTGGTTATTCCC